>NW_026623360.1:1614036-1862569 GCF_030028575.1 Malurus melanocephalus | reverse complement strand
CACACAAAAAATAAACGTCCGGATTTAAAATCGCAATACCCCTAACCCCACCCCTAAGGGATTAAGGACGGGAATGCCCAAAGTAGAGGTGTAAACACGCAGAAAGCAAACTGCTTTGGCACCGTGGAGTAGTGATTTAGTTTTATTGAAGGATAAGGATCGTGGTGTGGTGTTTTACTAAATACGCCGCAGGGCTGAGCAACTTTTTTTGAACTTCTTTCCCATCTCTTCAAGCCTAAAAGTACTTAATAGTGATACTTTCTGGACAAATGCAATGTACTGAAACACACATACACATGGGAGGAGCATGTCAAAAAGAGGGAACTAAAACTATGACAGGGTGTATTTATCTTCCAGGTGACAAGTGGAGCTCATACACGACAGCCAGCCACAGCCTCGCAGGGAATTACRAGTTGAAACAATCTAAAGTAGCAAGGCACTTCAGCAGGTGTCTGTGACAGAAAGGTGTAAAGCAAAGAGGGGTGGCACTGCCGTAACAAGGAATGACTGCCARCTATTTCAATCCTCTAGAAACAGTCTGGAAGACTTCAGAGTCACGGAGCTTGCCTCGGAGGGGGAAATGTCTCGTGATTGGGTTTAAAAGTGAAGAACTTTCGCCTCCAGGGTGGTGGTGACAATGACACCCGTCTGTCTGCAGCAAAGATGATTTTGGGGAGATCATCTCACCCGGACCGGGCCAAGGCCACACGGGTCACCTGTGGTGCCGTAACTGGCCCGAGTGYGGGGTTGGAGGAACAAAACCAGGGCTGGAAAGGGGCACTCGCCTCCTCAGCAGAGCGCTTCAAACGCTGGAGGATGCCAGCGGCTGGTGATGACTCGTGGCAAGYGGGAACAGAGCTGAAGCTGGGAGGTAGGCAGGGGAGGAAAAAAAAAGTTGTCGTTTAGCCTGAGCCCGGGAAGGGGGAAGGATCCCCGGCCGCAGTTGCCAAGGAGATGGGCAGTGTCCGCCGGCCTGTCCGCCCTCACAGCCGCGGCGTGGGGGTGTCCGTCCGCCCGGCCCCTGGCAGCGTCCGCAGAGCAGGCCCCAGCCGCGGGGGGGCGCACTCCGGCGGGGCGGCAGCGCTGAGGGGGCGATGCTGAGGGTGGCGCGGTCCCTGCGGGGTCCCTGCCGGCCCTACCTGGCGGGGCGGAGCGGCACCGCGCCGGGCCCAGAGCACCGGGCCAGAGCACCGCGCCGGGCAGCGCCACACGCCCCGCCGGCAGGCACCGCCCGAGGCAGCGACTGGCTCCCCGCCGCGCGGCACCGCCCCCGCCGCGGGAGCCCCGGCGAATCAGCGGGGCGCTGTCAAGGCGTCAGCGCCGGCGGCTCCTCGCGGCCGGCCCCGAGCGCGTCCCTTATCGCAGACAGGCACCGGGGATCGCATCATTATCATGGGCACTGTTTGCTTTTCGCGGCGCTGCTGTTTGCTTTTCGCTCTCGCCTGGGCCGGCAGGTTGGCGGGAGGCAGCGGGGGCGCAGGTAAGAAGAGGGGGCTCCGCCGCCGTGCCGCCTTCTCCAGGCGCGGGCGGCGCGGAGCCGCGGCCCCGGGGGGACTGTGTCTGTTCGGTCTCTTCTCCCCGCTGTAAGGTGTTGAGGGGGAGCTCACTTGTCGCTGCTCATAGCGCCGAGGGKGTTGGAAGTTGCGGTGGGGAGGTGTTTTCTCGCGTGTATGACACAGCCGGAGCCGAGGGATTTCTTCAGGGAGAGATGGGGAAGAAAAAGTTACTTTCYTTAAGTGCCTACGAGATAAGCCTGTGCTGAGCCCTGGAGACTCCGCAGAGCAAGCGTTGGCTGGGATATCGTCACAGGGTTTCCTTGTCTGCGCATTAACCCAAAGACCTGGTGTTTTTAACAGCGGCGCTCCTATCTGTTTAATAGCTGTAATGATACTAAGCCTTTGCTTCGGTGTTTAAAAAAAAAAAAAAAAAAAAAAAAAAAAAAAAAAAAAAAAAAAAAAGAACAAAAAATCAAACATCCCCCAACCCTATCTGCTTTGGAATGCTGCAAGCCCAAAGTGATTTTTGAAAGAAATGTATGCAGTCTCTGAAGTTGTGCTAGGAGAAATCCTTTAAGGTGAAGTACGAGCGGGGGCAGATGGGGGGGAGGGGGAGGGTGTGGAAAAAAATCCCTGTTCCTCGGATAGAGGAGTTTAAATGTGACAAAGTGAACGAAGTCAGCGCAGAAGTTCTTAAAGTCCGAGTAATGCAGTGTGAGATGTGGAGCCGAGCAGGGGCTCATACTTGGTTTTGCCCTTTCATTTGACTCATTGGCATTCACGCCTGACTCCCAGGCATCCTCTGGTTGCTGTGAAATGTCCCCTTTGGCTCARTGCAGTTTGAATTTTTGACGGCATTATAAAGACTCCAGCTGTCACTTTTGCTGATCTTGATGGGAGATGGGTGCCGGTTTAATGACTCAAAAGTATGAACCAAAGCATTAAAAAAAACCAACACCCCAAGAAACTTCTTTTCTCTTTGTGCTTGACTGTATCTATGCCTGATCTGGGCAACACCTAAGCTAATTCACGTAAATTATAGCTAGATYTGAACTGGCTCGGTAAAATCAACGAGTGGACAAGAAAGAAGGCAGCAAATTACAGCAGCCCTGCCTTTCTCCAGAAAATTATGACGCTCGGAGTTCTGATCCCCTCTTTAAAAACAAACAAACAAACAAAAAAAAACCAACCACCAAACCTGAAAACAGAACAAACAAACAAAAAAAACATCCCACCAAAACAAAATCCCCACAACAACAATACAGAGTCCAGGCAATTCTCTTGCTGGGATTCCAGAGGTGCCCCAGGGGGCCGCCCTGATCTGCACCTCTCAGAGAAGTTCTCTGCTGTGTGCCGTGCTACGTCTGCTTATTCTCCCCTCTCCAAATAGCCCCCTCCTGTTCCCGGTGACTTTGAAGGATCCGTGTGTTATCACTGGATATGGCTGAGTGAGCACTTCTGAAATAATTAGCGTTAGGATTTCAAGCTAACAATAAAACTGTTTTTACTTTAGTGCACCTTTCAGAGGATCTGTTAATCTAATTGGCATGAAACCAACTGCACATGCCTCTCGCTGGATGCCCGTCTTCCTCTCCCTCCCTCTCTCGGCAGCATCCCTGTCTCCTCGGTACTTCCTGATCATARAGGGGAGGCTGTGCTCTGTGCCGCTCTGCGGGTCCCTCTCCGGTTGCTCACCCGCCCATCGGGCACCGCGSTCTCCTGCCCGTGTCTTCCCGGGAGCCCCAGGTGTGGCTCTGGGATGAAGCCGGGAGGAAACCCCTGGGMGATGCTCGGCCCGGCTGTGGTGTCCCCGGGGTGCGGTGGCATCACAGCCCCTTGCATAGGATGCTGCGGGTACCAGAGGGGCCGGGGACCGTCTGCGGGCAGTGCGGGAGGGCGGGGCAGGTTAGGCAGGGCGTTAASTGTTCCCATGTTCCCAGCACACCCCATCCCTGAATAGGTCGGAGTTGCGGGGTTTTTTCCCCCAATACTCCATTAATATTCCTGAGACCACCAAATCTCGACTCTCATTTTCCTCATTCCCACCCTCTTTAAATCCGAAGGAGAAAGCGAATGCCTGTCATTGAAATGTAAAAGCTTCCTGCTCTTAAAACAAGAAAAGCCATCTGGGTCCCCCCTTTCAGACTCAGACTCATCAGTAAGGCACCCACCCGAGCAGGGGCTGGAAGACTGCTGGGACTATTTTCCTCCTAAAATGAGTTTTAGTCCAAGTAGATGATGTTATTGCAGGTTGCTTTTCTCCACACTACCTTACTGAATTTCATATGGTCTTCCATTTATTTATTTTTTTGCCTCTTAGTAAAAAGTATTACTGTGGTTTTGCTGTTCAAATATTTCTTTTTCCTATTCCCCCACCAGCATAGTTTATTTAAACTAGGGTCTGTCTTTATAAATTAAGAAAATCTGTGTGCTRGAACATGCAAATGGTCTTCCTCTCTCCTCTTATAAGTAATTTAAACGTTCACTTGTTTTATTGAGATGTGGGTCTCCAGCACAAAGACTTATCCAGCAGAAGCTCATTTCTAGTGTCTTTCATTTATCATGTAGAAATGTGAGACCCAGTCCCTCTAGCTCCATGGAGCAATGGTTATAAGTGACTTGAGGAGAATATCTCGTTGGCTGGTTTAGTTGTTTAACTAAACAACAGTTTAGTTGTTAAACTAAACTGTTTAACTAAACTAAAATGATGGTCTCATTTCTAGGATGGCACTGGGAAGGCAGGCAAGCAAACTGCTTCAAGGGGAGTATCTTGGTGTTTTGTGTCTCTGATCTCTCTTTTTATCTGTCCCCTTGGGGTTCCTTCTGTGCTTCCAGATGTTGACGAGTGCGCAGAAGCTACGGATGACTGTCACATCGATGCAATTTGTCAAAACACACCGAAATCCTACAAATGCATCTGCAAGCCGGGCTACAAAGGGGAAGGGAAGCAGTGTGAAGGTAAGGAGAAATCGGCTCCTCTCCTGTCTCTTCTCCTCTCTCTTCTCTTAATTTGTTTGCTCTTTAAAAGCTTTTGTAAATAGCTGAATTCCTGAAACGATTAATGCAGATTTACAGCTGCTTAACCTCAAATCTGGGTGTTTATTGGCAAGCATCCCCCTGCTGCTTTTGCTAATTGTCTGGCCTGCCAGCCTACTTTTAAGAATAAAATTATAAAGGGGGTGTGAGGGGGCGGCGTTCCCCAGCGAGGCGATTCCCCGGCAGCACCAGCTCATCCCGAGCAGTGCTGGGCTCCAAGTGCAGCACTGAGCTCATGGGTGTGACCCGGGATGGGATGGGATGGGATGGGATGGGATGGGATGGGATGGGATGGGATGGGATGGGCCAGGCCCCTGGCTTACTCCTTGGCGAGGGCAGATGGAAAGGACCAGCCATTGTTCTCTCTGGACAATTTACAGGTGTTTTTCAGTTCCTACTCAAACAGGTTACTGGAGTTTGCTTCTCTTTGACACTCTGCGCATGTCATGATCATAATATTTCTAGTCAATGGAACACTTGTTTTAAATGGAAGCATTTACAATTATTTGTCTTATACAGACTTAAAAAAAGTTGCTTTACTTTTCTGTGTCCTCACATCAGTCTTCTAATTAAAAAATACCTTTGCTAGGCCCTATGTAACTCAGGTTTCTGATTTTATGCACTCCATTTTGTCTATTGAATCTGAACAGAAAGGTTCTCTGGTGAAAAGAACAAATATTGTAATCTCAGCAGAATGTCTCAAAAATAAAAGATGCAAGATTATTATTTTTTTTCCTACTTGTAAATGCTTACTAGGTRCAACATTTTGCCTCAAAGTCTCTCTGTCTCTCCAGTAGAATGCAATTTTAAAAAAAAAATATATATAGCCAGTCCATTAAAAAGATKGAAGACCTAGAAATTACTTTGCTGTTCTATAAAACTTGGAAACCGCTTATTATTCTCCATGGACTTCCAAAATATTTGTTCAAGTTCCCTCATAAAGCATTTTTGTGGTTGTCATATTTTTCGGTTGTGGGCTTAAATTGACAGAGACTTAATTAATAAATTCTGATGGTCTACCTTTTGGTGCTCTAGCATCTCTGAGCTGTTCTTTTGGAAGCCAGATTTTCTTTCTTGCCAACAGGATAGTCATTCAGCATCAGTTCTTTCTCTATTCATCCATTCCAAGGAAAGAGCTACAGAAGTCTGAGAAAATGTAGTTAAGGCCACAGCTGTAGAGATTGCAGCATTCTCGTCATTGGCACTTCTTGTACTGGTTTTCTACACTAAAGTTTCCCTAARCTTTAGCTATTCATATTTTAGTTATTGAGCTCTTTTTAGTGGTACACATAGTTTATACTATGCTTATCTAATACACATATATCTCTTTGCTTGACTCCCCTTGGCTCAGTAAAAAAAAGAAAAAATAAACACCAAACTCACTAAGTAGTAAAATCCAAGATTCATCTTTGTAACGATGTATAGAATAATGGAACATCTGTGTCTGATATCAAACTCATATCTAATAGAATTTAGTGTGTGACAAGCTTAATAAGTAAAGTAAACTGGGGCAGACTGCAACACGTTCTGCATGGATGTTCAGCATTAGTCAGGTAATGTAAGCTGTCTAAGCAATTACTGTGAATGATATTTAATTTTTTTTTCTACAATAGTATGGTAACTGTTCTAAAGATTTTGCATCAGCTCCATGTMTTAAGTTGGTAATTAATACCAAACTTTGGAATAAGCAGAAAGCTTGAAATGTTTTTGACTGCTTTCTGCCTGAAGTATATTGTAAATTATGTAGTATCCCTTAATTGGACCCCAAAGTCCTTTGAAACATTGTAACTGAAGTTGTACTTCTGTGTCAGGCAGATATCATTACGTCCTTTCYATAAGTGAGTAAGCTCAGAATTAGAAGGAAGGGTCATACAAGTCAGTGGTAGGGCTAAGATCTGCCTCACTTCTGCTGTACATGGAGAGTGGGTTTATTTTGCATCTTGAGGTGAAGTATTCAAAAKCTACAGAAATAAACAAAGTAGCTTAATTGATTGGTATTTAGTATTCTGTCACAAGACAACCTCAGTGATTAGCTGTTAAAAGTTATTTTGTTAACAAAGATGATATCTACTGGATAGTTTTTATTGTGCCAAGAACAAAACTGTGTCAYTAAATTATTCCAGGTATTTATAACTGGGCTTTTCAAAATAAACCTTTTGATCACTGAAAGTAGTTACCTATGAGAAAAAGATTTGTGGAGGTAGTGTGCCTCTTTGGCTAAGTTTGTARCAATCTACCTGTGTTGCTTCATGTCTGAAGAACATTTCCAAATAGCATAACTAAATCCCTTGTAGTTCAGGCTCTRTCGTACAATCAGATTTTACTAAACAAGTAGAATTGTCATTCATACAGTAACAGTAAGCTTAAAGACATTATAGTATCAAATTCATTTGGATAAATTTTAGTCAGTGTCAGTTTAGATTGTATTGAGGTATTGTGATTAATTTAGAAACAGCAGTCTTAAATACTGCTTTTGTTCACTTAAAATCCATTTTAGAGCAAAGGATTAAGTATGGGAAATAACATTTTTGGATGATTCTTAGGAGCACGTATTTGTCCAAACATATCCATTATATCAATATGTATTTGTGTACTCCTGTGTATTTATTTATAGTGTTTGTAAACAATGGGATCTTTATGCCAATGCACTAAAATGTGRAGCCCAGCCACTTGTTCAGAATTTTGCTCATCATTTGCTGCTTTGAGTRAAAGGGCAGGGAGAAATACGTATGTCAAAAATATTTCTTTAAAAAAGTGGAGAGCTCTAGCTGCAATTCTATGGATATGAAACATTTTCTTGACAGTCTGTTAAATATCTTCAGCAAGGAATTCCTTTCTGAACTTTAATTTTCTCCCAAAATGTCTTTTGGCCTGGGTTTCTCCAGAGTTTCTTAGAATTGAGGATGAGTTCTCAGTTCACAGATCTACCTTACTTTTTTTCTTCCCTTTTTTTTCTGGCTAGCTTTCTTGCTTGAACCATCTGACCTATCTCTTTCCAGAGAGCACAGTTATTTCCGCAGACAGYGAAATTCCTCATTATTCTGTGCGCTGTGTTCTGCTTCCCTCTGTAGGTTTCAGTTGACCTTTTTCTTTMTTCCATCAGCTCTGTGCTATGTTTTGTAAAGCCTTATCGTCAGCATTGTCATGCTATTTTCCTGTATCACATAATGAATCAATATCCTTTGAACACAAATTCTCAAGCTGGCATTTTTATATGACAGAATAATATGTCCAACCTAGGTAATCTTTAAAAAATAAGTGCTTTCAATTCTCCATTTCTGTCAGTATACAAAATCCATTAATTGATAATTAATTAATTTACTTGCCCTGGCACACCTGCAGTTACCTAAGAAGCCTTCCATGTTGTGATTTTAATCAGGATCTCAAATTCAGCATGCTRCATTTGGCTACAGGCATGATCTTTTATGCTCCATATGTCTTTGTCCTCAGCTTCTCAACATTAAATTTTGGCTTTCTCAMAGGCTGGTATCTCAACAAAATTGTGTCAAAGCAATGGAAATTTCAGAAGGTTCAATTCCACGTCCTGGGATTCCTTATGCCTTAASAGAGACTTCTTTGTCTCTTGTAGGATATTCTGTCATTTAACAATGGATGAAGGGGTTAGCTCTTGAACTGAGTTGTTTGGGGTTTTTTTTTTTCCCAAGCTACTTTTGTAACTACTACAAACTCTCATGCCATTAATGGTTAAAATACTCTATAAAGTTGCTGGTTCTCTGTGCCCATTTTATACCCAGTTAGTGTTAAGTTTATTTTATAAGTTGATTTTTTCCTTAGCCTCGGTATTTATCCTCAGTGTGACTGTAATTTCAATGAGTTGCTCTAGCTGTTCTTTCTTTTCTTTTGGATTATACCTTTCATGTAGGACCCTTAAGTCATGTTTATTGGGACCTGTTGCTTCTGGATTGTAAAACTGCTCTGGACTTTCCCACATTGACTGAGATTTTCCTCTTGAAGCATTTTTTCTACTGTCTTTCATCTTTCATGGTATTTTCATAACTCTGCTTCAGTTCTTTTAATAATTGATCTCATACAGTTGTTACCWTGTTTCTTGAACTCTTTGTCTAGTAGAGAAATGTTTGCACCTTTGAGCTGTGCCTTTTTTTTTCATTCTGCTGTGAAGCTTCATAATGTTGTGATGGTTCTTGCTCAGGGCAACATATACRTACTATGGCAAAGGGCTTTGGTAGAGTCTGCCTGGAGAGGGTGATTTTCAGATTTCTGCTCCTGTTAGAAATTGGTGCTRTATCAGCAGCAGTTCTGACTGCTAGGTGAGTGGGATTGTGCAGTTCTAGTGATTTAAGTTTGTCATATGTTCATGTATTTGTCGTCTTTTTCTTAATGCAAATAATCATTCCAGATAAATAGGCAGGAGATAGGGACAATCTGCAACGATGGCTTATTTTCTTGAGTGCCCCAGTGGCAGCACCTCGCTGGGTTTAAGTGTGATATAACCTCAAAATAAGATGAACCATTCCTCCCTCAATCACAGGTTATATATTCAKCTTCACACCAGGTTATAGTCTGCATATGTCCATTTAGAAACACAGACTGATCGACCCTTCTGATCCCAGTGCTCAGGTAAGGGCTTCTRGGCTGAAAGACGTTTTGGATGATGTGCAGCCAAACTATTTAGCTAGACATCTCCTAATTTAGTGCTCATRCACTGCTCATCACAACTTCTGACATAGTTCCTACCACTTGTCTGTGGACAGTGGATGGAAAAACTCAATGCTGCATCTGGAAAAATAGTTGYATTGATATAGCTAGATTTTGTTATTTCCATTGAAACTCTGTGGCAGACAGAAAAGCCCAGAGTACTGCACAGATGTTCTCTAAACTGCYAACTAAAAGCCTTTTTCTGAACTAGGAATTGTAATTTTGTGGAAACAATGGGAGTGTGAATTTTTTTCTTTGGCAAATGTTTGAGACTTTTGGGTCTATCACATGCAAGTTTGTATTCATGCTGCAGGTGCAATGATGTCCCTAAGCCAAAATTTAAAAAACTTGCAGTGTTTACAGCAATACACTAAAGTTWAAAAGGCTAGCTCTTTGTATTTACAGGAATCAGAAACTGTAGAGATAAACCAGCCAYTACCATCTTCAGTAATTTTGTGGATGTTAAGCCATGTTTTACCTCTACCTGTTTTTAGATCTGCTTTTAAAGGATTTTAAAAAAAAATCTTAGCTACTGGGAAAATATCTAGAAACTTTATCTTCTCATCACTTTAAATAACAATGACTGACAAATTTAAATAACAATGACTGACTCTACAAGCTTGACTTAATATTCTTATAATTTTAATCTGGTCGACCTGTTTTATTTTTCATTTTCTTAAGAGGCTCATTTGTGTCTCACTCATTGAATTTTCATTTTATTATGGTCTTTGAAATACCTGCTGTGTTCTTMTCATGCTCTGCAAAGCATTCAAAGTGAATCAAAATATTGTGATAGGACTTCTCTGAATCAGTCAATATGGAACACAGAGCTTTCCAGACTTCTCATTTCCCAGCTGCCAGTCCAGTATCTCATACTAAAGACTCCTTTTGTCTGCAGGAATAAGTAAGGAAATGCCTTCTGGATATCTTTTAAATGGAATAATGATCCCATTTCTTTCAAGAGSTCCACGGTGTCCCATCAACCCACACTCAGCAATTTTTTCCTAAGTGAGTCATCTTCATCAGTGATGTCCTGTGAGAGCTGGGACACTGTTGGATGTCCTTTGATTTCTGAAACTGAGGCATCTTGATGTTTGTAYAACTCTAGTGAGCTTAGACTTGTTCTGTCTGTCTCTGCAGAATAAAAGTGATGCCACTGAACAAGGMAACTTAAGTGACTTCTTCCTAATTGATGATCCTTCCAATTGCAGTAGAAAGTGAATACTGTCAAGGACTCTCTTGATTTCCCTGAATGAGGTCTGTAGTGGATATTAGGTGCTGAAGCTGTTGTGCTTTCTGAAGTTACAACACCTTGACAGATAGTGTTCATGTCATGTGTTTGAGGTTCATGTCACCCTCCCCTAATGGCCATGTTCTGGATGGGACCTGTGCTGCTGGATTTGTGCAGTTGGCTTGCAGCAGYCCACCCGAGCACAGAGCAACATCCTCTGCCACCTCCAAATTTTATGAGAATTTCTATTTCAGGGTCAAATCTTCCTTCCCAGTTTTATTCACACAGATTATGGCTTTACTCTGGATGAGCCGTTGTGCTGATTTCACTGAAAGCAGCTTTCAGAATGAAGCAGTACATGTTGTCAAAAAATGTGGGAGAGAGAAGGTAAACTAGCTTCTTTGATTTGAGCTGRTAGCTTTTTTTWTWTWWTTATTTTCCCTTTCTCTATAAATCCTTATTTGTTGGGTAGCATTTTATTTGGTTTAGGCTGATAAAAGTGTTCCCAGTGTTAGATTCTGAGGCCTTCTACATCTGTGGGTTTTTTCTCTCTCTCTTTTTTTTTTTTTTTTTTTAAATTGTTTGGTACCATTTAATACTCAATTCTGTCTTGTGAGTTTTCTAACTTGCTTGCACCAGGGGATGAATTTTCTGGGGTGATGGAGAAGTGGAGAAGTAGCAGCAAGTAAGAAAATACTCCTGAGAACATTCTGTATTWAATCAGAATTTTATTGCAGCCTAAGTGAATTAACAGCTTATGATAACTTTTTTTCTCCTCCTTCATGCTGCTTCTGTTCAGTGAATAGGGCTTTTGTTTTGGTCAGAGCTGAGCCTCGATTTTATTTATTTATTCAAATTGCTTTAGTTTTTCAACTTTGTTCAGTGGTTCATCCACTAAAACCAGGATATCTCTTAGTTGGGCTGACATGCCCCGTTTAACTGCTCCCAGGGCCATCAGTCCCCATGTGTCACGAACCCTATTGTTTTCCCCTCTCTGTTTTCTCCCCTACCCTGTCCTACCTCGGAGCTGCTTTCTGACAGCCCACAATGCCGCTTCAGTGAACAGCTCCCCCGGTGGTCCACTTTGGAARTCTTCCATTTTGACTTCGGAAAAGACCGCTCACTCCAACTTTCTTTTCTCTCCAGAAATGCTTCTTGGATACAAATATCACTATATTTTGAATAAACAAATACCATGCCATTCGAAATACGGGACTCATTCTTCAACAGCATTACATGTAATTCTTAATTTGGAAAAAGTACAGTTTTTCCCAAGGACACTTCTCTAAAATCTCCCTATCTGGTCTATGAGTACACTGAGAACTTAAATATGTATAAAATTTTATCAGTCTCAACAGTTGCTAAGCTGCAGAACCCAGGGTGGCCTCCTGGGGTGATGTAAACTTGGTATTTAGAAAGAACTTCTTTTCCCCCAGATACACAAAGTAAATTAGCTGTCAGGAAAACGGTAATGAAATGAAGAAACATAAATAAAATGTACTAAGTTCAATAAATCTATCCTTCTTTTGTCTTCATTCTTTATACATCTCCCAGATACTATCCAGTTTTCCTTGTTTTCCCACCTGTCACCTTTACTTCTGGTGCAGTCCCCTTTCCTGCAGTCTTCATTATRTTGTCTTGCATATTCTGTTACTCAGCTTTAAACTTTGTCATTTTCCTACTGCAAATCTTGCTTCTCTTTTGTTCTTTCCTCATGTATTTTCAATTATTTCATTTTGTTGTCTTTCCCCTGTCCTCTCAGTGGCTTGCTGGAGTTATAGCAGCATTATTCTGAGAGCCAGCGTCCCATAGCCAGGCCTCTGGGACTGGAGAACTGGCAGCTGTAAGCTCTAAGTGCCCCTTACTGGTCCTTTCCCTTGAGTTTCAACTTTAGGCCAAGGCAGCTCCTACCAGCTAGCTCCCAGATTTCGCAGCTCCTACCAGCTAGCTCCCAGATTTCCCCTTTTTCTCCCTTTTTCTCCCTTTTTCTCCACCTCTTTCCTGGCCCCCATCAGCAGCTCAGAGCTCACCTGACCCTCGGCACATTCCCTGCTGTTTCCACCCCCTGTAGATCCATGGCTCTTACCTCAGTGGCTGGTTGGACAAATATTTTTGTCTGGCTGTTTGCCATCATTTGTTAGCTCCTATTTGATGATGGGTAATGTCTTCATGTGTGTCCACTGCACTGCTGAAATACACATTCTTTGATCTGAGGCTGATGCATGGCATGGTTATGGAGCATCTGCTGGGATGATGGCAGAAGAGGAGTCAGGGAATGTGACCTCCTGCTGCTCTCTTGCCCAGATGAGCTCCACTAATGCATTTGAGCCAGGTACTATCAATTCTGTTCATTAGCATCTGTGGAGGTACGGGGAAGCAGGGATGGTGTTGGTACCCATGGAAGAAGATGATGGATACAGTCTCTGTACCCATGGTACTATTCTAGCCCAGGATAGCTATGAGCCTTAAATACAGGGCAGGGTTGACCAAACCTCAGACAGTCCTGGGATGCAGGATGTATGTCAGGAATTTGTAGGGAAAATGTGTGTTCAGTCTGGTCACAAAAGAAGTAGTACTCCCTCCTTTGCCTTGATAGTGCCTGKTTTTTTTTGTTGTTTCTTTGCACAGGGCCAATTGATGCGGGGCTATTCTGTGAAGAATATCACTAAAATACTAACCCCAAAAGGGGAAGAAAACACAAAGCTGGCCCTGTAAGCACTTCTGCACTGAAAACTCAGTGAAATGGGATATAGAGGCTGAGACATGGCAGGGAGAAGGTGGTGTGAATAAGGTGAATAGATGTTCTCATCAGGTTTAGTTTCTGGAGCCATTGGGGTATGAAACCGAGGTTGAAAATAACACCCACCAAGAAGGATGTTTTGGAGACTTTAGCTGCCTAAATTTAAGCAGATGACTGTTGAGCTTTGAATTTTTATTTTTTTTTTGGAGGGGGATGTGTGACTTCATTTTTAGATGGCTATTTTCTGATTGGTAAATTTTCAGCTGCAATTTTACCATCTTTTTTTCTGTCCTGAGAAATCTCTTGAAAGGTAGCTCCATGACACCTTATTGGAAACAAAATCTGAGAGCATTAAATCTGTTCAAGTAATTGGGGAGAATTTTTTAAACATAGCAAAGCAGTGAACTTTCCATATAATCCCTTTTGGAAAAAGCTAACTTCTTRGKTTTTTTTTCTTTGTTTGTTTTAGTATGAATATATTTGTTTTAAATTTCAACTGAAAAAACAGACCTGCTTTAAGGTCTTTATTTTTCTTGCAAGAAAAAATATAGTTCATACATAAGTGTTTGGCAGAGCTRCAAGAAACTGAATATAGGGTCTGACAGACCCTCTTGAAATTTTAAGATTTTTCTACACATTTAAGATGCTGAGCAAAAGGAATTCCCTTTTGTTCTTACAGTTTGAAGAATTTTTTGTTCAAATGCCATGAATCATCCGAGTATTCAAGCATGTRCTTAATCTTAAGAAACTGTTACCCTTTAAAGTAATTCTGTTTAAGTGCTTTATTGAATTGAAGACACTGTCTTATTTTACTTTACAGTGCTGTTTCTCTTGAGCCTGTAGAAGGTCACTGTTTTTCTTTCAGTGACCAAGGAATTTAAAAAAAAAACCTGAATCATTTAATAAGATGATTTAAGACCTTGATCTTGCACATGCTTTAAACCTAAACTTAGTGCAGTTTGTTTGGCRCTGTAGGCCCCGTAAACAACACATGAAATTCAAGACCATACTTTCACAACTATTGATAATGTTGAACAGTATAGCCATCAAAGAATCAGAAATATTAACAACTTTCAGATTGTTCTGATTCTTATAATAATTTTGTTAAGCAGATGAGCTGTTATCTCAGAGAATGGAAAAGCCAATTTTCATTTACTCTTTCAGAATGAGGTTACTAAGCTTCATACTATTGTTACCATGCCCTACATCTGCACGAACCAGTCAGTCCTTAATTTACCAAAGCACTATGCTCATAGAACATAAAAAATGTAATTGAGGGGAAAAAAWTAAGAGCAATGCATAATACCTATTTGGTGATTATTAATGTTGTTGGAGGGAATGGTCCTGCTGCAGAATGTGCTTCMGAAAAGGGGAACATCTGCAGAGATAGGTACTTGTTGGACATATCATTGCTGCAAATACTACAGGACATTGCTGCTGTGCATTCTAGTTCTTGCTTTTGTGAGAAGGAAACTGCACAAAGTGCCTTTGTTCTGATTTCATTATATGGAAGCAGAAGTCATAATCAAAACTTTCAGTCTCCTTGTTATGGTGGAAAAAGGGGTTGAAATTGGTGGGGTACTTGCTTTGCTGATTAGGGAGTTTGTATAATGCATATCTAACTTGATTGGCAGCACATGCATAGAAGGAATTTGATATCTGACTTACTACCTCTAGAGATGTCAATGTTTCTACCAAGTAGAGTTGCACCTTTATACTTTTTGCACATTTCAGTTTGCAGAACTTTCTTGGAAAAGGATTCCATAAAAGCTGTGACTTGGAGACATGCCAATGTTTTTGTCTTTCTACAAAGCAACAAAGTCAAACTTCATTTAGAAATCTCCAYTTTTTCCTGATGCATTCCAACYTGTCTAAARATGARTGTGATCAAAGCTCCTYTTTGCATGTTCGTCCAYCCAACATGCCATTCTTTTCCTAAARCAGCCCTATTCTTGCTTGYACAATGATAAAGTTCATCTGATCTTCAGTGCAGGTCTTGGTACAGCMCACTCTGCAAAGGCAGGTGCTCTGGACAGATTGCTCCTGTTCTGACTGCAGGGGGATTTTCCCAAGGCCTCTCGTGGTGGCTTTGTGTCCATGGGCACACTGAGGAAAGGCAGCCTCCTCTGGCTGTACTGCAGACTGAACCCAAAGCCATCATGCATTATTTGGCTACTAGAGGGCAATCACAAGTGGACCCCCATGGCTTTTGCTTGGCCTGAATTCCTAGGAAGGTGATTTTACGTCTCTTTAGACAGGAGCATGCAGACGTATTCAGAGTGCAAGGAATAAGTGAGGGAAGGAGGACTGCCAGGATTTCTCTGACCTTTGASTGCTATGGCTGCAAGAGTGAGCCAGAGGAAGGGTATAAGAGAGAAATAGACAACCTCAGCCTGTTGTCTGGAAATGAAAACATGAATACTAAAATGCTTTGGTTGGATATAGTCTGTTTCATTAGCTATAGAATGTTTCAATGTGAAAATGGCTTATTCTGTATATACAGAGTTTTACATTTAAGGAGATTATGGCTTTAAAATGGAAGAAATTTTGTATTATAGTTCTCTCAAAAGATTTAACAATGAAAACAACCCCATCAAACTGTTTATAGTATGATTGTTGCCTAGAAAATACTTTTGTGTAATATGCRTAAAATCTAAGGTGTTGTCACTTAAATTTTGTGTTACAGTCAATTCTAAACCTTTCTCTTCTTTATCCTTCTGGCACTTTGCATCCTTTCATCGTGTTTTGAAATATTTTTAAGATCTTTTTCTTGAGGGAAGTGTAAAAACTGCATTATAAAAAAAATCTGTTGATTGCATCATGTGTGGTTTTGTGGAGCAAAACACAAAAGCGTTAGCTTTTATTTTTAATAGGGAAGACACAGAAATCCATTCAGGATAGGAACAGCAGTTGCATTAATTTTCTGGAATAGCTTAATGGCACTATTTACTTTGAGTTAATACAAAAGTTTCCAATGCACATTTCTGAGTTCTTTCACTGGACTTTGTTGCCCACACAGACAAAAAAAAAGTTACTTGAGAAGAGTTACTAGAATGTGATCCTGTATTGCTTATCCTGAAAGGCTCTTAATGATGACCATTGATAYTGGTGTAATGATTAGGTATTAGTCATAATTTGGAGCTGTTTTTAAGACAAGTGTTCTGGGGATTTGTATGGAAGATAACAGACAGTTGCTATAGCCTGCTCCACAATGGGCAGACAACATCAGTCTTTCTCCTGAGTAGGATTACACGATACAATTGCCTGAGCTAGCAACAGTGGGGACTAAAGGGATGGAGGCCTGAAGGGGACACTTTCTGGAAGGACCARCATGTTTTCAGAAGAGCCCCAGTGTTTGTAGCTATGACAGCACCTGAGTGGTCTTGTTTGCACGCAGTATTTCCTGTAGGTCTCCTGTTTAATGGAAAGGACAGCTCATTATCTTTAATCTTGAGAACTGTGGTTTTTATGGCAAGATTTGCATGCTTTGGAGAATCCTGAAGAGTCCAAAAGCCAGGTGAGAGGTTGACTGTTTGAGTGTGTTACCAGAGGGTCCTGCTGGACAAGGGCTCTCGCACAGCCGGGCAGGGGGATGTGTGAGAGGCTGTCATATACTCAGTCATACAGCCTTGATTTGCTCACCTAGTTTGGTTTGAACTTGCTAGAATAACTTGATTTTAAATATGAGACCTAGCATGAAGAATTTCGGTCTTTGAAAAAGCTGTGAAAATAGGAAAGATGGGAAATAGGTGAGGTTGGGAAATAGGTGAGGTGGGAATGCTTTCAAAGGCTATTTATGTAAGTAGTACAAATTGTAGTATACTTCTACTTTTACCTGTAAAGTACATACACAACATCTGTGTTTATGACCATCATGTCAAGTATGAGCACAACTAGCAAAAGATAAAATTACACTGCTTTGAAGTACAGCATATTCTTATTAATGAAATGTATAAAATTAAAGGAAAAAACTAATATGAACAGCCTTTATACTATATAAAATTGCAGAATTCATATTTTATATTTTAGGGTTTTTTTCATTATTAATAATGTAGTGTTCCACTGAAGACTTGGTAAACTGAAAATCCAGTTTACCAAGAGTTTCTTCTTCAATAAACTTTATGATCAACAAGGAAGTAAAAAACCTAAGGGAAATACATGTCTTCTGGTCTGAATTAGTCACTGACAGTCTTTTCTATTATAGTATTTGAAGCAGGAGGGAGTGCTTTAAATGCTTCAACCCATTTAACCTTAATTGCTTGGTTTTAATAGACATTTGCTAACTAAAGGAACCAAATTATAGCTTGAATTAGGCCTTACTAATCTTAATTAAAAGCTCCACTTTATAATCGAAAACAGGCTATGTTTAAAACAGTAAGCCTTTCTTAAATGGCTTACTTTAAAATACTAAGGCCCTTTTTCTAATAATTGTTTAGACTGAATACGGGTAACCATTATTCTCCTTATATTGCACTTAATTAAAAATATCTCCTCCATGTGGTTTTGTGCAGTCTGCTGGCTGTAAAATTGTTTGACTGGTGGGGGGTGGGATTACTTTGCTTTTCCTGTGGTAATTTGAAAACATGTTTCTGCCTTTGTTTTAAAAGTTTTCTAGGGTCACAAGTTACAAGATTAACATGTGAATCAATACAGACATTAGCTTCCTGCATTTATCTGTCCTTAGGCAAACACTTGTCAGTCACTTACAACCATTAATAATACACCCTATAATTCATTTAGTTTAACATTGAAATTGTKCTCAGTCTCTTGATTATGGTCTCTGCAATTCTTCAGAGATCTAAATTTCAGTAAAATCAAGTCTATTATACTGGGTTTGTCTCTGTCTGTTGAGTATTTGATATATTAATAGAGGTCCTGTGCATTTCAGGACTGTATGAGGAGGACAGAGGGTGGATTTCATCTGTCCAAAGGTGGATCTCAGGAGTACAGATCAGCACTTTGCTTTGCTTTTCCTTTATAGTTGATTGAGAAAAATTTCCTTCATGCAGTTTGCCTTGTATAATTGGAGAMAAAAATAGGTCAGATAAATCATGTCCTGAAAATAAGAGTCTCTTTTCGACACAGATGTGGACATCATCAATGGAGGTGTGTAAAGYTGAATGAGGTGTATCTGGGCAAAAAGTCTGCAGCTGTGAGATTAAAATTCCACTGAAATTAATGAAGACTATTCTGTACTTCTGCTTTGAATTTAACCAGGACAAGGTATTTTTAAGCTGCCACATTATCATTAGATCATTACAAAATTCATTCTCCCAGTCTCAGTTTTACATTTTTATTTCTTTAATTTCAATTTTTTTTCTTAGTGCATCCTACTCAGGAAGCACTGCTAGACTGCTAGGTGTGATCATACCTTTATTTATTGTGCATTGCTTTTAATTCAGTGGCTGAATTGCTGACTTACACAAACTAAACACARATTAAAAGTCCTTTATATGCTCAGTCTACTAGACCTTTATGTGCACTTGGAAGAAAGCTCTGTAAAAAGTCACTTGTACCTGTTATGGAGATGGACATACCTTCTTGAATGTCAGTTTTKTTTACTTAGTTATTTAATCTTTAGAAATCCTATAAAGCATTTTTTAGACTTTCTCCTTACTGTCCAGTTAGTTTTATGTTCTGTGCTGATGGAGTATACAAAGACTGTTAAATTATATCCAGTACAGGAAGGCAAAACCAGGACCCTTTACAGTGGGTGCAAAGAACTGTGGTCCCTACCTATGCTGTGTCTTTATCTTTTAATATCAAAAGCGTGTAAGATGGTCAGGCCAAGTTTGACTGAACATATCTGTCTAATTTGATGTGCAGTCTCTGACAGTGGCTGACAGTGGATGCTTATAGGGGATTAYAAAAGAAACAGGAAATGGAAGAATGAGTTAGAGATTTAAACACCTCCTGAGCCAGAAGTTTAATTCAAATCACTGTGTTTAATGGCATATTCAGAATAGGAACAGGAAATAAGTATGTTTGCTTCTCCAGGTGTTCTGCAAAACTCACAGTGGCAGACAGGTGATTAGCCACGCTCAGAATACTGGGAAAGAATTGTGCAGGAACAGGTAATTGTATACACCTGTCTCTTTGCATCATCCCATCTACTATTGTTTACCAGGAGCCTCACATKGTGTTGTCTACATGGGCAAACCCTACAAACCCTAGTTTTTTGCTTGGCAATGAAGAGCRTCTTCAGAATGACTGGCCTTCACATTTCTCTGAAAATGAGACTTCATTAAAGMGAGTCTCAAGTCAGTTGTGAAAAATTAGTAGGTACTTTGAAAAGCTTGGCCTATGTGTTTGACTAACTTTAGATGGTTAYACATTAAACCAGATGCTGTGGATAAACAGCTGTAACATTATTATTTCATTTTTTAGTCTTTTACTGAGGCTGAAGTCCTGTTTTATTTGTGGATGAGTTAACTAGTCAGGCCTTGGTGCCCTGATGGATAACCAAGGTTGCTGTAATGTGTTATCTTCTGGAATTCTGTTACGTATCTTAGAAATACTATGAATACACACCAGAGACAGTCCTAAAATACAGATTCTCTGGATGAATGGGAAGAAGCAAAAGCATGTGGAATTKGTGAAGAACATTTTAAAAAGTGACATCATTGTTGTGAAAGACATCTCATAAGAAATCATCTAAATGAGAGTATTGGAAATAAGTCTAAAGGACTAAACAACTATTTATATAAACATATCCACTTTTATCCCTCTGCTGTTGGGGTGGAGGTCAGGACAGTTGTACAGCTTTGCTTTCTAAGGTGCATTTTCTCTAAAGCATGTTATTATTTAACACTGCACAAAAGTTGTAGACATTTTTTGGTTTTCTCTAAGTAACATTCTTCCCAACATAACAAGCAAATATAGTTACATAAAATTGCCAAAAGAAAATTTCCAGGCAATGAACTTGAGCACTCTTTGATTTACAGYAAATGCCCATGTTATTATTCCTGTATCTGCAGTTTCATTCTTTTTTCATTTAATAGTGTTAATGGAAGCTGTGTGTGCTTTCTAGTACAGGATATTTGAACATTGAAGTAAAAATGTCTGATTTCATGGCAAAGCAAAAATTGCATCTGTTTGCCCTATGTCCCTTTCTTGTCCAAACATCAGATGTGAGCACAGCTCGTGAATGAAAATATTTGATGATTCACAGGTCAGCAATGGTGTTTTTCAGATTTGAATGTTAATTTTCATCCTTACCACTTTTCCTGGACTTTTCCTCTCTACAAAATTGGTGTTTGTACAGCTTGTCCTGGCCTCATCTCACATCCAGCAGAGATGAGTGTGCAACTTCATTAATTCCTGTTCAGAGAGCCCTTGCTATTGCTTACTTCTCTAGTTGTCGAAGAGTCCAGGAAATATTTTGAGAGTTTGGAAAGGGTAGTGATGATGGAACAGCCAGTGGGTTGCCTGCTACTGTTCACTGTCTGAAATTTATGTCTTTGCTGGACAATGGTTACATGTCCACAGGTCAAAAATCAAAGGCTGCTTACCACTGTTTATTAGATTTTCTCTGTGATTATTTGTCTCTGGTGATAAATAGAGGTCTGACTCACRAGATTAATTTCTGCTTTACCTGTTAAAAGACTAAGGAGAGCCTACATCATAACTGATGAACTGTCTTTGTGAATAAAATTTTAGAACTGTCAGCAGGTATCAGTAGGATTGGGTTCTCTGTTTCAGGAATAAAATAGCTGGAATCCAAGAATTACATCAATGTGATATTTGTTTGAAAATAAAACCCTTTTGCATTCATCTACTACAACATCTAGGGCTTCTTGTTGATACTGGCCAGGGCCATGCTTTCAAAAAATGGAAAGCATTCAATCTGTACATCCAAGCAAAACTGCATGGCAGGTACTTTACACACTGTGGAGACAGAATTGTTGTTAAGAAGCTGAGAGAGGCTATGCCAGAATTCTGAGTTGTGCAGCAAAATCTCCAACTCTTTTGGCATCTTGAAAATAGCTCTGCATTTCATGATTGTACAGTTCTGATGAAAACAGCTTTTAGAGCTGTGAACTGTTTCAGAGTGCTCGTGTGTGCTCACATTTAGGGTATAATCATTATTATCACAGGTTTAGTAAGGTTTAACTTACTGCAAGTGAGATGCTGAAACACAAATCTGTAAYAAGTTTGAAGTTTCATTACAGGAACAAAATGTGACTTGATCATTTTAAACCCTTGCATAGTGACAAAGTTTGTAGCCTAGTAACTTTTGTACCTTCTAGATGGTGCACAGAGATGAAGGGTGGTGAACAAAAATGAGTTTAAGATTTTTCAAGATGATGTCAGATTAAAAAAAGATACTGTAAATCTTTGATCTGATTTCTATTCAGTTTAGTCTTCTCAGATCTTTCTTAAGCCAATGTATCAAGACCATAAATGAGCCATGTGAGTGGCTTAATGTAGGGTCATCTCAACTGATTTTACTGTTTGCTTCCTAAAAATGCTGAGTGCTCACAGCCCTGCAAGGGATTCATGAGCAAGATTAATACCACTCTCCTGAAAACATAAACTAAATATAAATAACATAAACTAAATGCAAAGCCTGTATCTAGGCTGAAGCACTGAAATATTTTTTAAGAAAATACATAGTAAGTCTTATTAACAGGATAGAAAAGAAAAGGAAAGTGAGAAACCCTTAGTCCTATCTCCTGGACACAAAAAGTGTAATGTGAAATGATGAATATTGGAAATTAGACTACATGCTGGTATTAATAGGTTACTCTTGCCAAAGGTACTCTGGAGTCTTAATCACCATGAATGTGAGGGACTTYTGCTTCATTGAGTTTTAATGAATGACCAGTGCTCTCACTTTTCAGTGCATTCCATGTGTGTTATAATTGTTTTACCATCATGTAGACCCTCCTAGTCCAGGTAAAAGCTTTTGTAGTTAACTATTTACAGCCAAACCAAACATAATGATTCTAAACCAAAGAAGGAGCTGTGTTTTGATGAGCCAAATTACCACCAGTCAGCTGCAGTTTAATTGGTGAGAAGTTACAGTCTGTATCATTGTGAAGAACTTAGAGTGACACTCCTTATAGGCTGCTTCTTAGAGTTCTCTGCAAACCAAAATGCTAAGAGGCCTTCAGTTCATAAATGATGTTGTTGGGGAATGGTATGAACTTGTCTGCATTCAGACTCCGCATGAAAAGCCACATAAAATAAGTTAATATTCATTTACTGGTAGGTAATAAAGAAATTTACTCTGGAACTGRAGGTTGGGATTTTTTCCCTCTGTCAATGGACATGTGAAAATTAAATGTAATTGAAGGCTGGAGATACATAATCTGAGAATGAGATGCCTGCAGAGTCTGGAGAAAAAGGTAGGTGAATCAATGAGCTAATTTCACTACTTTAAATATTTCTCTCAAAATTTTTAGGTGCATACTTGARTGTAAAGGTCTAGAAACAATCCCCTGCCATGACTTACTGAAACAATTATCATTAAGATGCATGCACACCAGCAGTGTCAGTCAGGCACACAGAAATACTCTCCCATTAGATGTCCAAGAACTTCCAAGATTCRATGCGGAGTCAAACATTTCCCATTATATTAAAAGAGGGAGTTGTGGTGGAAATGGCTGTGATTTAGAAGTGGTGGGAAAAATGCTGTCAAATGTCATGTTTCACATTCATAACAGCTTGTGAACAGGAAACCTCTCTGCTTGAGCTTGTCGGGCATGGCAGCCACTAAATAAAGACAGACTCTAAAACTGTTACGTGCTCTGCAGGTATCCATCTTTATTTGGGTATCTCATTTGAGGTTCAAAGAACTTGCAGCCAATCTGTTTAAATATCAATTAAGACAAATGTCAAACTGCAACAAACTCTAATCAAGGGTTCAAGATGCTGAATGCAGGATAATGATTTACAGTTTTTATTTTATAAAASAATATTCTACTTACTATGAATGAAGTTGGAATGGTCCCAAGTAAGTTTCCATTGTGCTAGTTAAGATGGCAAATGTCACACAGGAATAATAATGAGATACGTTAATAGCACATATATTGTTCCATAGGGATAGAACTCTGCTTAATTATTTTTTTCCATAAATTATTCTAGCTATCCAACAGTTTCAGACATCCAAAAAGTACTATAGGTAAAAAGCTCTGTATAATCCCAATATTAATGCAGTAGGAAGACTTGATAATTAAGCAGCCAGAAACTCTATAAAGTCATAATTAAAGAGTGTTCCGTATCACTTACTAATCTCTCCGTTCTTGCTGCTGCAGTGTTATGTATGCCACCATACAGAGTATTTAGATGGCTGGCCAATGACACCAACTGCATGCAGAAGCTCAGCTTTCAGTTTATGTTACCTTCAACATTTTTAAGTATTTCTTCCTTCCCTGTACTTCAGTGATAACTTTGCATTGGCAAAGTATGTGTGCACTGAAGCAGGAATATCTACCTTGAATATCAGGCATCCTCAGAGAAGGAATCAAAGGAGTWGATTCTTGTGTCTGTTGTCAGTTTGAATGGGATATCAGTGTCCAGCCATTAAAAATGTTCTTTCCACTCTTCAAACTAGGAGTTTAAACAAGGATGAAAATGCACAGGAAAGAGAACAGTGACAGGAAATGGAGGAAGGGGAGGTGAATGTAAGAAAAATTGAAGGAAGGGAATCTCCAGATACTGTATTTCTTATCAATGAATGAAGAATGTGATGGTCATTCACCAAAATATAAGCCATAACTATTCAGCTAGRGCAGAAAGTCTGGACTTTCATCATCTATTGTTTCATTTAACAGTATGTGAGCTGARTCAGCTGAAGTCTTGATACTGTCTAGTCGCTAGTGTTTTTAAAAGTGACTCTTTAATTTTTTTCTTTGTATGATACCCAATATTTGARTATCGTTAACGAAAACTTGGAAAGTAACAAGTGCTAAACACACCTACATTTTCTACAGCTGATAAATTCAGTTCAGTTAAATCATCACCTACTCCGAGAAGGACTTGTGTTTCTGAAAGCTTGTCTGTGTTGCCCCATCCAGTGAGGGTGGCTCCTGTAAGGCTGTCCTTACTCTGTGAGACTTGAACATTTGATTCATGCTTGCTGTACATAGTATAATAATAGGAAAAAAAAAATCAGACACAGGGCAAAATAGGGATCAACAGTAGCTGTCTCTGTGCTTCCTTTAAAATTGTAAGGTAATAGGTGTAGTTAGAGAAAAAATTATTAATCAATATTAAAATAATATTAARTTTTAAAATCTAGGAAATTAAAAAATTKTATCTAAGGCAGTGATAAAGGAGATATCTCATCTGTGTTTCAGATATGTCCTAAATGCTTTTAGGCAAGATAGTTCTAAATATGAAACTGTTCACACTTTAAAAATGTGTGTGTTGTTTAACCAGCTGGACATACCTCTGCATAGTTGGTTTGTATTCCATTCCCCTCCCGCCTCCCCTTCTTTCATACAAGTACTTTAGYGAGATATAAAGCATGATGAACTTTCTGCTTAGCCATCACAGAAGAAAAGGAAACAAATAAAACTGSTACAGAGTACTTGCTCTTTCTGGAAACTGGATGAAATGGCTTCCAGAAAAGCAGCACAACAATACCACAAATTGTATCCAAATCATGTCCACTAAGTTGGCATGGCCTTTTCATTTTATTGCTGGTTTAATGCTGGGAATGGGAATTTGTGACATTTTTGAAGGAAGTTGTAAAATTGAATTTTTTTCTTTGTGGATGCACTAATGGGAAAAATATGGGAGAGCCAGTACCCATAATGGAAAGGCTCTTGAGGGATTTACACTGAAAAAAGCTCATGTTAAACAACAAATTGTACCTGTTCTTTTTCTTCCTCCACTGAGAAACATCCGGCTGCTTTTTCTGAATTTACCCTGTTCCCAGCCTACCCACCCTTGACCTTGCCTCTTAGAGTAGTCCTAATGGCTATCAAATTTTACAGTTTTCTTTGGCACAAATGTCTTGAAAACATCATGGCAACTTGAAAGCTGTAAAAACTGCTCTCTGTGTTCCTCTGATTCATTAGATTGTAACATTTACAAGGTCACAGCATCTAAAGATGTTAACATTTATGAGTCAAAAAAATAAGGTATCTCAGGGAGGACCAGATGTAACAAATGATAGAGTTTAATTTGTTTTATTTAAAAAGTGATGTAACAACCTTTTCATGGAAAGATATTTTCAAAAATAGACTTTTCTCTGACGGTGACGGTTTTTTTGGAGTCAAAAAATTGAATGACTCTTGATATATCCATATTTTCTWCATAAAATTTGGACTTGGAGTAGATGCTGGCTTCTGATATCACAAAATGCAGAGGGAAATGGTATTTCAGCAGGTCAGGTTGAGTGAAATTGTTAACATTTTCCCACTTGATTCTTCCTACATGGGTCAGTTTTTGCAAATTTTAAGAGTAGACTGAGCAGACTTCAAATGTGTGCAAATGTGCTGATGCCAAACTCTTCTTAAGAATCTAACACCTTTAGTATTGTTGCTTAGGTTGAGTGTTTTCCAGAGAGCTGAATTTCTGGCAAATTTCACCTGCACTTTACCAAAGTGGTCTTTAACCTGTGTTTGAGCTTTTATCCTGTCCTTTAGATCTGGAACTTGTTCTCTACTTGAGGAAAATGCAACTTGATATGGGAAATACAAATGCCTAAGGTTCAAGTTTTTCAGTATGTGTTGTGTGTCTGCTGGAAGTATATTAAATGTAGACTCTGCCCAAGAATATACATAAATATAACATATATATGAATATATAAATATTCCCATGTAATTTTTACTTGTTTTCATGGCTTTYATAGTCTGAAATCTAGTCATTAAGAAGAATAAGATTCTGATCTGACTGYGTTCAGGACCTGAACTTGTTTATAATTCTTGCCAGTGTGCATGTAACTTCACTTCTGCCCATTTCCTTTAAAGTAGCAGTGTCAGGTGCTACACTGCTTGTTCTGCACTGTTTATTCTGACATGGAAATGGGAACAAAAATTTCAGTGTTTATCCTGTTTCACATATCTCTTCACTGTGAATCCCAGAAAATACATCTTCCTGGCTTCACTAAGCCAGTGGCAAAAAAGCCTTGTGACATTTGCAGGATTGGGATATCCTTTCAGGCTGTTTTACCTTTGGATGTTACAAGGCTACTTCTTTCATAAGCATTTGAGATCAAGGTTGCATAAAACTATGTGATGAGGAGGACAGCTCTGCACTGTAAATCTGTTCTTAGTTGTGTAAGATTTAGAATCTAGGAGTTGGTCTTTTATCCTGCATTTTTCTGGGGAAATGAGGATAGTGCTTTTGTCCTAAGAGGAACAGTGACCAAAATTCAATWAAGAATCAATAAATTTTTTGAAAGCTTTTAGGAGAAAAGCCATAAAAGTGAAAAATACTACCACATGGAAATGTGGGCTCCAGCATCTTGCAGTGTTCTTGGCTGTATGCTGGTTGTGGATAAGCAGGCAATATGCCACTGTTGCAGAACTGTAGAATGACTTTTTTTAGCAGAAGACGACTGATAGAAGAGAATTTTGCATCTGCTGTGCTTTGCCCTCTGCAGGGACTAGAACTAACCTCTCTTCAAGCAAGAAGATAAAACGTAGTTTCTTTCTTGACAAGTTTGTAAGGATAATGTTATTGTTTCCATAGGGCCTCTTTGTGCGTATTTTGTTTAAAGCAGCTAGATAAAGAAAGATGAGTATCAAAATTTTTTTTTTATTTAGATACTGAAAAAATGTGGYGTTATCCATCAAGATGTACTTACAAACATTTTAATTTTTATTTTTCTAGCTATTTAATGGATCCAGCTTCTTTATGAGGTATTCCACATCTGCAAAATACACCTGCAAACTTTTGTTTGCGGTTCTCTAAATTAGAAGTTGATGTGGGCAGACAGCTTTCTTTGGCTATTTATTTTGAAATGTCCAGGCACATAAATTACTCCTTTCAAACTCAGTTGAAGTTTTTGTTTAGTAAATTGGCTCCAGATCTTTCCCTTATATTGCTAATCAAGGAATACTTTAAAATGGACACAGATTTTATTCAGTCCCATACCTATTTTGAACATTTTCTGTTGCATCGTGAGTGTTGGGATCTGTGGCCTTGACAGATGCCAAGACAAAAATTGTGTCAATGCATACTTCCCATTTTCTATAAAATGCATACTTCCCATTTTCTATAGAAATCTGTAGAATTCAACACTAAACACTGAATTTGGCTCATTGACTTCCAGGCCTCAGTTGTTCTTCCTTTTGCATGTTAATAGCCATAAGGCTTCTTGTGACAGTTTAGCTGTGACACTCATCCAAAATTCATCAACTCCRTGCAGACATTTGCTCTGATTTCAGTAGCTGTGCCCATAATGATCTGTAGCTGTGCTGACAAAGTTTGTTGCATGTGTTGTAAAGATTTTTGGACATTCAGGAACTTAGTTAATTGCAACTGATGAAATGAAGAATGGGAATGAATTTTTCTGGAGGTAGACCTTTTACTTTTTTGGCGTAAGTTCTGTGCCACCTTCTAGCAAAGTTGCTTACTTCTTGGAAAAGACGATTAGCACACAGTGAATTTCATTACACTGCTGAAAATGTTTAAATGAAGTGGGAACCAGCCATTTTACAGCTTCCTTACTGTTCTACAGYTTGGTTTGTCTTGTGGACATTAGTTATTGCATGCTGATGTCTTCTATTCTCTGATGAAACAGAAATCTGAAACACTGTGATATTGGAAGGAGAAGGGTTTGATTCTTGTTTTGTTTTGAACATTTCTTAGCTGTATGTGCTTCTGGAAGAGCTGCTTCTCTGCAGGGTGGCCTTGTGAGACTTCTGAGAGTTCTGTCTCTTTGTGGCAGAATACACAAATTAAACAAATTCTGAGGGAGGGTCAGTTTCGCCTCTAATAATGAAAGAAGAATCAACCCTATTATGTATAAGGGAAATACAGGTCTCAGACTAAAAAGAATAGGGTCACTGAAAGAAGACAAATGCAGATTCTCTTCCTGTAACTGAAATACAAAAACTATAAATTACAGCACATCCTCATGGTAACACATCCTCAAATTTTCTCAGATACTTGTTTTTTTGTTTTTTTTTTTAATTATTGGATGCTTGCACTGCATAGTAACTGCAGTCTTCATACAGTGGGTGTTTAAGTAACACCACTGCTCATTGAGGAGAGCAATAGCAGAGCATGGCAGTGCTGTGTTGCCTAGGGTTGCTCAAAGAGTTATTTCCATTGTATAAGGGAAGGATTCACCTCTGCTTTCCATAAAGAATTATAATGGAGTTTCCAAGCTTCTTTCACCTTGTTAAACAGCTGACAGTTACTATCACACACAAATAAGCAAGTTTCTTTTTATCTCTTTTTTTCCTGATAATTGTTTTTACTTTTGTTAAAACTTTTGAAACAAGCTGTGGATTTTTGAGATTTTCCAAACCAGTTCCAGAAAGAGATGATCAAAATTATTTTGCCAGCATCTGATGATGTGGATGCTTATATCCAGCCCTGCGACTGGGAGTTGCTGTCTATATCTGTTGCACCACACTTTCTGCAACTTGAGTATTTATATTACATCATCGCCTTGTGTTGCTAATCACAGTACAGCTTTTTGAAAATAAGTATTATATAAGGGACAGTAATTCAAAAGGCTTCACATTTCTTTGATTTTTTTGTCCCTTTTGAAGGCTCTCCCATTGCTTATTTAAGCAAATCTTGCTATTTGATTCATTATTTGAAAAAAGGGAATTAATTGATCAATCCTTGGCAGTTTGATGCTGAGCAACATAACAGTTGATAAGAGCTTCTTCTGAAATTCCCTCTTCTGAAAAGACTCATTGCTAGATGAAAGTTAAAAACAAATCTTGAAATGAAGATGCCTTTTTCCCTGAGTGTCCWGGGGGGAATGCCTGACACGTCTGACATCAAAATCATGTTATGTGCTTTTTGATTATTGACTTGGCCTGTTAAAACATGGCATTAATGCAGAGCTCTGTTGTTGTCCCTGTAGCCTGAGAATGATAGGAAGTTTCTGGAAATATTCATGGATGGTTATGAAAGCTGCAAATTTCTGCTGAGTGGAAACCAGAGTATAACATTTGGGGAACATGCACCCAGGCATACAGGGCTGTGACTAAATGAGAGCAGCTTSTCAGAGACTTTGCACTGGAGGTTGTTTGGAATGAGCAGCTGATTTTCTGGTTATTGTTTTCAAGAAAAATAATTTCTTTTTGCTGTCATATTGTACTCAGATGGTGGGGCACAACCACGGGCTGTGCTGACTGGGCACTTGCACAACTAAAGGATGGGTACTTTCTGAATCAGAACAGTGGTTTAAACACTAGGAAATTGACCTTTAAGCAGTAGGTTGTATTTTTGCTTGGAAGATACTTTCTTCAGCCTCTTATTTCTGGTATTTCTGTGGTGCCAAATTCTGAGTTACARAATAACTAATTGGTTTTGCATGTAAAGCCAAATCTGTACTTCCCTTTTCAAGCTGTTGARGAGATTGTAGAAGGGAGAATTCAGAGCTGTAGGAGGCAGGTGGATGGAGACCTGGAGTATTCTAAATTAATGATTTCTGAGAGAGGCTGACATGAAGAGGAATATTTGCAACAAAACTTGGGAGAAGTCTGCCCATGCTCTGACAGACTGTGTGAGCAGAGATGAACCCAGCCATTCTCAATCCAAGGGCCAGAAGTGCTGGAAGCATTGAGTAGCTGAGTCTGAGCTGGCTCTTCAGAGGAGTCTGGTTTTCCCCCAAACCACCTTGCTCTCTTGGGATTGCATCTGAATATGATGCCAGGTAGCAAAAGATTCATTCATTTTTAAGGAAAGGAGCGGGGGAGAGAAAGTCTGTGTGACCATGAACCTGACTCAGAAATATGTCAGTCACCTCTGCAATGGAAGAAGCACCTCTCACATTTGAAACGTAATGCTAGGATAGCTCTGATATAACAGGTGGGTTTCCAAAAGGATAACTTTATCATGTACTGCCTAACTTAGGGAGAGCAGCTGTGGTTTTTGGTCTAGGACCACAAATTTAGATGTGACAGTTATCAAGCCATGAGGGTATTTTTAATTAATTATGTATTTTTAGTTGGTTGATGTGCACCACTGAATTATTCACAAGAGTGACTGCAATACTAATGTTCCATGTATAAGACAGAACACAGTTCGTAACAAAAAGAAAGTTTGCATTTCTAGAAGGAGTGAAGAAGTAATTTTTTGTATGAGAGAGGGAAGATCATGACGGAATTGTTTATAGTTGAAGCAGAATCCATTTCTCATCTTTTTATGATACTCTTTCAGATACAGGTCAGTGTGAAAAAAAGCCCAAACAACTCTATCATATCTTCTGAGAATAAAATGCTGGACTTTTTGTGGCTCTTGTTGTACATGGATTAATACAGAAAATTATAGTTTATTTGTTGTAAAAAGCATACTTTTGACTCATCCCATGTTAATAGCATGCTTCAAATAGTTACAAGTCAAAGGTTTCATTCAGTCTCTGCTTGATTATTTTGAATGCAGAAAACAAAACCTACATTTTAGATATAGAAAGTGTACTAAAATCAAGTGTTTGTTTTTTATTTTTGACAACATATCTTTGTTTGCAGCGATGCTACTGCAGTTATTTTTTGAAGGAGTGTTCTATACATTGGYTTGCTGCTTTTCAGACAAATGTGACCCTGATATATTCAGTCCCTGACCTGTGTTGGATGAAGTAGGCAATGTGAGCCTCAATAGAAAGAGAAGGAATGTGCATATATTCAGTAAACATACTCAGTTGGAGAAATCTTTCTGTATTCTTAGTATTCTCTTTTTACRAATGCTTCTTTTTCCTCCTCTTGTGTTTTAGATATTGATGAGTGTGAAAATGACTTCTAYAATGGGGGCTGTGTCCACGAGTGTATCAACATTCCAGGCAACTACAGGTGTACATGCTATGATGGGTTCATGTTAGCCCATGATGGCCACAACTGTCTTGGTAAGTAACAAATGCTGGCAAGAAAATTTCATTTCATGGCTGTGGCAAGAAGGCCTGATCTRTTTTTTGCATTTTCTCCTCTGGCATGTGTTCAGTAAAGATTTGGTCCAGGTCATACTGGGTAAGTTCAAACCTGAGTGTTGACTCCAGTGACCCTTAAAGCTGTCACTCTCAATCTCAACATGCTCAAAAACAGTAATGCCCATGTTTAATATTAAAGAAAACCCTGACCTGCCAAAGCATGTGCTGGATGCTTGGGCTTCTTTTTTAAGAAAAGAAATCTGTTAAATATATTAAATATACTGAGATGTGTTTTGCCTGTTTCTTCCAAATTTGTCAATCCCAGTTGTATCCTTAGAGCTTGCCCTCCATGTTTTTCCTTTTTCAGGTAATACAGTTCTAGGATAGGATGTGAGAACAGAAATTACAGAATGTTACATGTACTAGTAAGTAAGGAAGTAATACTGGGACAATGAGACAGGGCAGAAGAAACAGTTACCAGTAATAGCTTTTTACATAGTGGAGGGACACTGTCCACTGGCTCTGCACATCAATGTCAGTGCAGAACCTTAATTGCTTCAGCAGTCTGAGGGTTCAGGGATCTGTATTTTTGATTCATGTCCATTGCTCAGGTTTAAATAGGTGGGCTTGTCCTAGAAGCTACATAAGTACCGGTTTTTGTTATGAAATTTCTTCACACCAATTAACTGGAAATTAACCTAGATCATTATGTCCAGTTTCTGATACCTTTTTACTTGTTAGTAATTTTTAGTTAAATTCTAGTGCTTAGAGATTATCTCTCTCAGTATTCTCAATAGATATGTAATGACTGTGTTTTGGTACAGTCCTAAATTAATWTCAAGGTGATCTTTATAAAACAGTRTGTAAAAGGGGTATTTTTTCTGTGTCATACAGCAGCTCTATTTTGGTAAAAATGGATATTTGCAATGAAAGTCAAGAAATGAGGCAATTAACTAGAAATACTGAAGTCCAGTATCACCAGTCTGCRCTAACTGAAGCTACAAAAGAACTAGAATTTCATAGCAAGGATTTGATTAGCCTTTCAGTAGATGTATTTTGTACTGGGTTTATTTTCAATTGAGTAATATTTGTTCAGATGGATTATATAGCCTGACCAYTGACAGGGCTTTGACTCAAACTTCCAAATTTCATTTATTACAGAACAGACTAAATAGATTTATTTGCTTCAGCCTGAGGTSGTCAAATGATTAATGGTGCAAGAGGTATTTCTAATAGACAGATAATTTTTGCAGAGATTAATTTTAAAAATAAAGAAAAACTCTATTCTAATATTCATATTTTTTTACTGAAACAGGACACAAACATAATCAAATAGTTCAACTATTTGGAATTTAAGTAACTGTGCATATGTGTTGTTTCAAACAGCTTGCTAGTTTCAACTTTGTCCAAATGACTCCCATTGTAGTAGGGAAAAGTAGCAGGGAAAAAACCTTTTGAACAACGAACAACAAAAGTAGTGACCTGATCAAGGAWGAGCCATTCAGGAGAGCTGTGGGGTTTTTTTTTTTGGATCTGCTGTCTGTGTTATTGCTCTCTGGTCATGAAACACAGAGGTTTAATCTGCAGAGATAGTCACATTTCTAATTATATTTTCATTGATTTCTGTTTACCCACTTGGGTTTTTTTTTTTTGTGGTTTTTTGGGATTGTTTCATTTTTTTGGAAGGGTTGAGTGTTTCAGATTTTTTTTGTTGTTGTTGTTTTTCAATTTTTTTGGTTGGTTGGTTTTCTGGAGGGGTTGTTTTTATTTTTGTTGGGGTTTGTGTGTGTATGTGAGTTTTTTGCTGTTGGGTTTTTTTGGGGGGGGTTGTTTTTGTTTGGTTGCTTGTTTTATTTTTTTTTAATTAAAAGAAGGCCTACAGTAATATAAACAGGTGACTACAGTGGGAATAATAGCAAAGAGCTCCCTTTCTCCCAACATGCAACCTTAGGACACTAAAAGAAGTTACAATTGTCTTTCTAACTTTGAGAACTATGGAGAAGTTGTGTCTGCCGCTAATGAATGGTCTTTAGCATGTCTTAGTAAAATACCTGTTTTTACTTATAGGCACTGTAAAGGGAATCAAGGCACATTCCCTCTTCCTTCTCTTTTAAAATATGAATAAGGACCAACAGTTTTAGACTGAAGTTTTTAATTGTGACAGGGACCATGCCAAGCTTGCTGTGACTTCTTGTTGTGTGCTAACTCAGATTTGGGACACCAGTGCTAGAAACGAGAGACTTTTTTTTAATGGCATTTTTCTGCCATTAATTGGTCCCCAGCTAGTTGCTGGCATTATCAGTTAAACTGACCTAGTTGCTCCCATTAAGTACAGTATCAGTTTATTAAAAGGGAGACATTCTGACCCCTTCCCCTCTTGACCAGTTTTGTTTCCCTTCTCTTTTGCTACCAGAAATATGTAAATGCAGTAAGAGCATGCAGTCTCAAATAGAAAGCAAACACTGTCTTTTCATATACAAATTTTAATTGGTATTTCTGTGGAATTTTGGATATTGGTTTGCTTATTCCAAAGATTTTCTTTTTCACCATGATGAAATTAGGCATTAAAAGGAATTAAAGTTTTGATGAGTTCACTGGTTTCTACCTGTTCTTGCTTTTTGAGAAATCACTTATTTTTCAGGGATTTTATGTAGACAAAGAATGCTTCATATGGTTAGTAACAATGTTTTTCCTTTCAATGCATTCTTCTAATGAACAAGATTTCATCAGAGTTTCTGCATATCTTGTTTGACATCAGGATTTCTAYGTATCTTGCTTGACGTAGGTCTACACAAAATCTTAAGCCATCTCTTCTTGACAGGGTTTACATTCCTTTATAAATAAATCTTCACTGAATGTCTTTCTAGTTACATCAGTATAGCAATATGATTAAAATCTTCCTTATTAATAGCAAACTTGGAGTATTCAATTACAGCAGATACTGTTGACAAGTTAAGTGCTTTTTCCTGAGTCCGTCCTTCCTTCTTTCCTTCCTTCTTGCCTTCCTTGCCTTGCCTTCCYTCCCTTCCTGCCTGTCTGCCTGCTTGCCTCCCTCCATCCCTCCCTCCCTTTCTGCTGGAAAATGCCCCAAACTACCTTCAGGAGAGTTCAGCTTGCTTTCTAGTTGACATTTTTTGTTGAGGAGTTTCTTAAATATAGCACGAAATTATTCCATGGGGATTCAAATATGATGATATCTTTGTCTAGCTAAAAAAATATTTTTAGCTCTTCCTTGAAATTGTGGGAAGCCAATGAGAGACTGCAGGCAGCCTCTCGCTGTGGCCTTGAATGTTATAGATAAGCAGCTCTTGTGTGTGACATTTTGCAATGGTAAATAGAGATTTGTAGCTAATTAGATAAAGGTAAAAGAGCTCAGCTGCTGTAAAAGGAGACATTCTGATACCAGCTGAAGAGCATTTGTGAGAGCTTAATGCTTCCAGCTGGGATGAAAAATCCAGGACGTAGCTGCTATAAAAGAAGATGTTTGGCTAACAGCAAGGGAGCACTTATGGAGGAACCATGGAAGATTCTGGAGTGAGAGTACAGAGGGTTGTGCTGTGAGTTAATAAAGGGCTAACACATGGTGCCTTCCCCCTGCGTTTGCTGGTGTGTGAGGTCGATGCCAACAAGAAATAGCAGCATGTTTTTTCTCAAAAAATGTTCTAAATTCTGCTCAGTAGATGCAGGACTGCTATTTGGTCTCACACAATAGGTTTGAAATAATTTTTCCCCTTCTTGTACATGAAATACCAGTCTGCAGTGGGGCGGGCGTGGTTATAAGCAATTAGCTCACTTGTGCTGATGTTCTTTCCTGTTTAATCATTTTCCTTTCCATGATCTTACTGAGAAATTGATTTTTTCCTTCTCTGTGTCTTTTACATGTTGAGTCATGCTATCAATTTTCATTCTCTCTGCCCTTCAGGAAAGATTAGGTCGTAAATTATCATCCTTCCTATTAGTGGCAAATGCTTTGCCCATCCATGTAGTAAATTGGAGTATGTTCTCAGGTATCTGGTAAAATCTGGGAATATGTACTGCAAGATATAAATGGATTGTGCCTTTAAAAGTGGTTATTCAAAATATATTCCCATCTGAAACAGTGGGATACTTAAAGATGTTCCCAATCCTTCAAGGATTTTTTTTTTTTTTTTTCCTTTCTTAGTTTAATATTAAGGAAGAAGACTGGTCTTGGGCATAAAGTTGATGGTCATTGGTTCTTACTTGAGAAAACCATGTAACACCTCCTCCAAATTCTGCTCTTCTGCCTTTTTGTGGTGGAGGCAGCCTGCTATCTAATTATACTTAGGGAATTCTTCCTAAAAAACCAACACAATATATGGTTTGCTGGTTTTCAGACCAAATCTAGGAATGAAAAATATCTCAGCTTAATGAGAGGAATTGTATGGAGTGATGATTTTCTTTTGTTTATCTATTCTGGTATAAATATCAATAGCTGTGACCTGCTTTCATTTGTTTTGTGTGTTGGTTGGGGGTTTTTTGTGTTTTCTCCTTAGGTCTGATTTGTAATAGTCACTTTTTTAATAGGGAATAAGCAATCCATAACCACTTCTTGCTACCAGGTTGCAGCTCTTTCTAAAGATTAGGATAGATTCCATGAAGTCCTCTGCTTTTTATGTTTGGTCTCATTAGTAAGGATAGTAAAGATGGTTGCGRACTGTTCCTAGGAAGAAAGTATCAAAAAAAGATGCAAAGCAGCATGAATAAAAAATGTATTCAGAGATATATCTATTTTATTGATTTTTTTTTTTTGTCTGTGGTGTTAATTGCTCTAGGAACAAACCTGAATGCCTTGTAAATACTAATAGATTTGTCCTCAGGAAGTCCTGTAAGGAAAAGAAGTATAATTTTCATTGGTTTATAGATTAGTAACTAGGGCAAACAGATTAAGTTACCTTGTGTGGAGACTTGAGAAGTCTCTTGATGTCTGCACCATAGGCAAGAATAGAAGCCTTACTCTTCTGCCTCCCTGCTTTTATTTCAARTAGTCTGTGTAGTTTTGGTTTCTCTTACAGAAAAATAGCAATTACTAAATTTGGACATCTRTAATATGATATCTTGATCGAGTCTTTTGTATGTCAGACCTCCTAAAGGTAACTATAGAAGTAGATTTGGATGATTTAAGATAGTTTGTGGTTATTCAGTAGTTAATTCTTTGTCTGATTGAGAAAAATCCTGGGAAGCAGAGGGAAATTCTGGTTAGAAGTCAGAACAGAAATGCAATTCCTAGTGTGCATGATAGGTTCCTCAGAGCAATCTGCAGGAGCTGAGATGCACAGCTTTCAGTGTGGCAGACACAAAAGCACAGTGTGAGCTGTGAATTGAATGGCAAAGTCCTGGCTATGCCCAAACTTTAAAGGTGTGCTTGGTGCAAAAGGCCTGATTTTTCAGCCTGAATAATGGAAATAAGCTTTTAATTTGTCTGTTCTCAGATACTACTTTGCATCTCTTGACAAAGTGACTAAGTCTCATGGAAGCTCCTGTGGGAAAAGAGAGGTGGCACTTTCCCTGGAGCAGCTGAACCTGCTCCGGGAGTGGTATTGATTTGCCAGCTCTGGTAGATGGAGCAAAGCTGTGGTTGCAGCTGAGCACTGGGGAGCCTGAAGCTAAAGGAGAAATTTCTGAGACAAACCAGGAGCTAATGAGGCACAAGCCTCGAGATGTCTGCTATAAAATAGACTCTGGGATCTCAAGTCAGTGGGAAGGTTCATGTTTGAAGTCACACAATTTTGTTTCTTCTCASGTTTGAAGTTAAGATCTAAACCCAAGTGCCTGTCTTGCAATGCTCTTTTAAAATCTGCTTGTTTGTTTGAAAAGAGAAGAGGTTTAACCCTGGCATGTAGGCTTAATTCCTGACTGGGTGGTAGTAATCTGCAATCTGACTCAGAAGACAAAACTAGTATTAGTATTGCGTAAAATCAGAATCTTTCAGGTTGGGAAAGACTTCCAAGATCATTGAGTTTAACCTTTAGATCACCAAGTCCAGCTTTTAAATGTATATATATCACATCATATAATTTAATCATCTTTCAGTAAATGTCCCAGCATTCCATATTTTTCTTTCAGAATAAACCCAAACCCATTRGAAATCAAAATCTACCTGTTGCTACCCTGCTGTTCAAATGTGCACACTGGGATTTGGGATTGTAGCCTAATCGGACTATCAAAGTGAAGTGGGAGGAGAGTTGCAAATGTATGAGCAATCATTCCTAAAGCTGCCAGATGTATCTTGTCAAGAAGTGGCACATAACTCACGATTGCATATTCACTGGTATGATTAAAGAGACCAGTGTCTTTCTTTTAATTTRGTTATATTTTCCTTCTCCTGACAGCTGTGCACAATTGTTGCTTGCTCAAACTCCAAGCAAACACTTCTAATACTGATGTTTATTTTTCTTTTTGTTTCCCAACAGTTCAAATAGATTTTTTTTRAAGTGAACATTTTTAATATAAAACAATCTTTTGGAAAGTTGGTTTTATTTTCATAAAAACCAATATTTTAAAGAGAAGCTGAAAAATGGTCCATTTCCTTGGCCATCTTCCAGTTTTCCTTGCCCTTCTTTCCTAGTTCCAGAAGACTTTTAGGTGAGCTGAGAGTTAAGTGTTTTCCCTCTCTAGCACATTAGCAGGGCCTCTAATAGTTTTGTCAGTCATAAACTCTCTTCAGATTTTCCTGATTAGTAATCCCAAGCTCCTTGGCAGATGGRGGAAGGTTGAAGATACCCAATAGCCTTCTTTCCATAGCTCTTCATTTTTATTTGAACAAATGTAAAATGATGGTATTTTTTTTCAAGAAGATTAATAATCTAAATCTTTAGGTTCTTACTCATTTCCAGACTTTTACTTGAACAGAATTTTGGGACTTGACAGTTGGTTTATGCTTTAAGAGAAGCAGGCCAGACTCCCAAATCAGGTTTCAGTGGTTGAGTAGCAAGGAGCTGTTCTAATTATGAGGCATCCAGACCATAAGATGAGAATGTATATAATATGTATTTATAGACAAGATGCAAACTGTTGAAATGCAAGGTTTAACAACAGATATATCTGTATGTTTTAAGTTCTCATGAGCTCTGCATTTCTGCAAAAGATGACAGACAATGATTAGGTCCTTGGAGATCTCAAGGTAAGAACCTTGAGATGAAGAGAGCCTCTGTTATTTAGCTACTGAACCTTCCTGAGGCAAGCTGCAGTGAGTGCATTCTCAAAAATCCATGCTGTGAATTGCACAACAAAGTGCCTTTTAGTGACAAATATATTCTTGCAGAGTGAAAAACTRAAAACATTTTTGAAGTTCTTCAGTTTTCAGATGCAAGCCTAGGTGACAAAGTTATTTTCTGATCTATTTCTTCAACAAACTGATTTTTACCRTATCAATGATTTCATCTACTTTATCAGTCTTGTTTGGTGTGTACATTAGATTAATAAGAACAGCTGTGATTCATCACAGCAATTTAAAGTATCCAGTCTTTGTGGTACAATAACATGAATCAGATTTTAGCACATGTAGTGCTATTCTGCAATTTGTGCTGAGTGATGACTGGGTGATGAGAAAATATGGATCACTAGGACGTAAATGTTCCAGAGACAATTCTKTGTTAGATGTTTACATGGAACTTCTGTATATAGCAAATCTCCATAGTGCCAAGTGGTAGCAGGCAGTTGGAGAACTAAATTAAATCTCTCTTTCAAGAAGGGATTATAATATTTTAGTTCTGATGAACTTCCAAAATCCAATAAAAATTTGGAATTATCTTCATGATTAATGGAAAGGTCTTTGGTATCCAGCCCTCTCTGAAGCTAGGATCTGAAGACACTGTTTTCCTTATCTTGCTTTTTCTGTTTCTGTATGAAGTTTCCCCCTTTAAAAGTACTCTGTTTGGTCACCCCACATTAATCTTGGGAGTTCAAATGGGATATAACTTTCTTTACATGTTAATTTGCCATTTGTTTGCTTTCTTAAGTCAATGTGATCTGAAAAGTACCAAAACAAGTGAGAGTATAAATCAGCACAGACCAAAGTTTTTTGTTAGGTATGGGGAAATAATCAAAAGTCTAGAATAAATCTTGGTGGCTGTCAGCTATGAAGTTAGATTCTCAGACTGTCATCATAAATTAAGAAACTGGGAGCTGTGTGACAGCAGCATCAATCTCAGTCTCTTGTTTCTGCAAGTCTTCTTGTTGTCTGAGCCTTCTTTTTTTTTCAAATACTTACTCCCTGGAGGAGGTAATCAATCACAGTAAAGATTTCTGTACATGGAGCACTCAGGAAAGTAAAGAATTAGCAGCTTAGAGTGAGAAGTTAATATGTATAAGTTAAATCCCATAAGGATGCTATTAGTTGTTCTATGCTTGTAGATAGTGCCTTGGTTCAACAAGCTCAGAGACACTGCATCCTTACTGCTTTATCTGATTTGTCTTAACTTTCTCAAAATAGCAAATTCCTAACCTAGTGTGGTCTATATTGATGTATACTTTAAAGGAAAAACTATAAAATACATTGAAATTRTCAAAGCTTTGGGAATGCGTCATGTTTAGCGCTTACTTAAACCAAGCGAGCATGTATATTCATCCAAGGGTGCAGGATTTCAGCCTGTTATGGGTACCAGTCAGGTGTGTATGCATTCAAGCATACRGTGCATATCTGAGGYGCCCTTGATCCCTTTGTTTATGTCATGGATTCACCAAGGGCAAATCACTCCTGACCAGCTGCATAGCCTTTTGTGATGGAATGGCTGGCTGTGGATGAGGGGACAGCAGTGTGTGTTGTCTGCCTTGGCTTCAGGAAGGTTTTTCAGACTGTCTCTCACAACATTCTCATGGGTGAGCTCGGGCAGTGCAGGTTGGCTGAGTGGACGCTGAGGTGTATTGAGAACTGACTGAATAGCAAKCTCAGAGGGTTGTGAGCAGCAGTGCAGGGTCTGGCTGGTGACCTGTAGCCAGTCGTGTCCCCAGGGGTCAGTACTGGGCCCAGTAGTGTTCTACTTACTCCTCGGGCCCTCATTGAAGGGACAGAACACATTTGTTCATGATCYGTGACAGTAAGGAGTGTCCTGGCACACCAGAAGATGCTGCCATTCTGTGAGACCCTGACAGGYTGGAGAGCTGGGCAGAGAGGAACCCAACRAAGTTCACCAGAAGCAAGGACAGGGTCCTGCTCCTGGACAAGAACAACCCYGGGCACCAGGACAGGCTGTRGGGGTGRCCTGCTGGAGAGCAGCTCTGAGGAGAGGTACCTGGGGSYCCTGGTGGACAATGAGCTGTCCCTGAGCCAGCAGTGCCCTGAGGGCAAGAGGCCAGTGGAATCCTGRGGGCCATCAGGAAGAGCATTGCCAGCAGCTCAGGGARTGATYCTGCCCCTCTGCCCAGCCCTGTGAGGCACATCTGGACACATGTTAAACTTTGTGGACACATGTGTCCAGCTCTGGGCTCCTCAGGACRGGAGSGAGACATGGAGTGGGTCCAGCAAAGGRTGATATAGATGATGAGGGCACTGGAGCATCTCTCCTGTGAGTAACCTAATGGATTCTGTGATTCTATGCAAGATTGAGGGAGCAAGGGAATAAGTCTTGGTCAGCCTGGGGAAGAGATGGCTGAAAGGGGGTCTTAAAAATGCATACCAATACCTTCAGGGATAAGGGGCACAAACTGAAGCACAGGAAGTYTCCTGAATACAAGGAAAAACTTCTTTACTGTGKGGTTGACAAAGCACTGGAACTGRCTTCACAGMGAGGCTGTGCAGGCTCCTTCTCTGGAGAGATTCAGAATCCCCCTGGATACAATCTTGTGCAACCTGCTCCAGGTAACCCTGCTTCAGCAGGGGTATTGGCCTAGATGATCTSCAGGGGTTCCTGCCAACCCTATCTCTTCTGTGGTTTTGTAATTAAAATATATTTTGTTAAATAAATAAGACTCCATATTGTGCTGTAGGATGGAGCAGAAATGTTTGTAAAAGTTTAGRAACTTTATTTAATGGTTTCTGTTGTTTATTTTGAAGGCATAATTAGGAAACTGCTTCTGAAATCAATCAGAAACTCCATAAAAATTACTAGTATGATGCAATGAAAGGGTCCTGGACCCAAATAATGATTTAAGGGGATTGGACTTTCAGTGTGTGAYCAGTCAGGTAGGGCTTGTTAGATAAGATGCTGAGCACTCTGGTTCCAGTGCATCAAAACTTCAATGTGCACAACAGAGATGAGTTATGATATCTGCTGCCTGTGCAACTGCAGTGCTTTCTTTAATAGGCCTGAGAATGTCTGTATATCACGAAGTATTATTCAATGCTTGCAAAAAGCCCTGAAACTCCCTGTGTGAACATGTTAGGGGAGTTTAAGAGACTTGATTTTACTCACTTTAAAAATTACTTGAAGAATGCCTTGAAACTATAAAACCTGAATGGACCACAGGCTCAGGCTGTTAATGACTGCACATTGAAAGAATGTGAATACTCATTCTTGTGCTCTGAARTAACATGAGTACCCCAGGTATGGACTGAGTTTTGCTTTAAGTAGATTCCAACAAGTGTCCGCTTCGTCATTTCACACAGGCTACATGTCTGAGTGTGGCTCAGAGCTTTCAAGTTGCAGAATTTTTGGGATATGGTCAGTCCATTTGCCTAAACATATAATCAGTTTTCCTCCTGACTTAAGATTCTGTACAAACAGCACTAGATATCTTAGAGTAGAAGGTAAGAAGGCTTTCAGAGAAATAAGTTGCCCATTTCTTCCACTTTTCTTGGCCTCAATTATTATCCAAATTAATATGTAACATCATGGATTTGGATGTTTATTTTGGAAATGCTAAAAGCTGTGGAAAGGGTTTTGGTGTCTTAAGAGGACAGAGAGTGGTGTTTAAGAGTTGTTTAAGAAAGGAATAAACGAGTGACATCAAGAGACTTGAACTTCATGCAACATCCATGCAATGTCTGTGGGACTGTTGCCTTCAGGTCAGCCAATGGGTAGGCATCGCATGCAGCAGAGTTAAGCTGGGGAGTTACATGCACATTTCCTAGGCTGTACAGAGCAAAGAAGTCTTTTGCTGCTCCATTTACTCTGTATTTGCGTGCGGGGAAATTTAAGGCATTCCACTGTGTGTCATGAAATAGCAACAGAAAAGATTTTAAGCTTCCTTTTCAAGTTGTGCACATCTATAGCTATGCAGGCAAACAAGAGGCCCAGTCAGTGGATATCAGGGGATAAGTGATTGTAGCCCGTCAAAAGACTAATGGATTCTCCAGGACAGGTCATGGCCATCACTTTAGGTGTTGTATCCTTGTACATAAGAAATGAGTGGCTCTAGGCATCAATCAATTATTCAATCAATTAAGAATTATTTTAGTATTCCTCACCCAAGAGCATTCTTGTGATTGTTTCTTTATGTTTTCTTTCTGTAAAATGTACTTTTATTTTTCAGGGAAAGGTAGTTTTCCACATTTTTTGTTGGTTTGGGGTTATTTTTCAGTCTAGTTCGGTAAACTATGACTACTRTAGGATCCATCTTCTGCAAGTGGGTCTTTTCTCAGCAAGGGTTCTAGTGACTATAGCTGCAGCTCTGGGAGTGAATGAAGCATTGAATTGAAGGCTGTGGTGTTCCTTCTTCTTTTCTTCACCAGATTTTTTAGTTTCTGAAAGAAGGGGAAAAAAGTAAAATCTACCSTCATGTGCAAATAGTAGAAAATTTGGGGCCAACTTTTAGATTTTTGGTGAAGTCTGATTTCATATCTGCTGGAGATACAAATGTTGTGTACATGGGTATCGATGTCCCTTCTAATTCTCCCTGCATAGTCATATAAAGTTGGCCTAAGGAAGATGGTTTGGCAGCTTTTTCAATTAGCAAGGATTCTTGTTTCCATGGCCTCCTCAGCTGCTGCAAGGGATCACCCTCACTGCCTTCACAGCGTGTCACTACTTGTACAARCATTCCAGCAGGAGCACCTGCCTGCAACCTCTGATCTGATACCACTCCTACATGCCAGATTTACTCTTTGGGCTTCCATGGGTATCTTGAGATCACATCTTCCAGGACACCCACTCCAACAGAGCATCACGGTACTTGGAGGATTAGAGAAGTGAGAAGAGTATGTTCTAAATGTTGCTGTCATTAAAGGTTAACTCCTAGAATTGAACACATTTTGTTTTAAAAATGATATACTGAAGTAATTTGAATTGTTTCTGTAATTGTCTTATTTGTATATTGCTATGCTTCAAGGTTCAGAATAGACGAGAGTGTGGGGCGAAGGGAGATTTGTAAGATAAAGAAAGAAGCAGAAAAGGCAAGTATGAATGAATATTTACTCTTTCTCACAATATTGGAAATTGGATGCATTCATTTAGACATTGGAGCAGCATTTTTGAAGTAAACAAAAGTTTTTCTTTTATCTAAAACTCATAATAAAATTAAATCTAACAATTAAATTGCAGAAGTAATTGCCCCATCATGTTGGGCTTATTGGAGATTAGAGAAATCCATACAGGAAAGATCCAGCAGGACAATGGTCTAGGAAGTGATTTAGGAAAGTTAATAGGTATGTGATTGCTGAAACCTGGGAGAACATATCTGCAATGGTTCTGTCCCATATCTACAATCTTGTCTTGAGTATCTACTACAGGACAGTGTCAAAGATGCTGGGCTAGATGCTATCTTGGTATGACTGTAGTATATCCAGGAATGTGTTTGTTGGTTTGGGTTTTTTTAATGAGACTTTCAACCAGCTTTCTGACKAGAAATATTCAGAATATAATGATTTTAAAATTATATAATCAGACACTTACATTTTCTGAGCCTGTGRCTTCTAATAATTTCCTTTACAAATGCAAAATATCTTAAGTTGTGTTTTGCTGGTAACAGATGAGAAAAGTCTGGACTACTGTTATCAGGAACTCATCTCTCTATCATGATGTTCTGCACTGGTAAAATAGGCATCCTAGAGATATCTTCCAAAAGTTTCAGAGTAGCTTAGTGAAGAAAAAATAGCAGGGTCAGCTCCCTGGATCATGAGTCAAAGTCCTGTTTTTAGAAGCCTTGATGCTACAGTAAGTACATTTTATTGTGGTTCCCAAATGCTTTGGAGACTTTGAAGACTCTGATTTCTGAGGGGCTTAAGTGTTTATGAAAATGCTGACATGAAAGAGAAATGTCAGAAGGGAGGGAGGAAGGAAGGAAGATCAGAGGAGGAAGCAAACAGTGGACATCCTGTTCTTGGCATTGACTTTGTGTAGTGTTTGCACTTTTGTGTCTTTCTGCTCGGGTTTTGGTTTCAGGTAYCCTTAGCAGACCTTTCTCCCTCCAAGGTATCCAAACAGGACWCTTTGTTGGAAGAGCTCCTTTAGGCCAAACACTGCAGGAAGCTCTGTGCCAGATCAGGGTGAAATACCAGTGAAGTTATGAAACACCAATGAAGTTAATTTGAAAAATCCATCAGATAAATTAAATGAGAAACTGAAAACATTTGTTTATTTAATATTTAAAACATTCATCTTTATCAGCTGTAATATTTCCTACCCTTTGATACTGTTCCACACTACCATTCTTCTGAGGATCTCATCTTGCTAAGGTACAGAACACGAGTTTGATTATATGAAGGCAGTGGGCCAAAAAGCTAGAGGTCTTATGCAAATTGAGATGTGCATTCATTTGCATAATGCTTCTGATATATAGATATAGCAATATATGTATGCATACATACAGCCATTATCTCTCAGTTTCTTTTGAAAGATACTTCTCCTTTCCCAGCGTTTCCCTGAGCTCGGTCTTGCCCTGGGTCATGGTTGTCTCTGATGAGAACTGACCACTCTGAAGTCCAGGCACTCCTCTCCCTGCAAGCATAGGTTTGTTACCAGTTTAAATTGTGTAGAAATCTTTCCTGCTTTTGTGGTGGTTGTCGTCTCCACTGTTGATTTGTGCTGGTAAGGAGTAGTTAAGAGCTGTGGRAACTGAGCTATTTCTAGGTGCATCCAGTAGCAGTTGTCTTTGGCCAGCATAATCACAGGACAGTTGTGTGTGATGAGCATTACAGAGAATGGCTTATGGACATTTATTCACTCTCTACTAGTTTTTCATCCTCTTTGAAGATGAGGGTTAGAGCAGCCATGTGGAATAACCATCTGAGCTCAGCTCAAGTGAGAATCATTTTCCATTCTTTCGTGGGTTTGGATTGTAAAGACKTGCTGAAATCTTCCTGCAGCTTCACCATGGGGATCATCAGTGGGATTCTGAGGCTCAGCTCTGCTGTAGGCACTGAATAATGTACTGTAGGAATCAGCACAATGTCAGGTGGGGAGGCCAAGCTGAAGATTTTGTCAGATAAGGAGGCTGGGAAATGGATTTGACTTCCCATACACCAGTTTAAAGGAATGTTGAGGCTGCCATCCTCAGAGACAATCTCATCCTGAATGATCAGTGGAAACTGATTTTGTGTAAAAGTTTAGAAAAGAAGACCTGTCTATTTATTCTAAATAAATAAAAATCTGTTTTATTAAGAATAGATGTTAAGAATATTACTCTATTAAGAATAGAGTAATAAATCAAGTAAGCTTTGTATTTGTCARTCATTTTCAGTGTTTTTACCATGTGTTTAGTTGGGACTTAGAGAAGTTGAAGGGTTTTTATGCCACAAGTGACTTCTTTCAAATCTCTAGAGGTAGGCCCTAGTGTCCAGTCTCCAGAAGGTGTAAACTGTCACATAGGGTTGGCAACAATTAAAGCTTCCGAGAATCTACCCTCACTTCTTCCAAAGCAGTCACTCGTCATGTTTGACATGTAGGGAGCCACCAAAACTGGAGCCAGAAAAKCTTTATCAAAAACCTGACTGATTATTTTGACGTTTACGTGGAACCAAATCTCTAGAAAATCTGGTCCAAAATTCAGTCTCATCCATGCTGCACTACCAATGTTTTCATGTTTAGGTAGATAACTTGAGCTGCATTGAATGAGAATTGTACAATGAAAGAAAGAAAAAGCCCCTTAGGCAGAACTTTGAAAAAATTCAGAAACAGTAAGGTATTACTCTGCCAGATCTACCAAATCTTGGAGTTGATGGAGTTCTCGGCATAACTTCAGAAGACTCTTTTATTCTATTTACTGAACTGGGTTACTATTAAACTGATAGGCTGATCATAAAGTGACTTTATTGAAAAGAAAGATTACCAAGTAAATAATTGAGTAAATATTTTCCAGGCATCCGTATCCGATAGACTGCTTGGTATGGTATRGATAGTAAGCAGTACTGCCTTTTAAGACTGCTGTAATGCAAAGTGCTCCAAAAAGCCTGAACCTGGTAGGACTGAGACCTGAGAAGAGAAAATGTAAATCCTGCACCATCAGGCCAAGATCATTGCAAGGCATATAATGTACAGTAGTTCTAGATCCCAGCTGTTTCATTTCTTCAAGTCCTCCTTTTCRTAAATGCGTCTTAAAATAAGTTTGAGGCAAATAATTGAACACAATTGGAAGAAATTATTCATATAAAAGCTTTTTAAAGAGTTTCAAATGTAATAATTTTATTCTAGCATATGGATTTGGGCTTGGTGGTAAATTGAGCTGTCTCTTTATGGGTGAGGTAAATCATTAGCATTTGCTATCAAGAGCAGAAAAAAATGTTTATAAATCATTGCATTCATTTCATATTATTCATCAGGGTTGAAAGGCAACTGTTCAAGTTACTTCGTGATACTGTAAACAGAGCTCTGGGCAGGCTGCACACTTTGCAGCGTAATTTGTTTGTGCGTGTACTGAGACTTTCCTTCACKAAGTGTTCAGCTAATCTTCCAGAGAGGAGAATCTAGATTCTAGGGTGCTGTTCTGAAGAAGCAAATTTGAGTTGGCACTAACAAGACAGCAACACCTCCTGACTCACAAAGGAAGGGTCTAACCAAGATGTCTTATTTATCTTTCCGTCTTGTGCAGCAATAGGCAAGGAAAGTCTTCACTTCCCCTTTTCCTGCACACTCCCAAGATCTCTGATGGGGTTATGAAAATGTTCAGGTCTGGAAAAGAGCACTCACTGAGGGAAGGGAGGATTTTGATACAGAAACTTTGAGTCAATAGAGCTTAACATTTCCTGGTAAATTAAAAAAAGAAAGGAGGACTGTCTACACACTTGCATTGTAGTTCAAGACAGAATGAGACTGCCCGGTTTCCCTGGGTGCTGCTCTAATTACCCCAGAGCTTTTTTTCCCTYGAAAAGAGCTATGACTGCTGTCATATGAAGTACAGGCAGCACAAACAGCCAAGCAAACTGCTGGAGCTCCCTATGTCCCTGAAGTAGTGACTGGCTGAGTTTCTGCAGCATTTCACAGCTTCCTGGCCTCGCTTGCAAGAGTACGAGTGAAAGCAGCTTGGGCTTACCTTAGTGTGTTGTGGCCAGTTCTGAAGGAATTAATTTCTGCAGGAGCTGTGCCAGCTCTTTTGAGGTTTGGAGTGTTGTAGATCATTTAGCTTTATTGTGGTTTTCTTGTCCCTTCCAAAAATAAAATGAAAGCAAAAACACACACCAACTCCCTTGCTGACATGTTGGCACATACTGTGAAATATCTTAACTGGCTGAAGACACTTCATAAAAAAGGAAAACATGGAATTTTCAGGTGGCAAGTTCCTTTTATCCAAAGGAAAACAAAGCAAAAAATAGATATGATTCACTTTCAGGAACAAAACAGGATAGTTGCAAAGTTGAATCAGATACCTATTAGTGGCAGTGGTTTCTCAGTGCTGAAACACCAATATGTGTTAAAAATTAGAGCATAAGAACAGTTATGCCAAAGAGAAGTGATGGGGGATAGGCCCTTAAAACAGCCAGTAGCTAAAGCTGCCTTTGTGGTTTATAGATTTGCCTATTAAGATGACAAATCAGACAGGGAACATTTAGATTTAAGGAGCCTTCTTTTCACTGAACAACATTAAACAAACTGACAAATAGGGGGTTATGCCTYCAGTAATTGAAACATGCAGTTCTGTTCAAGACCAGAACTTTATAAAGACTCTGTTCACCCAGTAATGCCCTTTATGTTTGCGTGCTCCCCCTGCTAGAAATTACTGTAGACCTGAGGTAWGTCTTTCCAAGTGGCGGGGGGATGACAGAGTGCAACCCCACACCTGGCAGATGGGAACACAACATTTTCAGGATGTTCATTGTGCGTTGGAAGTCAATTTGAAGCTCAGAATACGTGGAGATGTAGCTGGATTCCCCTCCCTGCTGTTTGAGGTTTTGTTTTGGTTTTTTTTTCATGTTAACTTTAAGTCTAGGATGCAGGAGTAATAATTAGAGGAATTAATTTGAATTAACTGATTCAGGTAGTCTTCATTAGCTAAAYTTACAGTGTGCCTTTTTGTGGATTCCTTGCTCTTCTAGATGTCTATTCTGAATTTGTACATTATCTTACATTTCTTTTTCCTTCTGTCTTCTAGATGTTGATGAGTGTCTGGATAACAATGGAGGGTGCCAGCAGATTTGTGTAAATACTATGGGCAGCTAYGAATGTCAGTGCAAAGAGGGTTTTTTTCTGAGTGATAACCAGCACACCTGCATTCATCGCTCTGTTGGTAAGTTTTCAGTTTTTATTGTGCAAAACGGGCTCTTTAGAATAACAATGTTCGTCAGAAAAGCTGACTGGGTTTTGTTGGTTTTGTTTTTTTCAATCTCTACAGTTCCCAAAATCATTTTACTGGTTGATTGGAATTGATTGATTCCTCTGCTACCCAAGCTTGCAGTAGAGCCATAAATACGACAAAGAAACAGGCTTTWGTTTGACACAGAAATTAAATTTGTTTCACACTGCAGACTTTGGGCAGGCAGAGACAGATTTTCAAATGATAACTTTTTTCTTCTGAGTTTCCAGGACTTATAAATTTCTYACCTGTTTAGAGCACCCATGTTTCACCTTTGAAAGCATGAATCCAAATTGAACAGCTCATTACTTTTATAAATTATACAGGTTATGGCTTTTTTTGCCAGTCATGTAATTCATTACTTCATTGCAGACTGATCATGGCTGATAYTATATTGACACAGCACTTTTCTTTGGTTCAGTACCATGTCCTAGGGTGGATTAAAAAACCCTTTCTCTGTTGCCTGTGYACTAGCAATAGAAATAAGGAATCCCTGCAAAACTGTGATCCTTGTCTGCTGCTGTTTTGGACTGGAATAAGCAGCTCTCCCTTTTCTATAGATGTCAGACATGGAAGACAAGTTTGAGTGGGAAGGGAGAAAAGAAAACAACATAGCTATAAATCTTTGCAATTAAGTGGACCCTTTCAATGTTCATTTGGACTTCTGTGACCCTRGCAGCAGTGGGAATATATGCTAGCAAACTCATTTACCAATAAGCAATACAGGATGACAAAGTAGCAAGATGAGACTGGTGATCAACAATGCAAGCATGCTGTAAATTTCAACAAGCCACAAAAATGCTTCTGAACTATTTCAAGTGACTAATATTAACCAGTAAATCGTTCTTGAACACAGAATATAAATTTAGTCACGCTGTTGACAAGAAAGCAAAATGTCATAGTGTAGTATCTCAGAAAGCAAAATGTCGTAGTGTAGTATCTCAGAAATGTAAATGTAATTTCTGGCACTGTGTGTCTGCTTAAACAGAACTGTGAAGACAAGTAGTAATTTTGATTTTCAGAATTGTGAAACTATGGAATATATTGATAGGTTCACTTTTTAGCATCGTTCTTAAGTTGTAAGTATTTTGATTATGACAAGAATATACAATTAAGCTACATGAACCAGTGCATTTTTTAGGTTGCTATCTAATACGTTTTTAGTCATTCTTTTCAACTTAAATAGTCCAAATTTTAGTCCAGTGTAAAGTAAGCCTGACATAAAGATATCCAACAGAGCAAGGAATAGTAGCTAGAGGCTTGATGAAAATCACTTGCAGAGTACTGCACTGCAATCATTATTTCAATTTGCACATTATAAAAATCYCCAGCTGTAATAAAAAAACAATTTAGTTATCTGAGATGGAAACTAATGAAATAAATGAAAAATGAGACTCTAAGGCAAAAGTTTATTCTAAGGAATAGTTTTATTGGGGGAAAAGGGTATGTTTTTATGGCAAAGATGACTGAGGGAGTGGATTTGAACACTGGTTGCTGTGTGCACATAATAAATATGCATGGGAAAATAYATTTGTGTTAACTTGTTTACAAAGAAAATGCCATATAAGATATTTAAGACATTTAATTTGAAGGAATATTTAAAAATTATTTTAGATCTGAAAAAAAAACCCTAGAAAACTATGAAATACACCAGCAGGGATTGCAGAGTGTTTTATGAACAAATGGTTTGCAGCTTTTCAAAATAACAGCAAAAATAACAGCAAACATGACACTCTGGTGTCATGATCCCCCACAGAAATACACTGTAGTGTCATGATCCCCCCACAGAAATACATCAGGTGGGTATGCTCAAGGAAGGAACTGAGATGAAATGGTCTCTCACTTGTCAGAGGTGCCTGAACTGCAAGCAGTAAACATGTATGGTGAGAAAGCAAATGGGTTTTTTAATATCTGTGTTTATTCACTTCCATAGGTCTCACTTGTAAATGCTGCTACCRAAACTGTTGTAAGACAAAAATACACACCAACATACTTAGCCAGAACGGTGCCTAGGGCTATATTGTGACTGTACCTCTGTTGGTAAACAAGACAAAGTGGACAAAGGCACACCATGCAGCCAGCACTGCAATCCAAACACAAAGGCACTGATTTGCCAAAGCCCTTTAGTGAGTTTTTTGATTCTGTGCATAATTAGATCCATTCACTGCAGTGTAGCTACGTTTCTAGCTTTGTGAAATGCATGGGCAGTCACAGAATGTTGGTGTCCTTGACATTACCTAAAGTCTCTCCAGAGATTCAGCTAGTCTAAAACCATCAACCACAAGGTTCTTCTTGCACCTTTTCCCTCCCATTTTCAAATGCCTTGGGAAAAAGGGAGAAGCATTGCAAGGTGCTTAGGGCATAACTGGAGCTGGGATGAGTTTTAGAAGGGAGGGAGCAGCACTAAGCCTGAGGATGCCCTGTTTACAGGCCCAGCYCATCCTCCTCAGCCACCAGCAAGGCTGGTGCTGATCACATGCTTGGAGCTCATCAGCACATTCAAGCAATGGGATGATTTTAGAGTTGAAAAGAGGCATTGGGTATTGGGAGTTGAGAGGAACGAATACATMGCGTTTTGCACTAATCAGGCAAAGGAGTGGTGTCTTCTGATAAGAGGTATCCTCCTTAAAATTGTTGGTTGCTGTATGAATTTTCTCCASTTCCTGAGATGCACTGTGCTTGTCCCAGTGTTTTTGGGATGTTTGGTGTCACCATGCTCCTACCCACTAGTTGTGGTTAAAAGCCCTATTGGAGTTCCTGGTAGGGGCTCATGTTCTTGTTTCCCAAATTACGTATTTGCTTACAATTCAGAAGTGTTATTATTTCCTATAGACAAAAATAATTAATGATCCTCAGAGAAATAATCATTTTATACTAGTGGGAGGCCAGGCYAACATTAAAGTCAGAGCAAATCCTGGTGTCCCAGCATTTGCTTTGTTTCACAGTCTTCATTACTGATGGCTTCAGGCTTACTGATTTCTTATGTTTTGTGTCAGTRCCTTTTGGGAGGATGCTATGCCCAGTACAACTTACCTCATTTATTTTCACATAAAATTTAATTTTGCTTTTCTGAGTCAGATTTCAGTACTAGTTTACTCACAATAATGATGGCAATAACAGAGAGCAAGAACAGGAGGGAGAATAAAGTAAGTGTAAAAGTGCTAACAGTTGTTTATCTTTGTACATATTAATTGCATTAGTAGGTATGCAAACTGGGAATTATACCAAAGACAGGGTTGTGTTTGTTTCCTCATGACTTAAAAAGAAATCTGAATAAAACAGCTGTTACTGTATCATCTCCAGCTCCAGAGGGAGCATGTGTTTTATAAATGTGGAGATTAGTATGGTACACTACAGCTGTGACTGAGACAGGTTAGTGGGTTACAGCATGTTTTTATTGAATTTGGCAATAAGACAAAAGCCCTAATTCAATAAAGCCTTGGGGCACATCCTTAAAATCCTAATTTAGCGAAGTTGTTTAAAAATCTGAATTGGACTTTAAAAGTRTCAAAATAGACAGAGTCCCTATAGATAAGCAAAGGAGGCAGAGAGATGGAGTGTCTTTATTGGCACTGAATTTCAGAATGAACACACTGAAGGATAGGGTACATCCCATTGCATTACAACTTACAAAAGCCATTGTGGGCAGCAGCCCTGGCTACAAACTGCTTCACCTGCCCAAATYCCTGGCTGAGTCCCACCTCCAGGGGAAAGTCTCCTAAAGTACAAAGATTATTTGCCTACAAGCAGCATACTTCAGGAGCTCTGTGGCTAAGAAGAATTCTACCACTTTAGATTCCATCCCCTGAATGGCTACCTCTAGCATAGTTGTTTTAGTGGTCTTATGTCTGCTCATCATTCTCTGCCAATGTTTTTATACAGCAAGTACCAAGTAAACTACAAAGACAGGTGAATTTTGSGTGGTAATTACATGTGGACAGAAGAGGTGGAAAAGTACCAGGCTATAGAAGGCTGAAATCATGGTGATCTCATCAAMTGGTAAAAAAGCTTTTTACACAGTTGTCACTGCCATTTTCAAGCCTGTTAAAAAACACTTGGCAAGGAAGGAAATGCTTTTTTACCTCCACTTATCCCATTAGCCTTATGTTCTTAACAGAGTTAGGGAATTTGACTTAAAGCTACCACAACTTAGCAAGACKCTCAAAACCAGCTTGTCTCCTTCTGTACTAGAAGTGTGTATGTTTAGTCACAGAGGAAAGGAAATATGCTAAGCCACATTGTCTTGCACTTGCTAAGTAGGTCTATAGAATGGCTTACTATGCTTGTGCTGATACAGGGAAATTTGTTAGATTTAATTATATGTTAAACCCTTGTTAATTTTCAGTAGTAGCGTAGGAGTCCTTTGGTCAGCTGACATCAAACAGGATTTTTAAGCCATCTTCGTTCATTTTTTTTTCTTCCTATTTTCCATGATTTCTTTTTATTCTTCATATGTTTTCTTAGTTCAGTGAGATTTTGTAGTGGCAAAATAATGCATTATGACTCCCTGTGAGGAAGTGCTCTCCCCAGTCACTTCCGGAAGAGTTACAGTTGGGATTTTGGGATTCTTTATTCCCAGCTCTGTGCTGATCCCYTGTGGGACTCTGGGCAAGAAGGTTATTGTGACTCAGAATTTCTGCAAAGCACTTCAGAGGACAGAGGTGTTTTTTCCTCCATAAAGCACARTAATCTATTAATCTTTAAATTTGTATAGAAGGGTGACTTTAAATAATTGAGTGTTKTCAGCACTGTTCCAGACTTTATGAAGTACAAGTTTCTCCTCTCAACAATGAAAGCTCTTCCATTATGATGTAACCATTTAAATGACTCCATTACCTGAACATGCCTCACCATGGCTAATACCCTGAGTACAGGCATTCCATTCACAGAACAATCCTATTTTTCTTTTTAAATTGGAATCCTMATATGATTGTAAAGGAATATACTTCAAGCAAACTTTAAGGAAGTCAGTTCATAGATAAAATAATAAGAAAGCATTTCAGGCAGCAGCTGTTTTATCTGGACAAACATGCTGCAATCTTGACAGCTTTTTCCTAAAACTGCACACATTAAGGCCTAAGTGWAATAGAAACTTGTGTCCTTATATARTCCCATTATACATTTAGAACAAAACATTCAATTTAGTGTCTTTCACAGAATATAGGACATATCTAGAGAGAGATATATAAAAGCATTTTTAAATCTCACTGTACCCTGTAAGAAAATTTTAACTTTTAAAACTGTGTAGAACCCACAAAAATTACTATACTTTCACTTCCAGAAGTCTTATTTGCTCCAGCTGCCCATGTGAAGAGCAACTTGCATTTTGTTTTTCCATTCCTCTGSACTGGAAGGGGGTTTTAGTTTTCTGGAGAAAAAATGCAACAGGTGAAAATACCTGGTATGAGTAAACTGTAATTTCTGCTAGACCTGATCTTCCTCCTTTTGTATATGAATGACTTATCTCRATTAGGACTCGTAAAATGATACTGGTGTAAAACTAGTTTAAATGTAATCTCACCAAAGTTCAGCTGTGAGGAGAAGCAGTAATCATCACAGAATCACATAAACAATATTAGGTGAAAGTTTAGGGCTAGATGTGAGAGTAAATAGAATCACAGAACAGCCCAGGCTGGAAAGAACCTCCAACCTTCTGTGGGTAAGGGAGCTTGGATGAAAGTATCAAGTGTCCTGTCCAGATCTTGAAAACACCATCAGTAGTGACTCCATTCTGTCCCTGGGGAGTTGTTTCACTGAATGGTTGTCCTCATTGTAAAAATTGTCTTTCTTAGGTTGTAAAACCAATAGAACCTTGGCCAGTGCAACTTGTAACCATTGCTCTTATCTTTTCTCCGTGTGGTTCCTTGTGAAAAGAGAGCCTCCATCATCTTTGTAGCTGYTCTCTAAGAGCAATAAAATTAAATCTATCCAAATAAAACTGCAAAAGCAGAGTTTTGAGTGTCAAAATTCCCAGTAGTATTTTGCTGATTGTTTTCCCCTTAGCTTTTCACTTTAAGACCTTCAATAAATGTGAGATTAAATGCTTAGAATGTCATAGAATTTCAGACAAAGGCATTCCACTTTTGCCTTACAAAAATWTTAAATGCATCTGAAATCTGAGGCTGCASTCTTTCTTTTCTATGTGAGAAAACTGAGGTGTAAATATTACAGTATTGTCTGTGACTACGACTGTGTCTGGACTGCAGGACAGATCCCATCCATGTGAGCAGCTGCAGTCCTGTTGCTCAGAGCAGTCCAGACAGAAACCAGGATGTGAGAAAATGCCATGTGACATGAAATCAAGGTAGAGTTTCAGAATAACCCAAGTTGCCTGTTTAAATACAGACAAGTTTATTGCAGTCCTCTGTTGAGTTCCTAGGGCCCAAGTCAGACCCGTATCATACTTACACTCTGCACATTCTACCTTGGTTTTATAGTTCACTTGCCTTCGGAAAGAAAAAAATCTAGTGTTTCCAAGTTTTCTGAGACTTTGAATTAGTTTTAATTCAGGAAGGAAACTAATTTTTTTGAGTAGTCAATACCCATTGTTGCTTTGCTKCAGCTGAGGTTGAATGCACTAGAAAACCAACACTTAGGATAAACTAGTGGTGAGTTAATTGAAACTCAAAGGAAAGGTTTCTTAACACAAGAACAACAGCAGATGACCAGATTTTGCAAAAATCTGGGGTTGAATTCCACGACTGTTGTGCAGAAGCTGTGCTCAACAGATACCAGACTTAAGTACAGTGATCAGAAAAGGCATAAGTATTTTTAAAAGATTATGGAAAATAAGATAATGCTAAGAAAATGAAAACCTAGATGTACTAGSAAACATCAATTCCTAGGTAATCTAGAAGTCATATGGATATAACACTTGAACAGTAGATGCACAATTGAATATGACTAAGTGATTAACCAAAACATGCAGATAATTTCTCAGTGAGCAAGAATCTGAAATAGTTTAATGGTACAGCATCTGTTTCTGCATGGCTCTATTGCCAATGCCTTTTGGTAAGGAAAGGATGCAAACTATAAGGGGGAAAATTAAGCTGAAGGTGCAAAGAAATAGGTCTTGGAAAGAGCAGCTGTTTGAAACACCCTGCAGCAAAATGACAGCCAGCCAGCTTGCCAGGGGCAGCACAGAATTTGTAAGTCAGATCAGAAATCTCTCCACACCTGTGTGTCAGAAAGTGCAGCGAACAGGCCATAGCTCAGCAGCTGAGTGAATGGCAATGCTGACAGGTTGGGAAAATTATACACACGAATGGGAAAACACACTGGAAAGTAGGACCTTAAAAAAAATTTAAAAAGAGAAAACAGGCAAAAGGGGCCTTCACACTTAATCATTCAATAGCGCTGGAAGTGAATCGATGTTCTGTTCATACTGTCTACTTTGGATATAGCAAAATTCTACTAAATAAAAGAACTGACATGTTTTCTAAAAGCTTCTAGCATCCAGTTGACTGAAACATCAGGTGARAAAGATCTGGGAAGAATATTAAGGCAGAGCATACTGGAAAAAAAGCTTTCATTGACACATGAACGCAACAAATGGACTCTGTTTTAAGTATACCATATGTTGTATTTGTCATGTGTCTCTCTCTGAATTCAGGGCCTCCTCTGAATACTGTGTAAAAATGCTCAGCATCTTTCATACCTACTATAGTCACTATGGGTYTCTCCATGTGTGTCTTGTATTTTTCACTGTGCAGAGGAATCAGTCACAGACCATGCTACAGGCACTCTTCCTGTTTTCTGCTCTTCATGACAAATGTCAGAGATGTGATCCAGCAGGAGCTCTAGAAACTGATACTGCAATATGTTTTTGGTTATGAACTAGTAGAAATTCAAGACACGAATACCAAATACCTGTTCATATAAACTGTTACACTCCTATATGGGGTATGCGTTTCATGAGTTGTTAATTATTCAGTTCCATGTAATTATGTTTGAGGTTGCTCAGAGCTATTCTGAATTAATTTAGGTGTTAATGGTAACAAGAAGGAAGGTGCTTATATTTCATAGTCATGTATTTCAAGCCTAAGAATGCTTGCATGCTTTGTTAAGTTTCACATCTTAGAAGTCACTGTGAATGCTCTTGTAGCAAGAACTTTGTAACAGCACCATGAGATATTTTTAAGAGGGGACACAAAGGAAGAAGGGAGTGAGACAAAGGTATGTCAGGTAAACAGAAAATAAGAGAAGGAGGAAGAGAAACAGCCAGCCAGGTGGGAATGAAGTGGAGGAGAATAGATAGAAAATGGAAAGAAGGGTGAAAAACAACGTAAGGCAAAAATCCATGCTTCTTTTCTCTCCTTAATTYGCTAGCTCACCAGTAACATTTCTTTTCAATATCCACTCCCTTCGAGTTTTCACTYAGGTAACTTTTCTCTTGCATAAGCCACCGTATAGTCATAGGACAGTCTTGGTAGCAGTGTCTTTGGAATATTTTTGTTTTCTCAGTGGAATAGATTGTGTGCTGAGATTGCAAAGCTAACCTACAACAATCATGTCATCAGGATGATTCCCCCGCAAGGGTTTCAACTCCTTTGCTGCTCCCAGGATTCCAGAAATGCAGAAACAGAGCTGTTATGTATAACAGGGAGGAGAGAATCATGTTGAAGTTAGTCTCTGAACTGTGTTCGCTATTGATAAGAGACTGAGCTCGTGCAGAAAATCAGTAAACCTGGAGTTTGTGCATGATGTATGACTAATCATTTTCCAGAGGCTGTGCCTGATATATCAGTGGTGAGAAGCTGCAAGTAATCTTTCTTCTCTTGTTCCATTATAAAGCATTCACCTGGGAGTGAAAGCAATAGCACTTTTAGCCCCCTTTGATGTGGAGTACCTTCTTTAAAAGTTCTGTGTGTTTATAGCTCACTAAATCACTGCACGTGCGATGTAAGCCCATATTATCCACTTCGGTGCTGCAAGCATTTTGTTACACTGATGGTTTACCAGAGCTGGCAGATTTTCTGCTTGCACTTTACATGGGCAGAGGATGGTAAAATAGCTGCTATCTTCAATCCATATCAAACTGCAAAGTACTAGAAAGGCCAAAACTAAGAGCCTCCGTGCTAAAACATTAATTTTTAACAGAAATCCACATGATTTGTGTTGGCATTTCAGTATTTGTGTAATGCGAATTGGTTATTTAAACTGACATTTCTTCGTAAGRCTGCAAATGGAATGTAAGGCTCAAAGATGGGAAAGCAGGGATGTGAATGTTCTTATGCTGTGTGTTCTCTTTCTGCCTGCTTCAGAAGTGAACTCCTAGTTCCTTGTTTTTCTAATCACTAATTCGCTAGAAGATATCTCAGGAGTTAACAAAAACTACTGCAGGGCTCTAAACCCCTCTGAAAGAGGAGCTATTATGCCATGCGCTGTAACTTAGAGATATGGGAGGCAGAAAAATAATTTGCCTACAGTTACACAGAAAGGCTGTAGAAATCACAAGAGCTTTCCAGAAAACCTGTGAAGAGATCATTTGCCAGTGCATGCAGTTTAACTGATACTGTATTGATTTCACCAAATCTGTTTTGTTAAACTGAGTATCTGTTTTTATGTATGCTCCTACTATGAACAGAATGCAGATACTCTGAGCCCCTTTCTTTTGGTCTGTTATTTAATGCCCTTCTTTCATCCCTGGTGCACTTTAACATCAGTGATTGATGAATTACGTGTACACGTTTAGAGGTCAAAGTGTAGCACAGGGAGCCCAGTGGATAACAGTGCATTTTGCAAATCCTGTTCTCTCCCGCCTTTCCTTCCCACATTTTTGTTCTCTTTGTTCTCTATTGGCTCAGTGTTGTAAATTGAACGGTTTCTGGTGGTGCCAGGCAGATTGACTGCTCACTGAAATTCAGGATGCCTGCTGACTCTCTGTACTGTGCCTTTGTACAGGGAAGGCAGCAAAATTGGCATTGGAAATGGATATGTCTGAGAAGGGAGGAGGAATTGCAACCACCTGAACAAGTTAACAAAATGTTGTTAGCATTATTTTTGAAAGATGTGTGTTCTCCCACTAAGCCAAATTTTGTTCACTGAAATAGCTGATTTTTCTGGAATAATAATAATAATTATATATTTTTAGAAAATAAAAAATTAAACCCCCAAACTTCAAAACTCTGAAGCATTTAGAACTAGAGGTATTGGCCTTGGCACTGTGTGGAAGTGGTGGTTAGGCAGCCTCGTCTGCCTGCATGAGTGGCTGTTTATGGCACTGAGTATCCGTGAAGCCTCTCATCAGGGAGAAAGGCTGGGACAAGGAGCAGCCCAAATATGAAGCCTGATTTGCTGGGTAAAGGAATATGTTCCTTGTAGTGTCTCTGAATCACCCATTTCTTTTCCCAGCTGAAATCCTCAGTGTTGGGGGAGCTTTGCAGGAAAAGGCCAAGTGAAACAAACCCAAAGGGTGCTGCCAGCTCTTCCCAAGGCCACATCCAAGTAGTGCTGGAGGTGAGACTGGCCAGCCTGGGCAGCAGCTTCTCTGCCTGCTCTTCTCCAGTACTGAGATTCTGYTCCTCACCTTTCCAGACAAAATGCTTTCAGGGCTTCCTCTAAGCTTCCCATTTGGCTTAAGTGCTTACTTAATAGATATTTAATTATTCTGCTCTAATTTAGGTCTCAAAAACATATCATTTAAAAAAAAAAAAAGCCTGTAATGAGCTGTTTTAAAGCAAGATTTGTAGTTTCCTAGGCATATCTGTGTCTCACACTTGAATCCTGAGTAGTACGTTTACCTGGAGATTTATTTTTTGCAAATCCTTCTGTGTAGARCCAAACATGGCTTTGGAGCATTTGTCATTAGTTCAAAATACCTTGTGGTATTCAATCTTCTGAGAATTCACAGGAGACAGTGAGTTGTCTTGCTGCACTGTCTCTCAGAGAGGCTGACCACTTACTGGCCCAATGAACACTGAATTAATCTGGAAGATTACCTATTGGGAGCTCACTGAAACTCTCCATAAAACAGCTTCAAAATAAAGTAAAATGCAAGAAAAACAGTAAAATCCAAGGAACACCGGTTGTAATACTCAGATYCTTTAAAAGGATCTAAAGGATCCGCCCTGGTGGGAGCAGAAGAGCTCCTTTGTGGTTTTTRTGTTGTTTTTGTTGGTTTTATGCAACAGGGACATTAGGTGACTAAAGGAATTTTCCTGTTGTCTGGACTGTGGATATGTTGTTTAACCCAGATCTAGAGGTATATGTAGTAGCACTTCTGAATGAAATTCACTTTTTCCTATGAGCTATCAAGTGCTTAAACCCAAAAGGTAAATAAATATACCTCCAGCTTATTTATATGTATGTCATGTGGTTGAATATTTTGAGAGTTGTTTTGTTTTTTTAATTTTGTCCAAAACCACCTGCAAAGGCCTCATTTTCTCTCAGTGTTTTTTATGACTCATTTTGTGAAGATACTTCTGTGCTGAGCCATATGAAGTTGAGCTGTGTCAAAAGCAGCATTGTGATCAGAAGTGTGGCTGYGTTGAAGCACATCCCATTTTTCCTGTTTCATATTTATTCTCTCTTTGGACTTCCACAAGTTCTATTTACAGGCAGAAGCAGGATTTCCTTGCTTTYCAGTATGGCATGATGTCAGGAAAAACACTGCCATTTTTTTTTGCTTACCTTGACCACCAATAAATACTGTCCCAAATTAAAATCCATGTTCAGTATTTAGCTGATGCTTTTCATCAAAGTGTAGAAATCAAATCCAGTTGCTTATCAAGAAGAATTCTATTTTTTTGTGTTCATACATGCACAACAATATTGACTGCACTCTGTTTAGTCTTCTGCTGACCTCTTGCAAACAGCTTGTAGATTCTAAAGGATTTACTTCGCCTTTAATTTCTTGGATCATTAAGCCAGGGATGGCTACAAACCAGATATGCTGCTAGCAGATCTCACGTTTATATCCATAAGGAACTCTGCCAATGTWTCTGCACCTTCATTCATCCTATCCTTTCACTTCCTTACTCTTTTTAAAAAATGAAATRCCAGTTTAGTGTATGCCAGGTGTCTAGGATGAAACAATACAGCATTTCTAGCCTATGAAATCTGCAGAGGCCAAAATCTGCTCTGGTCCCTGCTGTAGTGTTCTCTCTGAAAAGAAGATGAGATGCAAGCCTGATCAAACTGAAGTCCACAAAATCCCAGCAGTTTCAGTAGGATTCGAACTGGCATCATGAGCCTGTGAACATCTGCCAAGAACAGAGATTGAATCAGAAGGTGAAGCAAATTATAATTATTTCATTGTTCAGCTAAAGAAAGTAATGAATAACTGTTCTATATTTGAACTTCTCAATTCATGCAGAAGACATTAGCAAATCATTTTGCTAAACTAGAGGAGAGGTGTCTTTAGGTCCCATGCAGAGCTGTGAGATAGGCTAAAAAGCRAGAAAGAAACCAAGATATGCCAAGTAGATTGAAGGCAATTTAGTACTGAAGAACATACTTGTAGAGCAATTGTATAGCCTACTACTCCCAAATTCCACTAATGATTGTTATGGTAGTGAGAGCAGAGTTATGAACAGGTGATGCTCTTCACTTTAGCACAGAAGAGAGCCTGCAAGTGCTACGGTGAAGAAACTAAACTGTGATGCTAAATAAGCTTCAATGCACAGAAAAAGAGCAATGATATGACAGCAAGTGTGGTTTGTGTACACAGTGGATGTTTCTCACCCTGAATGTGCCAGCAGAGCATATAGAGCACTGACAGAAGCAGGTTCTGCCACTTTCATACCATTATTGCCCTGTAAACATTTCATTCATCTCTGAAGTACAACTTGCAGATTAGACTTCCACTCATTGTGTTCTTGATCGCATTTGGTCTTAAATGGCTAATAACATAGGACTGCTATTTCAGGTGCCTCCACATGAAATCTGATGCTGAGTGCCCCAGAAAAAAAATTAACCATTTGTGACAGGCATGGAATCAAATTTGCTGCTTTGTGGAAGATATATTTGCCTATGTATACCCACTATGTGTCTATTTTAGCTGCTGGTCTTAGTATTTGAACAGAGAGGCAAGAGGAGGAATGTAAATACTAGTGACAGTGAAAGCAGAAATTATGTTGGTAATGTTCTTGTTCAGATAACAAAGGATTTTGTTCCTTGAGGTAACTGGAAAATGACTTTTGAATGCCTTAATGGCACCCTCTGAATAAATCTTGATAGCAGGTAACTTATATCAAATGGCAATATATTCATCATCTCCATGCTACACCCATCCTCATTCCCAAGCRCCTCTCACTTTTCCCCTGACCTAGACACTGCAATGTCGCCTTCCAGACTGTGAATCACTCTTCTCTCTCCCTTGTGCCCCCACCAAATGTTATCATCACACCTGCTTGAACCCTGACATTTGATTTGTGTAAGCTACGATTGCTGTATGTCTCAGCATTTTATGGCATTTTATTCAGATTCCTCTTCTGAGGTAAACTCAGGGAAAACAGAGCAACATATTTCATTTTCACAGAATGGCAAACTCTCTCACCGTTAAAGCAAAGCCACTGAAAAGTTTAGAAGTTTTTCATAACTAAATGGCCATTTTGTATTGCAACTAGAAAACACATGCTTTTTTTTTAATTCTTTTTTTCCCTTCTTAGAAAGCAGTAAGTTATGCCACCAATGTATATATATTTAAAATTTGTGTATACAAATACATGGGCATTTTGTAAATATGTATTCCTAAGCTATCCTTAAAAGCGGCTGCTGTGACCCCACTCCTTGCTTGCTATACCCCAGGGAGGCAGCATTGATTTTCTTCTCTGAGTTTTGCAGGCTTTAATGAAAGCAAGGGAGAGGCTTATGCCTACATTGCAATTTACTTTAATGTATGGGCAGTCTTTCAGACCTTTGTTGTTGGGACTATTCATGTGCCTAAGTGTTTTGCTGGATTGAAGCCACAGAGCAGTTAGCAAATTAGTGCACATACCAGGGTATGGCATTCTATTTCTTCTTTCCAGACAGTTTGCATTTCCAGTATTTGTGTAGGATATAGAGTGACAAGCAGTTCATTTGCTTCATTTGCGAAGTTGTATGTCAAAAATTAGGTGTCTTCCTAGTAGTTAATATTTCTACATTGCTTTCTGACAGATGATCTTCCCCTTTTCTTCCCATCCAACCTGCATTCCCTACAGAAGAAATGTATGTGGTGGCCATTGTTGCCATACTTTCTTATATTCTGTAAAGGAGTATTGTATCCACCGTTTTGCTCATGGTATGTCCCAGACAGTGTCAAAAAAAAATTTAGCTGCCGAATAATTAGAGTGATAGTGACAACAGGTATTCATTGCAGGCAGACAGAAGCTTCTCTGAAAGCATTTTTCGAATTCTATGCTTCCAGCTTGGAGTGTGCGAGAGTAGTTGTGCATCTTCTTTGGAATGAAATTTTGACAGTGGCATTTGAATTGGAAAAACATGTATTTCTATACAACTTATTAGGCAAGACTTCTCACCTTGCTAAATGATTTGTAATCTTCTGTCTTCATTCTTCTTTAGTAGCAAATTGCCCAGGCGAGCTGAGGATCTTCACTCTTGCACTGGCACTGCTTTTTGTGGTGTGTGCTCTCAGTCACCAGCCCAATTATTCCACATGTGTGTTGTGTCCCACTTTCCACTTCTGATTAATATTTGGTGGCTTTCTCAGAGCAAGGTCATGCCCCAGTAGAGCCAAAAACAACAGAATTCCACCTTGCAGAAGGCAGGGCTGCTGACGCATCTTACCTTGCCTGTTGACACTATTTCCTGGCATTCTAGCCTTTYTCTGTTCTGCATTATGATGCTGTCTCCATGCTGGGTTGCATTAACTTTTAATTCATGTGTGGACTAGTAGACCAGAAGTTATTTTAAGGCATGGCTRTGCATTGTTTTCTCATGCTGCAGCTTCTGAGGTAGTTACCTATATTTCAATAGAGCACTTTTCATCCTGAAGTTTCCCAGGGTGCTTTAGAGATATGATCCTAGGAAATTACATTACCCCATTACGTCTGGACACAGATAATTGAAAATATGGACAGCATGGGATGTACATACAGGAAATGATGGGTTTTACTGGAAGCAAACTGTTATGCTTCCAGTAGTGAAGAACACTAGAATCTAATGAAGAGAATGAGGAGCTGGGGCTTGTTTTCTCTTCACCATCTCCCTGAAGAACACCTGGAACTCATCAACTGAGAGTGTATAGAAACAGGTGGAGACACAAACCTTAGGTTTGTCGTTGTACAGAGTGGATATGTGGATATGCAACCAGGGTTAAAGAGTTGACAGCAGGTGGACTCATTCCTTGAAAAGGGAGAAGCTCTGTATGAGAGAGAAATAAGGAAAGAGGGGTTTATAGAGAAAGCCAAGGTGCAAGTGGTAGCTACTCTGTAGGTRAAGAGAATTGGAGTAGTAAATTGCAATGAATATCATCACAGAACAAATCTGGCAATGCAGTAGTTGTTGGCCAACATTACATTAATTTGGGAGTTGGTCACAGGGATCCTGATTGGTCCCTTCCAGCTAAAGATAAGTTGCAATTCTGTGCTTAAGGAAGTTACCAAGTAAACCCAGCAAAWAGGACACCACCTCAGGAAGATATAACTAGACAGGGATCAGAGAATGACAGAAGATAATAGGATGGGTGATGTTACAGAAATAGAGAGGAAAAAAGAAAGAATTCCAGATCCTTGTTTGGAAGTCTCCCTTGCATTATCTTCCCTTCCCCATAAGAAGAGGCTAGTAGTTCCACTACCTCTGTGGGTTAGCATGTCATTTTTTTTTTTCTTTATCCGAGGGCTCTGACCAGAAGCTTCACTGAGACAGGGCMATGAAGAGACAGGTTCTGGGCAGTGTATGTACTTGGACAGATGTAAAGAAACCATTGTACTAGAAGATACTTTAAAGAAAGCATATGCAATTTTTCTAATTTCAGGGACACACAAGATGCATCAGATTGCTTTGATGAGCTCTCCTATCTTCATTGGGATACAGAAGGGAGTAATCTCTACCCTGTAAAGTTATCTTAAATCTCTTGGGAGAGGGATGAGTAGTTCAAAATTCTTCTTTTCAATTGTTGTAAACAGTCTCAGTAAAAAGTACTTAGTGGTAAATGTGTTGTATTGCATATAGTAMAATGCTCTGGGTTTGTTTAGCTACTGAAAAGTTAGTGGGAAATGTGAAAGAAAATATATCTGGGTACAGTAAAATCTATCTGTATTTATAGAAAGTGTATTGTCATATGCTGACTCATAAAAGTGTAAATGCTTTCACACACCAACTTCATTCTGAAGATGCTTTCTAAAGATGTGTTGATATTAAGCATGTAAGGAATAGRTGCTGATGTTTTGCGGTAGAGAGAAGTTACTGTCTGACACAGTATAAGCACAGTGCAATATTTATGCAATTGTCAAATTCTCTGCTTTGGATGGTCATTTGCTAAGGTAATTTTCACTCCTCATGTTCTCAACTGGCTTGGGTTGGCAGTACCATTACAACCAACAGGTCTCAGGATGACACAACTGGTGCCCTTTGGTTTTTAGTCTCTGATTGTAAGTAAATGGATCCGTTCTGAGATGCTGTGAGGGAAGAGGACTTAACARCTGCTTTCAAAATCTGTGGAAAATGTAGTCATGCTGTCTTTAGCTGTTCCTGCCAGAAGAATACAGTGGCTGTGTGTAGCACCCTCCTGTGGTGTCTTGTGGCTTTTACTGCTGCTTTCATTTTCTCCTCTGCTCTCTCTTTATCAAAGTTAAGTGTCTTGATACTCACAAGTTGTAACCAAAGCTGAGGACAGAAGGGTCTACCATAATGAGTAATTCAATGAGCTTTCCATATGGGTCTTATTCTTATTTCTGGATACTACCACATCTTTTCCCAAATCTGCCTGAAATCAGGATTTGTAAAATATTTATTACTTTAATCTTTGGGTTTCAGAATGTATTTCGTCTCAAGGTAATTGAAAGAAGGAGCAATATTGTGAAAAGGTAGGTGTAGTATGAGTAAGTGTGCTGGTGACATCCCTTTTCCTCTATTTCTGTCCCCTTTTCAGAGCAAGAAATTGTTAGTCATGCTGAATTAAGTTTAAAGTCTTCATTTGGAAGCATTCACCTGAATGGTTTCATTTACTTCAAGAACTGAATGTTTCCAGGGTGCAGTTCAAGCAGCATTGGTCTGCTGTGATGCTACTCCATTCCATACATTCTATTGTATTCTAATTATCTTCATATATAAACACTGTAATATCACTCTGCATCATCTGTAGAAGTTATTGCTATATTGCATATAGCTATGAAATATATTCACTATTTCTCTATTGCATATAGCTTGTTTGTATTCTCATGTTTTCCACATGATATGTGTACAGGATCTCAAAATTCATTTTCCCTTCTTCCATTCACCTCCAGGAATGATGTGTCTCTGCAATAAACTAACTTTACCTCAGAATTGCACCTTAATAAAGAAGTGATTCTTTTTTTTCTTTCTTTTAGCTAGGTCATTCACAGTAAGGATTTTATAGTTACTTTGAAGATGATGAAAAACTGGGTGTAGAAATCTTTTAAGATAAGCATCAAAAAGTTGATGATAATTCAGTAGCAAGGCAATGTGGAAAATTGGGGTGACATCCTTGTGCCTAATCTAGGTATCGCACTGCAGTTTTTTGTAGTTAATACCAGCATTYTGAAGCACTAGGGGTTTGGAGCTTGGATTATCACCTTGCTCTAGTCCCACTCAAAGAAGATAACATCAAGAGTTACTGCAGCCAGGCTTAGGGGCCATTCTACTTTTTGGACACAAGGTATATTGTCTTATTGTGAACTTTGCTGTGTTAGGGTTAACTTGGCAAGGAATGCAAGAGTTTTCTTCAGCTGGGCATAGAGATGACCAATTTTAATTCACAATTTTAATATTTGACCTAAAGAGCTTGAACAGTGTCTGCAAGCTAGTTAGAATCCTCTGTAATCTGCATTATTTACTGTGGATCAGCATTAGTCCCACTTTTTTATGATGACACTTTTAGAGGCACAGCTGAAGTACATTAACAATTGCACAGACTGCTTCTGTTCAAGCCTTTGGTTCCTTCAGGGGCAGATTTTTTTTTCTCTTTTTTTCCCCATTTTTTTAAATGGATAAGGTCTGCTACCTTCCTAATAAAAACAGACACCATTCCATATAGATTTGGAAAATAGTCATACTAAAATTAGGTTGAACTGATAGRTTTTAGACTCTTATCTCCTTTTGTATAATACTAAATTGCTACTACATGTCTCTGTAGAAACAAGAATGGTTAGATGGGTGATGGAATATAGGCTGACAGAAAAGCACTAATTAAATACTGGTTTGCAAAGCCCTCATTGAAATTCATAGCTTGGTACCTTTGGGAACTTGAAAGCAGAGGAGATGGAAAGATTTCAATTAAAAAGGTATTTGTATGGTTCTTTGTGAAGCCAATCATTGCCTTTTAGTATAAAGCATGTAAGTATCTAATACACTTTACAAACATCAAATATCTTGCCTTGAAACAATGAGTGTCTTAATAGGTCTCAGAGCAAGGTACTTTGAAATAAAATAAAAATCTCACAGACGTAAAATTTTATTCAAATTAAGACTCTGCAGGGTTTTCTAGCACAATAGCAGCCTTACATAATTTCTGCATTGACTGATTAGATTATTTGAAAGGAAAAATATACTCGGAAAAAAGGAATACTGTTTTTTAATAGCTAGTTATGTTTATCTATAGTTGTAGTTGCYATTTAATTTTTAATGTACATAATGATTGTTTTATTCTTGCAATACTTTTAGATTCTTTTTTTAATTCTAGGKATTTCTGTAGCATGAACCCCTTATTGAATTGGTGTCTGGGCAACAAATAGCAGAAGTATAGCCATATGTGGCTACAAAAGATCCCCAAGGCCATCAGTTGAAGTCAGTAACAAGAGATACACAGTTCAGAAGGGTTCAGGGAATTGTATTCCAGATGCAACTAAATACCACGAGTCACAAAGCGCYTGTCAGCAAAACAAATTCAAAACTTACAGTGGAACCACAAAAGCCTCAACTGTAATTTACCACAGTAAGAAAAAAACAAAAATCCAGGCCATTGCCCGATCCATAGATTCTTGAAGACATGGGGAGCTTAAATGAAATTCCCAGGTAACTCTAGTGTTCTTTGTCCAGTTAGAAGAGACAGCACGTTCAGAGACATTACTCTCAAACTGTCTTCAAATAAGAATTTCTCTTCTTCCTGCATTTCATGGTCAGAATCTGAAGAGAGTGTAGCAATAAAACAAACACTGACAGGTGCTTGTAGCAGCTTTTCTAAGAGCAGTAGAACCTACCCTGTCTAAGAAGTGTTCATCTTCCATCTTCTTACTGAGTCATGACCTCTGTCTCCTACGTACCCAAGCAAAGGCGGGACTTTTACATCACACCTTGGAGAATCCCCAGTGCAAGTGCAAATGATGGGATTCAGACCAAAGTGCCTGAGCAGAATGGAGCCAAGGAAATTTTGCAGAGTCATTTGGATCTCAGATCTCGTGCAACACTCAAAATCGTGTCTTGAAGCCACGAAGTTTTCACCCTGTCAATCTCTTGGTTTTAAATGTGCAGGGCTTCTTGGCAGGAGCACAAATGGCAGCATATTAAATCAGTGCCCTTTCAAGGCAAAATTGTATATGAATGTAATCTTTTTTGCTGTGTCTGGGTTTGTGGGGGCATCTGTGATGGCATGAACTGTGAACTGCTGCATCATTGGAAGCAGCAGAGTGYTAAATAGGCTCCACATTAAATGCAAATACCAACAGACAGATCATTCTGATGAGACAAATTCTACCTACTTTACTGAGTGACAGGGGGATGTAATAGAATGCTTTATTTGAAATAAATTCTTTTATCTAATGCCACCCCCCAAATCCTGCTCATCAACTCTTTTTTTTCCCCAGAAGTGGCCTTAACTTTTAGCTTGATCCACAAGCCCCTCTAGTGAAAGCACTTTCCTGATTTTATTTCTGCAGATTTCTTGTGTCGAATTGCATGAGTTATGTCCATAAAGAAACTTCATTGTGACTTTGTTATCATGGAGCATGATTCAGGAGTCAGAAAATAACTGTGCTTTAGGGCCTGTTTGTTGTCTCATGGTCAGTGGAATGCTTTCTCGATACTCATGCCCACATGCTACCAGTATCACCCTTGCACAGTTGCRCGAGCATAATTTCCCTGTAAACAAAAATAACATTTAAAAATAACCACAAATGATACCAATAGTAACAGGTAATAACAATAAATATCACTTCATTTTTTTTGTAGCTATGACTGCGTTTTATTTCGAAGTAACAGCTACTTGAAAAGCACGGATGCTTAGGCTTGCATTTTTCAGTTGAGGTATTGTTCACTTACTTTTTAACACATTCTGTTCATAACTTGAATTAAAACATATAGTCTCTTCATTTTTTTTTTAACTTTTGGCCATTCATTCTTGGTAATTCTGGCTGTTCTACAAAGGTTTAAACATAGTAAGAACATAGTCTACTGGAGGCAAAGCTTGTGCATTTTACTCTCTGAAAAAGCACATAACTATCACTTAGGTGATGAATATTTTAGCAGAGGAGCTGGCATTGAGCAAGATRATGCTATTTTCTTTTTATATCACTGAGATCTAAAAAAAGTTACATCACTGTGGTAATTGCAGTATGAGTGGTGAAAATCTCTAATGTAATGCRTGTGTTTTGTGGATGGTGCTGTGGCTAAAAAGTATATTTAGGTAGCACTACTGAAGGGCTTGTGGAAAACTAGTATTAATTTGTATTACAATAGCTTTTAGGTCTGGGTCTATTGTGTCAACTTCTCTATGCAGAGAGAGAGAGAGACTGAGAGGTTGAGACTCTCCATTCAGCCAGACAAAAGATGTGTATCCCTACTTTACAGGCAAGGAAGCCTGGTATTCAGAGGGCTCCCTAGAGAGAGAATGCTGCCTCCTGATTTCTAGACCACTAGATTCCTAGCCTTCACTAACTGTGTTGGGCAAGATCTCACAGACAGACTGTTCATTAGTTGAAAAATCATGTTTATATAATCTGGAATGATAAGCAGATTAACAGAGAAATCCGAAAACTTTCCCAGAGACACCCTAATTTGAAATGAATAAATGTACTTTTTTTTTTTTAGGTTGTTATGGGGAAAAGGGTTAAAATACCTGTGGATTAAAAAAATTACTTTGTCTTTAAATGAAATTGTTGATGCTTCATTTTGCCAAGCAAACTGCAAAATATCCACTGAACCTAAAAGAAACAAAGGCCAAAGTGTTTTAGCCTAAATGCATAAAGCCACCCTCCCCTATGGATATGATGCAAAGATGTTCTCCAAAGCTTTAAGGTTCATGCTTAAGTCATTAATAGGAATAACTGTGAATTCTAATAAAGCTGTGATTCAGAGCACTTGAGTTCAGCACATCTCCAGAATGTCCCAGGAACACTGATATTAGATGCCTAAAGTTAATAGTGCAGATTCATCCCTTTGCCCTTGAATTTTATGTGAATTCAGCTCTGCAATGTAATGTCAAGAGCTGGGAACATAAGCTTACTTCCACTTGAAAAAGAAACCAGTGAAATCCTATTATACATCTACTAGGGCAGCAARGAGGAGGACACATTTGTCTCAGTGGCAATTAAACCCCCATTAGGTAAATGGAAAAGAAATTTGCCTTTTAAATTATGAAATAAAACTCCGTTGCACCCCAAATTTTGTTTTAAATGGTAAAAATTGGATTAAAAGTATCTCAAACTCTTGAAAATTGATCTTTTATGAAAAAAAGTTATTTTTATTGGTATTTTTACACATACGTATCTAACTTTGCATTCTGTATTACAAGGCTCGTCCATCCTTAATGATCTAGAAAAGTTGTTTTTTATCAGTCAGAAAACTGCTGGGTGAGAGTAAATGGAATTCAAATATGCAGGTGTGTGAGTGGAGTAGTGCTTACTTGCCAGTTTATTTCTGTGGAATTAGCRGCACAAAAGCTAAAAAGAATAACACTTAAGAAATGTCTCATCTACCTTATGAGTGAAATAATTTCTTCATTATCCAGGAAAAGAAAGTGTGGAATGGTATAATCTGTTAATGATGGGTTAAAAAAGAATATGTAGGCCACAGGGAACATGCCCAAGGGACTCTTAGATAACAAGAACATTGGTACTTGATCAGAGTACATGCCTGTCTTGCTGTAATAGCTGTCTCCAGTAATAGCCTTAATTACCTAGGGAAGAGGAAAAGCAGGGCAAGCACATGTGATACTTCCTTGCACTATTTCCAGCTCGGGGATTTCCTAAGCCTGGTGTGGTTTGTCTGCTTTGTAGCCATTAGTGGATCCCTCTTACACTCACTCTTCTTGTCTATCTTGAATATGTGCAGGCACTTTAAAAGGAGTCCTTCAGGCTTACAGCCTCTTGTCTCAAGAACTGCCAAATCCTGTTTGCCTCATCCTGGCTTCTTCTCCRTCCATTTGGTGGCCTCCTGTTCCTAGGGGGCGAGAGAAAGACAACTGTTGGTTTGTGTGCACTGTCACTCATTCCCTCATGATACCTGCACAGTAGATTTGCACAGACCACCCCCCATTCTGATCTTGCTGCACCTACTTGGTCCAGCCTTGGCATGAGCAGCCCATTTATGGACTAGCTGAACAAACCTAGGGGCCAGCAAGAGGTGCAGAGCCTCTGCATTCATGCTGATGTCTGTCAAAAACCAATGAGAAATACTGGGAGTTTGTTTGAAGATGACATGGTATTATGTATTTGAAAATGTAGTGAGGGAAATACACAAAATATGAAGCATGAGAGAGATTTCTGAATATTTAAAACAGGATTTGGTTAGTAACAGTATCAGATATGTTTCAAAGTAAATATTGAGTGTCTCTGAAAGAAAATACTGTCTTTCCCTCTGTCCAAATAGACTAATTGGCATAAAGTTCTGTTTAATGTAGGTGGGTTGCTGTTAAGTTACTATTAAGAAGCATTATTTCTGTTGCACTTGATCCTACAAAAAATTCAGTTTTTCTCCCTGACTTGAAAGATACAATGATGGTTTCTGTCCAGTGACAGAGAGCAAGCAGACCTACTGGTTTGGCCCTCCCTCTGTCTTAGAAGTWGGTAATTCATGTTATCTGCCTAAACAATTATGTATCTGGTATTATGGTCCTATTTTCAATGTAAGTACACCAATTTCTGCAATGCAAAACCATTTCTGTTGCTTTCCTGAGACATTAAGTGGATACAGGTGTGAAGTGAGGCAAGAGGATGCAGTTAGTATCAAAGCTTTAGCTCTGGGCTGAGATAAGGTGGAAAAGAAAAGCAGCAAACTTGTTGGCTGTGTCAGGATGTCTTAGTAACAGGGAAAGAAATGTGTTGTTAAAAATGCCACAATGGGGTGTTGATCACCCCCTCTTTGAATTACAAAAATAAATTACAAATTATCATTTTACAGTTTAGGTCTCATGTCACAATCTTTTAGAAACATATTTACTTTTATTCCATAAAGTTAATTTAATGTAACATCAGTGTGGTCCTTTGGTCAAAGGTAGCAGAGCTGTCTTTCTATTAAATAAAATCATAGAATGRGAAATGAATGGAGCCATGTTCTGCATGTCGTAGTAGCTTGTGTTACAAAGTATTAGGGCCTCTATTGTGGATCTAATCAGTTCTGAACAAAGGAATTATAGAAGTGAACTAAAAAGWTTTTGGTTTTTTTTTTAATTGTCATTTTCTTTTTTTTTAAGAATCACATCTGAACTGTACATTTCAGAGCACATAAAATCAGTTAGGGGATTAATCCAAATCTACTGCTATCAGTTCATCTTTATGTTGAATTTAGCAGGATTTAACTGAGGTTTTTGTTTGGTTTCCAAAAGTTTCTCTACTCATGCCGTTCTACTGGAGGGTGTTGATTTAGTTAGGTGTAATAGGTTACAATGAGCTATTATATGATGAGTTATCTATTTTAAGAGCAATATATTTCCCAAATTATATTAAAATGTTTTTGCAAATAACTTTTTTTTTTGTACCGCTTGCATTATTTTCCCTGTTAGTCAGATCATGAAACAAGGCCGKGCTTCACAAATGTCAGTAGTGAAACAAACTTCTGACTCCAGGAGGAACGAGTCTCATACMAGAGCTGTGTTCTCAGCTGACATTCTGGAGTAGCAGGTGTGTTCCTAAAGCAGACAGCATGGGCATAATGCAAGGAAGCTCTTCCTACTTAGCAGAGGAAAAGTCTTGTTTTCTATAAATACCTAAGAAAGAATAAATTAAAACTTATGTTGGAGACAAAACTTATGATGCAGATGCTCTTTGGCTAATGCAGGCCCTTTGACACAATCTCTAGTGTTACTAAGCAATTTTGTCAAGAGCTTCAAGAAAAAAAAAAGTTCGATGAAGCTTCAAATTGGCGTAATTTAAATTTCTGGTTTTCAGCAGTGAYAGGTGTGTCTGTAAGTCTGGTTGGGTACAGTCTGGCATTAAATGGACTAATTTTCAGAAGGAGAGTGCTTAGTAATTCCTGAAAATTTTAGTCCTTAAGCAGAAACCTAAATTTAGATCCTGAAATACTGACACATCCATTTCTGAGAGTTGTCCTAGATAAAAAAAGGAGTTGGTAAGTCACTGTCGCAGTCAATGGAAATCTRTCTCATTTCTAATGAACACTGCATCAGACTCAACATACCTGCAGCAAGTGAATTTTTACATCAAGAACAATCCACTTCATTCCGTAAAAAGGACAGGGACTATTTGTGTTTATAAGAATAGTTGATACAAGCATATAATGGTCAGAACTATTTTCTAGTGTTGTCTGACTTTCCCTCCTAATTTTTATGTAAATTTTTTAAGTAATTATGTAATATTCAAGGCTATTAGGTGTGACTCAACTAGCTTTTGCTACCTTTGCAACCACCTTCCAATTAMAAAAACAAGCTGAAGTGGGTAACAGCTCTGGCCTTTTGCTCCCAGCACTCTATTTCTACTACAGTGTGTTGTTTTAATGGAATTACTTAGGTGGTCTCGGTTCAGATCCCGGTTGACTGTAGACTGTATTATAAAATCACTGTGTACAGATTCCGTGGAATTGGCAGCCTTTGCTTGAAATAAATCCAGGGCTGAACAAGCATAAAGAATTAATTATTTCTTGCTTCTAGAGAGGGTCTCTTTGGGTCAGGATTGAAAGCATTGGCAGGCCAATGTAGGGAAGCTTCCACTCCAGCTGCCTGCATTGAAATTAGGCTGTCGATAAATAGAGGACTACAGTTTTCAGAACTGCCAACTCCTTAACCTTCATTAGCACAAATATTTGCTCAGGGTTTTATGAATGTTGTGTTTTCAATGTGTACTGTTATATTTTGTTCTTAGAATGATCTCTTCAGGACAAAATATTAGGGAGTTGTCTTTTGCTTTAATGGACACGCAGCAGCATAAGCAAGGTGTACAAGATTCTGCAATTTTCCCAGATAAATTTCTGTAAATTTCTCAAAGTATTTCCTCATCTATGTATGTTGGGTTTTATGGTAAAGAGGTAGCATGAATTTTTTMTTCATAAAATAAGCAGGAAGCCCACAGGGACTCATAACTTGACTTCAAAAAACTGCTTTCTTAAGCCACTCCTTATGGCAAACTAGGAATCCCTGGAGAGCTGGGTTAGTTTGTGGTCTTGGCAGGGTTTTCTTCTGGCCCACCAGGTCTGGTGCAAGTACAGGTAGTCCTAGGCATAAATAACTCAGATTTTAATGAAAAAGATTTATGTGGTCATAAAGGAAAAATTTCTCAGTGAGCCCATTCTGTTCATACCTAAATACCTAGACACATTTGTACAGAAAAATAGTGCATTTTTTTCTAGTATYATTCCACTACATAGACAATAGGGATGACCTTAGATAATGCTCTTTTCACCATGTATGTTGCCAGAAGTTTCTAACTAGATGCACRTAGATTTGCCCTAGTGTTTGGAACAGGCTAAAGAAAAAAAAATGGAAGTGAATATCCCACTAATAGATGTGGCATAGAAAAGAACCCTTCTTCCCCAAACCAATATTTTGGTTTTGGACAACGGTTCTTCATGTTTCCTCATTGTGAATCCCATGCTTCATCAGGCTTAGGGAAGTGTGCATCTAATAGTAAGTTAGGATGATCACTTTCAAATATATATTTGCACCCAAGGATCTCTTCTGACTCTGACTTTCAWCACCCCGCAAGCAGAGTTTAATCACAGGCAAAGGACTCTGGCAGCCTGAGGACATCCTCTTGCTCACAGGAACAGGAACTGACTGGAGTCAGATGTCAATCCTTTTTTGAAGCAAAATGTAGAGAGRGTTTTGAATAGTGAAAACTTAGTTACATTGAATAATTAGCAGAAAGGCCATTTGGACTTTCAGTTCTAGAACTGATTGCTTACAAAATTATAATGTGTTTTGTGCTTACTACCATTTTTTGAACAGCTATAATATTTCAGATGAAGTACTTCAATGTAAGACTGCAAAGTAGACCTGTTTCCATGGCCTTTTTTCTCTACAGTTTAACTTTTTTTTGTGTTTTCATTTCTGGTAGGCAGGTATTTTTAAATGGTTACAAGAATATTTATAATTTTTAGATAAAAATACCTTGTTTTATTTGAAAAAAAAAAAAAAGATGGATGTGTTTTATCATTTTTTCTAGACTTATTTTAGGGATTCTTTCCCTAGTTGTAGATGATAGGTACTGAAAGGAGGTTGATCATTGTTGGTTTCAGTGGCCTAGTTGTAATCCAGTGTTACCAGAAGTACTCTGTCACACYTTGAATCTTGCAGTAGCAGAAGAGTTTCTCCAGTAGTTACAGCTCAGAGCCTTAACTTTTAAAATAAAGWCTGTTTGATTAATCCATTTTTTCAGTGTAAATCTGCACGGTCCGTTAGAAGCCATATCTTTGTGATTTATGTTACCACCATGGCTAGCACTTAGGTGTGAATTCTTACTGACATACTCTCAAAATATTTATTTTCATAAATAATGTATAATTATTAAATTTAACAGCTTGAAGTTTGCTGTTTCATAAATTGTTTTTGCCAGCAAATTATCTGAGTGAAATTCATTGAAAGCACACCTAAAAAGGGAATGCAACATTCATGGGCCTTTGCTTTAAAATTCAGACGTACATTGGACATTAACAACAYTTGTAAAAGTATCTATTGCATTCTAGCTCAGGTCTTCAATCATATGGAATTTTATAGCTGAGTACCAACATCTGTGTAGACCATACTGGTGATGATTTGTGGTAAGAACTGCTCTATGTAATAGTAGGGTTTAGCCCTGAAAAATACCAGCAAATTACTTACCTATCTCATCTTCTAAACCACAAAGCAGTTATTGGTGAATACTCAGGGATCCAATGGAGCGTAATTATCAAGTGAGCTGCAGACATGTAATTATTATGAATCTCTGATATTTGCTGATGGAGTTACCATGAGTCAAATACACTTCAGAACTCTACTCCTTCTCTCRGTGTAAAGAATAACCATTAGGTTTTGACATGTTTTTTTCCCAAAATTCCTTTATTTTTTGAGTTTTCAGCTCATGTTTCCCATTGCACCCTTATTGCAGCTGCCCAAAGGAAGGGCTTAGCCCACTTCTCACACAGGAGGGTCCTCAGGGAAGGGTCAGAARCCTTCCATGACATCCATCTTCGCTGTCCTGCACTTCCTTCAACATGCAGGTAGTTTTAATCACTTTGTTTTCTCAGGTATCATGTGCTCCTGGCCCACAGTCCCAGCTGAGCCAGCAAACCCGACACCTTCAGTACTGCCCTTTCATTGCTAACTTTGTACAGGGCAGCTCATGGAGAAAACCTACTTGTTCTAATAAAGCACAGTGCTAAAAGCTGAAGAAAAGTTTTACATAGCTCCAAAAAGAAAGAAAACWCCTTGAAGCAGTGATTGATACCTATATTTCTTGGTACTTGCAGAGACTGATGTGAATACATAAAGGTAAAGCACATCCATGGCATAAATTGTCACCAGTGGTCCTGATGAAAATAGGATGAAAGTATTTAAAGTTTTGGGAGGAAACATTGTTAGATGCTCCAGATGTAGCTTTTTTACTTACTTTCTGAATTAAATAGATTTGTCAGCTTTTTTGCTGTATTTTGTATTATGTAGGTCTAGATGCAAAGTCTTTTGCCAATGAGGTTTTTTTTCTTCAGTGCTGTACACTGCATAGGACAAGAAATTAGAGTTCAACTGAAATGAGATAGAGTAGCCTAGCTGGACAGTTGTTTTGTTTGTTTTGTTTTGTTTTTAGAAAACCCCACAACAACTATATTCCTTTCAAACAAATAATGTTTTCTTTCATTGTCCTGTACTAGACTATTGTCTTAGTCAGACGCTTGAACACAGATCCATCCATCTGCACTTTTTCTAGTCTCTTAGTCATATGAATGTTCAGTAATACTTTCTCAAAAKCATGTCCAAGCCTTTTTTTCCTATTTATGGTACTAAAAATGTGTTAGATGACATGGACCTGTTGGAGCAAGTCCCAAAGTAGGCCACAAAAATTATCAGAGAGATGGAAAACCTCTCCTGTGAAGACAGCAAGAGAGAATTGGGGTTGTTCAGCCTCGAGAATAGAAGGCTCTGGGGAGGCCTTATTACAGTGTTTCAATACATAAAGGGGTGGTTATAAGAAAGAAAATTTTTAGCAGGGCCCACTGCARTAGGACAAGAGGTAATGGTTATGAACTAATAGATTCAGACTAGATATRAGGAAGAACTTTTGTATGTGAGACATAAAAACTGACATGATAGAAGACTGTTCTCCAGCACAGTGAACATATTSAATCATCATTCAAAATACATTTATCTGACATTATGTTGGCAAAGTTGTAGTTCACCAACAAACTCTTTTAAAAGGTTGAGGGAATTGAGGGGTAGAACATTGTCTCTGAATTTAATGTCCCATTTCTGAGAGAGATTCGGACTTCTAGGGGAGTTTATTTCCCTTATTAACAATGCAGGGAGAAAACAGAGGCTACATTCCTGGTACAGACAGAAATGATTTGAGATGGATTGTGAAAATACAGATCTCTCACGTTCACATACATTAGTTTCTTTGGAGTTGCTACTGTAATCTAAGTAGTCTCAAATTTGGGTTTACTGTTTGTYCATGTAAGATGCAGTTGGTTTAGAGATTTCTGGGAAGCAATATTTTTGCTGTGAGAAGTAGCAATTAAAATCACTGACTTAACTGGCCTTACAATGAGAACAATGCTATTTAATTTTCTTCAAACTTTTTTATTATCCTTGGAATCACAGAATCCCCAAATGGTTCAGTCTGCAAGGGACAATAGTGGTTCTTCTGGTCCAAGCCCCTGCTCCAGCAGGGCCATCCCAGAGCACAGGGCACAGGATTGTGTTCAGAGGGGTCTGGAATATCTCCAGTGAGACTCCACACCCTTTKTGGTCTCTGTTCATTGCTCATTCACTGCACAGGAAAGAAATTCCTCCTCATATTCAGGTGGAACATCCTGGGCATCAGTTCCTGCCTGCTGAAAATCTTCTGAAGATATTGAAAATAATTATAATTACAGAATCATTTAACCTGGACAAGACCTCCAAAACCATCAAGTCCAACCTATGGTTTATCCCAGTCTTATCAATCAGGCCAGAGCACTGAGTGCAACATCCGGTCATTCCTTGGACACCTCCAAGGATGGGGATTCCCCCCCCCCTCCCTGAGCAGCTCCTTCCAGTGCCTGACCATCGTTTCCATGAAGAAATTCCTCCTRATGGCCAGCCTGAACCCCCCCAGCAGGGCTTGAGGCTGTGTCCTGTTTCCCTGTGCCTCCTGGATTGCTGGATGTCTGTTTTGCTCCCCATCCCTGTCTAGCAGCTCAGGGTGCCGCTCACCCTGAGGATGACTGGTCTTACTGTTAAAAACTGAGGGAAAGAAGGCAGTATATACCTCAGCCTTTTCCTCATCCTTGKTTTCCCCCTGCATCTGATAAGGGTTGGAGATTTTTTTTGGTTCTCCATTTGTTGTTGATGTATTCATAAAAACACTTTTTATTAGCCTTTCCAATTAGTATCAATTAGCAATAAGCAATCTCAGTAATGCTAGAAAGCCCTGGGTTAATTAGGTATGTTTTCTATTTTGGGTTTTTTCTTTGTTCCTATAACACTGATTCCTCATGTCACTGCTTGGCATAGGAATGCACRTCAATTTATCCTTACTCCTAGAAAATGAAGTTTATCTCTTGAGGCCTTTGACCTTGTCTGAGACGATGAGAAATTATTTAACTTCCTAAGTTTTAAACTTTGAAAAGTTGTTAYAGAACCAAAGAGGTCAATATTAAACTAAATAGAATACTTTCCACTGGTAACAAATCTGTCCACTACTTGTTTGCCTTGAAAAGGTATCTGTGCAGAAGTGATCATTAAAAATTAAGCTTTCACAATTCGTACTGAATTAGCCATRCCAGGCTATCACGACCTCTGTTGTATAATTTTTAGGGACAACAAGAATAATCTATACAGTGACAATAAATTAATCTATTMTACATTCACAAAGAAGGAATAGCTGCACTAATTCAAAAAGTGGTTTGYGTCATCTTAGAAGTAGGAACCTGTATAACTTTCTGTCCAAACAGACAATTCCATTCAGAAGYCCTTTCACACACTTTCCTCAGGGACTTCTTCTATGATGACTTGTTATCGAGGACCACAGAATAATTTTCCAAACAGTTTCATTTTGCTGACATTAGTGACTTCGTTTAACAAAGTCAATCACAGTTTTCTTTTTTGTTTGAATGGAGATTCCTTCCTAGCTMCTCCTTCATTAAGGAAATTAAGTGGTAGTTCCGTGCTGAGTAAAAGGATTTCCAGTGATTATTGTGTTGCACTGTCGCTTTCAGATCTGAAGTCTCTTGCAACATCATAAATTCCATGCTAAGAGCAATGACTTCTAAATGATCAGTCTAAGCTTGCTCAACATTTCATCAAAAACCCCTCTTTGGCAGGAATGTATATGCAAATGTCATCTTAGAAAAACACATTAGTGAAAAGCCTCTTACAAAGTACTATTTATTTATAAGGTTATGTGGGTTTACCTAACACTACTCTTAGAGCCCTTATTATTTCTTAAACCACTGACAGCAGTAAAACTTGCATGCAAGGGAGAAGACCTCAAAGACAAAAGTCAGGGTCAAAAGTAACAGCAAATCTCTCAGTACTTATGAAATCTGGCAATTACCATAGTAGAGGAAGCAAGTAGAGTGACCGCCAGTTGGGTTTCATAACACAAGGAAAATCTCTGTCCTTTCCCTCGTGCCATGAAGTTGGATATGGGAGTTCAGTGGCATCATTGAGCATGTTATATATAATGTGAAATGGCTTCTGGTGGTGGGAAGTTCACTGTCGTTAGACTGGAGTAGGACATACCCTTGTTTGCAGATGTGCCAGACTTTTAAAGTTGCATGTGTGACTTGTGAAGGCGAGGTCATAAAAGCAGTTTCACAGAATTGCAGTCACAGGGGAAGAAGAAAGACTTCTTGGAGCAATTCTGAGGAGCTTAGGGAGTGCTGTCCCAGTTTTGCTTTCTGGCACACACTGTTTCATTGGTCTTCTTCATTACTTTTGGCAGAAAATGTTTTACAAGWTAAGGGAGCATTTCCAAGCTGGTAAACACGCATCCTAAAGTAGCGTTGTGTTTTCTTCTTTGACTGGCCAGGTGATGTCGGTGGAGCGTGTTGTGAGCATGTTGTGTTTAATTCAGATTATGGTACCCTCTAATTTTTAAGGATGCGGATATTCATCAAATTGGATTCTTAAGTTCGAAGTCAGGCCCAAGTGTGTGTCGTTTGTCTTTTTCATTGTTTCAATGAATGTAGAAAAAAGCCAAGAGTGATGTCCAAATGCAACAACACAACAGCTATTAAAATGGCATACAGCCCTGTGGGAACTTTGCAGGTCTACATATTATTCTAAGTTATGGTAATAACACAGCCAATTAGAATTATATTATTATATCCACAAAGAACTTCCGTTCATAAGAACTCATATACTTATACTTATCCAGTATATCACCTGGAGCCTGACACTTGTGTTTACATCACAGGTTSTTTGCCTGTTACATTGTTTCTAAATATACAGTTTCCAGGGTTATACTTCGCTGGATATTGATAATGATGGCTCTTATGCCAATGGCAGAGTGGAATGCTTAAGTTTCATTGGTCTAATATCACCCCACAAGCAGCCTRGGTACACAGATGTGGTGAGGATGTAGTAGGAGAAATCAAGCCTTCCCACAAAACTGTATCAGAAATCTTGAAACATATATATTGGCAAGCCAAGAAYTTCAGAGACATGTAAGCAATTGTCATATAATGTCATTGAGGAACATGGGAAACTCAGTGGCACGCCTTTTTCTGGTGAGCTTGAAGGCTCTGACAGTGACTAGCAGACAGTGACTTCTGTCTGCTAGTCTTTCCACTTATTACTCCATTATCCTACTTTTTCAAAATTTTSTTTTGGGTTTGCTGGTCTATTCAGCACATTGCCTTCCCTATTCCATACCTGCATTAGATCACTTAGAGCACTTCATCAAAAACATCTTTACTTTCTTTCCCTTCATGAGACTTACCTTTCCTTCTCCAGCATGGACTCTTACCCTGCCTCCTGACTGCTCATATGCTGAGTGCCAGCATTATTACTCACATTTTCTACAGGCCTCTGACTCAGTGGTGATAGCTGACTGTCCCTTGATGCCTGTCCAGCATCCTTCATCTCCTTATTTTGCCTCTAGGACCCAGTTCTCATCTGCTTTCTCCATCTGAGCAATGCCTAAACACTTACAGCTTTCATTTTTCTTTCAGCCAAGGATCTGGCAAGTTTCTTAGCAGAGATATGTCACAGAAAGTCTACTCTGTTGCCTCCATGGTGATAAAAAAGGAGCTGTAAAGAAATACTTGCTAGCTTTTGTTTTGCAGGTCATAGCCAAAAAAAAGTGTCATTAAATCTTTCYAGTGCTACCTTTGAGAACATTTGAAAACTAATTTTGTGACTTGTGACTGAAGTTTAGGGCAAATACATCCATTCAAGTAAAAATGGTGGTCATGTAGAGATAGATGAATGCTTACAGAGGCCATAAAAAACTGAAGTTTTAATCAGATTATAGTGTGATGTACTTTGCTTTTTTTTTTCTGATGGTCCAGCCACAGTAAAAATTTTGTTAATTTGAAAGATACRCTTTGGGGTTCATCTTCAGGTTTGTATTCTGGAAATGTTCCTAAAATGGAAAGATCTTTCTCTTTTGAGAAGCACCATTAGTATTTAGAATATATTAGCATAGGAAAGTTTAATTTTTTACATTATTTTTTCTGCTTTTGTCTTACAAATGGTATAATGTACATGATCAAATGGAGAAAATGCCATCTGAGGATTTAGGGGACAGAAAAAAAGAATGATTTAGCTAATGCCTGATTATTGTAAAGAATTTAATTTTTTTAATTTAAATTACTGGTGAAGGAGAATAATATTGTAAGTACTGTCATATCTTTTAAAATACGCCATCCCAGTAGGTTTCTTCTGTCTTCAGAATAAAAATGACAGAAGATTTTCTCAAAGAGCTAAGAATATGTCCACATTAAAGTGACCCTTATGTGTTGCATGCATACTGAGGTAACCTACAGGCAATTAATACTGTGTCCTTTCAGTCACAGAGTTCAATAGAGTTAGGGAAACTGTTGCTTAATAAGACACATGTATGCTTTTAATACTTACTCCATAAATTAAGCATATAAACTTCCAGTGCCCTCGGAATGATCTCAGAGGAGTTCAAGAGGCTTTTACCAATTCATCAAAACAATTGGTTTGTTTTGTTGACAGCCATGCAGGAGTGTKGGTCTGAGGGACTGGTAAACTGGGAATTACCTTTCAGCTTTCAGCCTCTTGAGTCCAACTAGGAAATTACAAAAATAGTCATTTTCTTTCCAAGTCTCAGGCAAGTCAGAAGGGAAGGGAATCATAACATTTCCTTCCAGGAATTTGTCTTTTATTCCTTCRGCTTAAGAGATAAAGAGTAATGTTTGGATACTGAGAAACAGATTTCACTAATTGTTGTTTTCTGAGGAATTTGGTGAATAGCCCCTCAGATAAGCTGGGTTAGGACATCAGCTGATGTATTAAAGCCTTTCCACAGAGCTTTCTAAACAATTCCTAAATGTGTTGAAATCTAGAAAGAATGTGGAAGCTCTTTTTCCATTAAAGAGAACCCAATCAGTGTTAGCATTTAAACTGAACTGAGTAGTGGAATACTTTGAAACATTGCAGAAGCTCTAAAAAGAAAGGGAAAGAATTGGTTCCTGCCATCTCCTTATGTTGTTCATCTTTGCTGGGTCACAATTCTTGTAGGATTTCCACAGTAAGAAGTGTAGAGCTGAAGAAGCTATCCAAAAAGAGCAAGCGTTCTCTCTCTTGGTAGAGAGACAAGGAGTGAGAAATCAGTCAAAGGACAGTGTAAGACAATGTGTACGGGAAACGATTCAAACATTTTGAAATCCCTTTCCTAACTAGCACAAACTTTCCATTGCAAGTGTAGCCATATGGTTGACTTCTTGTCTTTTACTAGAGACCACTCTAATTCAGCTCAAGAGTTTGGAATTGCATCATCTTAGTAAGTTCATGTTACTGCTTTAAATCTGATTCGTTTTCTGCTATGTGTCTTTGCTGTCATTAACCCTAATATCCCTTTGGTCTAACTCTGTGGGACATAAACATTCCTGATCTCCACCTCACATCATTCCTTTCTTCCTTTCCTCCTCACTTTTCTCTTACTCATGTTCTTTTTACTACCTAGAGGCAAGAAGAAGGAAGCAGGAGATTTTTCCATCACCACCTTCAGCTTCTGACCCTAATATAAGTATATAAAGAAATGTCCAAAAGATAAAAACAAGCCAGTGCACAATGCATTGACCTTTATGTATTAAACACTGAGCAGCATATTCAGGGGTCCCGTTTGCACATCACTGTCAGAGTCAGGACAAAAGTGTAATGTTTCAGAAGGGCCTTCTGATTATTTGCTGWATGACACTTTAAAGTCCCTGCAGTCAAATCTTGCTTTGGTAAAGGTTCCATTATTTATGAATCTCTGACTCTGTGTAGGAAATGTATCTACCATTTTGCTTTGGGCATTGGGGTTTTAAACTGAACAGTATTTTCCAACTGTTTGGTAACACATCTAGTGTTGAAATCCTGTTTTCCCCATTTGTGCAGAATCAGAATAGCTTCCTGTTTTATGTGACTTAAAAAGCCCAAGTTTCCCACTACAGACAAAGTTTAACCTGCTGGCTTGAAATTTATATTGAGTCTGTCACTAGTCTAGTTGCTTTTGTTATGAGTCTTTTAGGTGAATGAGCASAGTTCTGTAAATTTAATTGCAGCAGATGTTTCTCTGGGTTTTCTCTCTCTCATTTCATTCTGGATTTTAGTTGTTTTTCCTTGGAAAGGTACATGAAAGGGAAATCCGTGTATAGTCAAATGTTTGTTTTACCATCTAAAGCTTGCAAAGGGTCCTTAGCCTGGACTGATTTCTTCTTGAAGAGCTGTAATTATTCATGGAAAGAAAAAAAAAAAAGCCTTTGTCACTAATAGGCTTCTTGGTGCTTCTTGTAACAGTCTTTATTATTCCTTTCTACATAATTTTCTATTGATGAGGTGAATAAAGGCTTCCTCTGCTGTTCAGAAAGAAAAGGTAATTGTTCTTTTTTCACATTTACCAATGCTTGTTGCGTTCCTTATGTGTTTAAAGGACAAGGATGCAGAAAATTATGTTATTGATGGCATCACCATGGCAACAGTTCTTTGGAATAACACATTCTGGCATTGTTATTCTGCACACACAAAAAAAGGGGACTTTCTTTTAAGCACAAACAGATTGTGCCCCTTTTAAATGCACCCATGAACTTTGCTTTTCTGAAGATTTACAGACTGGTTTGGGGCAGAAAGGATTCTGACATCATTTACCTCTCTGTGTACATCACATTATGGTGTTAAAAAAAAAACCCACTTTGAAAAAAGCCAATGGTTTAAAGAGACACAGTATGGGAAGGATACATAAACATTTCTTTAATCAGAAAAACAAAAAAAACTTGAAAGAATTTTGGAATTTATGAGCTCTAGCACCAGACTCACTAAATAATCAATCAAGAAACAGAGGGGAGCAGAGAAGCCAAACACTGAGCTTATTAAAGTAGTTATTTGGTTATGACAATATTCCAGATAACATTGCTTTTACCGCACACACGACACACATCTTAACACATTTTAACAGGAAATGGAATTGGTTTTTTACAAAAAAAACCAATTTTTTGGTTTTTGCAGTTTGCAAACATATTTTGGCTTTCACAGTCAATCTTCCATTGTCCTTGGCTATGTAAAGTCTTGCTATATTAGCATTTAGAAGTGATAGCATTTTCTAAGGTCCAGTATAATTTTATTCTTTCTTAACTCCACTGCAGTTCTGAATTGGATTACTTTATTTTTCATAACTCATCAATAKATCTGTGTTTTTGTAAGAAAAATGAGAAGGGAATATATTCAAATTTGTAATGTTTGAAATCCGTTCTGTTCTCTGTAGCACTTTTTCTGGCACCCAAGTGCACACCTTCCTGTTTGACTTCCCCAAGAAACAAACTATCTACTGCATGCCAACAGTGGGCTGTACAAACCGTGGCACTTGAACCACATGAACACTTTGCACCTAAGAAGAACTTGTGTGTAAACATACTACTTAATATATCCATAATTTTATTTTTGAGAGGAACTGTAGTTAACATTCTGGCTCCAAATACACCATTAAAAWTTTGGTTCTGAGTTGCAAATGACTTTTCTGGAAATTGCCACAGCTGGTAGAAATCAGCTGTTGGATTTTTGGATAATAACTTTGACCACTGGATTTTTCTACTCTCAAAATCCTGATGACAGTGTGAAGCTCTGGGGACTATGGCATGGCTGCATATGGGTATTGCTTTACATTCAGCTTTCCAGAGCTGAAGTGACTCCCAAAACACTGAACAGGAGGCTGGAAACTATTGCTTTATCCTTTATCTTTGACAAATGTAGCCACCTTTGTAGTAAATGGTCTTTCTGCAGGGGGACAAGTTGAGGAATTCCTTACCACCCCAGTCAATGTTTTGTTTTGTTTTTTTTTTTTTTTTTTGTAAGGGACAAAATGATAGAATGGGCTTTAGATCTAGATCATGTGTAACCTTCCAAAAAATATAATCTTGATGTAAGAGTATTATTTATCTGTGCTCCATATTCACCTGAAGACAAGTGAACAGTTTTCATTCCTTGCACAACATATTTTTGAGTTTATAGGTTATATATGCATTAGTACATATTTCTGTATTATTTCTACATTATATTCACATATAATTATGAATACCCATTATATATATTAAAATTGCTACATATGTAATGATACATATATCTCTTTTAGTGCATAATAGATATAAATACATATATTGTAATGTCATGTATCATTTTGCTAATTACATGATTTTGTAAGAAGTTGTGAAATCTTCCCGGGAAGAGTTTGGGATGTAAAGGAGATYCTGCAAAGAAAAGTGTTGTTGAAATATTTACTATTATTCCATCCATCTGAATATACTCTATGTGCTTGAAAAAGTGCCCTAGAAATAYTTACCTTTAAAATATTTTATTAGAAATATTTGTAGAAGCCAAGTCTCTCTCATGTCAGTTGTGCAGAATGCAGATGAAGAAAAAAATGGCAAGATTTCATTTGGGTTTCTTTAATCCTATCCTCCYGTCTCTTGCCTTATCTTTACACAAATGATACTATAGTGATTTCATTTTTGCTTTGAACTTGTTCAAATCCTTCTCATGAAACAGTAATGAAAAGCCATCTTTTCAATTAAACTTATTTATATTTGTGCAAAGTGTCTCCTTTTGGAGATTATTTTAAGTCTTCTTACTGGAGACCTAAAAACTTTGCCATATCTTTGTGAGAAGTTTCACTTGGTGGAGATGGTGAATGTTTGATTAAATACTGAATTTTCCTTTGACCAGGAAGGGAAAAAACATTTTCTTGCCATTGTCTGGTCTTCAGTTCTACCATTTTCCTATGTTTCCCATGTTATAAACAAGTACTTTTTATCCCGAGAGAGAGACTTTAGAGACAGTGAGACAAGTTTTTCTAGCTGTAGCATGCTAAGGCACCCAAAGACCTCATAAAGTATGTAGGAAAAAAAAGCCCTGCAAGTTTCCTATTCTTCTGCCAGCTCAGGTTTTCTTTGTGTTTGCTGATACCCTGCTGTTGTGAGTGTGTTTTGAGATTCCAGAGTGCGCTGAGGTGTGGCAGGGTGGCTGTACCATYCCCCCTGCCCAGCTGAAGGTGTGTGAGGATGTGATGTTGTCTTTTACTGCCTCTGCAGTAGCACCATAGCTCTGGGGCTCAGGACACCTAAATTACTCAAGGTTTATTAGCTCTCACCAAGGCACCAAGAAATAGGAAAGCAGTGGTGAAGGCTCAAAGGTAGAAAATACATTTCTCTCCTCTGCCTCCTACAAGGTATTGTCTGCCCTGAGGGTCACCTTCATCTGCCAAGGGACATCATGTGACAACAGCTCCCTGAAAACCACCCTTTTCTTTTGCTTTGCTTTACTGTTTAAGGAATTGCTATTTCAAGATAAAGCAAAATTAAAAGCAGGTTGTAGTGTTGATTGTGTTTCGTTTTATTCCCCTTTGTGTAATGTCAGGTGCYGAGTCTATACTGGCAGAGAGTCACACTTGATTTTGCCAAGTGCCAAGAGCAGCAGTGACACACCTGTTCTGGGCTGGCTTGCAGAATTTGGGTTTTTTAAATAATCCATATCTGTATGTGAGAAGGTAACAGAGACTATTAGAAAGAGTTTCAGTGAGCTCAGCTTTCTCTTGGTAGCTCTGCAATGTGAAAAGCCAACTTAGATTGCAGTTCTTCTTTCATGTGTTCACCAGAAAGCCTTCACACAATCACAAGTTGGTCACAACCAGCATGGAATGAATGTCAGCCAGTCTTTTTTATTCTCTTCTTGGTCCCATGGGAATTGCTGACATTTTCTGGCAGTTTTGGAATCTGTTTCCTTTCCCTACTTGCATAGTAGTTTTTCTGTTAATTAAACTTGGTCCATTCATTGTCCTAAAACCACAACACCTTTGCAGAACTGCAAATCTTTGTTCTTACTGCTGACAGAATGAAGTTATATTTCTGGTAGATGCCCRTTTCTAAATCTCAAGACAAAAACCCTCCATGTGGTTTTCTGGCTGCCACTCAGAGCAGGAACATCTTGTCAGAGATCAGACTGCGAGTCTGCCTGCTGAAGATGCTCACCCTAAGCATGTTTTASATCCAAACTGAAAAGACATGTAATTGCTAAACAAACTTGAATTTGTTTATTTTATAATATACCAGCAGCTGTTTTCTTGTACTACATCCAAGATTTCTCCAGACAACCTACTTAAAAGAGTAGAATTCTGTTTCCTTACATCARTTTGCCTGCTTTATTTGTTTTCCCTTCAACCTCTATTAGGGTGAGTTGTAGTCACTGAAACAACTATTTTTTCCTAAASCTTTAGGCAGAACCAAGCAACATATTTCAGGAATGAGGATGGAAAGAAAATGTTGTGTTCATTCCGTTAACAATATAAAAACTTCAGATTTTTACATAGTTGATTACATACACAGTGTGAGGTTTCTCACTAAGTTTCAAAGGTCTATCCCTAGATGGATGCTTTGTACCTGTGGCRTTGTGGTCAGCTGAGGAAGGGCACCTGCCTCAGTCAATCAGTTTCATCCTTCACTTTCTTGCTGAAGAGAGAAATTCTTGATCTGGGTTTTGATCATCAAGAAAGGATCGAAGATGTTTTGAGAAGAAAACATCTTACTTCTCTCACTGGGAGCAGAGTTCACCCAGACATTCTTCACATCCCAGAATCAGGCTCTGTTTAGGGAGCCAGAAATGTCCAGAAGATCTAATGCAACTGTGCAGCATAAAGKTCAGATCCCGTCTGTTGGAAAACAATCTTTTGGCTTTAATGATCCTAAGATCTGACCAAATGTATTTGTTGACTCTAATTGGGTTGCTTAGCCAAATGCTGATTTTCATACTTCTTGAGATATACACAAGATCCTGGAGTTAGAAGGCAAAAGCAGGGACCCTCACAGGTAWAGACGGGGAGCCGCTTTCCACAAGAAAAATGTTAGCAGTCTGGTTTTATATGACAAAAAACTTACATGCATAATGTAACATTTGGCTTAAAATTGTCATCTCACATTTTCACTAACATCATGTTCCTGTCTCCAAGAGAAACTTAATGTCTTTYGGTTGGCTTCAATTTCTCACAGAGTAAGAACTCTGTGAGAGGAGTTGTCTTTGTCAGTTTTCTAAATCGTGTGGTCATTGACCAGTATTTTATTGTAGCTCTGTAGTTTCTTACACAATTTTCAAAAAGAAAACAGAACAAAAAAGAAATTCCTACAATGTTAATAGTTTACAATACAAGTAAACTTGTTTCCTCTTATATTCTTTCCTCTCTCTGCTGCYGAAATTATATTCTCCTTTTCCTACCACCAGGCAAGGACAGAATGACCATAAGTGGCWATTAGGTCATGGAAAGACATTATATTTCATACAATATTCTCCTTCTTTCTTTATGGCTATTATGATTACAATATATTTGGTATTGTTGTATTTTGCTATGATATRCAATGCACACTGATACCCTTGAACCCTGTCAACTGATCCTGATCCCTACCATTCCTTAAATTAGCAGCTCTCTAAGAGAGAGAGGTCCTGAAAGTCGTGGCTATCACCAGGAGCGATTTCATATCAGAATGTGGATCCCCTACCCAAGCAGAAATAATCATCCTCTGTAACTAAGACTGACCACAACAGGGGAGAAACTGACCACAACTGCTTGTCATTTGTGTTATAAAGTTTTATTCTTTACTTTACATATGAGATATAAAGAGTGTGTAGAACAGTTCACAAATAATTAAACTCTTTGCCTTATCCAAGTCCAGCAATTCAATTACTCGTATGTAACTTACATTTATTGCCTTCTGGAAGTTATTGGAACAGAATCATACTAATTATTTGGGATGTATGAATTTCCTAAGTCATATCTACAACTTTTAAATTTTTTTTTTATTAAATACTTTTTTGTATCTTATATATGATGCAACTTAATAAGAGATTTTATTGTATACCTTGTGTTAAAATTAACCTATCAACAAAAAAGAGAATCTGATTATGTAGTTTTCAGGATTGAGTGTGAGTGATGCAAATGCTACTGTTCATGTCAGTGTGCATGTTTGGTTTAAGTTCAAGATTTCCTGTGTTTTCTTAGCACATTCAAGCAYATGTAGTCTGACAGTATTCTAAAAGTTGTCAGTACAATTTAAAGTAGTCTTCTKCAGATCAGGTTTGGAATCACATGTTTATTTGAAAGTAATAAAAATAACAACAATATAAATGCAGTGTAAGTGAAATGGYAACATAGAGGATAATCTAAGCATATATCATGAACCATGTGGTAAAATAATTGCTAGCAGTCTTAATTAAGATGAGAACAGACAGTGTTAATGAGAAATGAAGGCTGTTCCATGCTTTAGTTGTCACAGTCACCCTGATTTAAGCACTTTCAGGGCCATTGAGCTGAAAACATTTTTAGAGCATAATACAATGGAGAGGCCATTATATCAGACTGAACATTTTGCAGAACAGCACTATTAAGAGATTTGTGATAACTAGTGGCAGACTGGATTAATGTAGTAGACTCACATCCAAATCTCTCCTAGGCCAGGAACAAAAATGAGTGTAGATTGTGGGTATACATAACAGTGGCTGTCACTCTCCCATGAACAATCTTTTGTAACTTAGAAAAAAATACAGAAAGGTGATAGAAGAGAGTTTCTCAAGTCATATCTAAAATGCTGAGAGAGGATTTAGTTTAATTAGATTAGTGTTTTCCTTTCTTAAGTGACATTTCTCTTCCTGTTTGTGTTTTCCGTTGGATTTTGTTTGGCTGTCTGTAAGGTGAATTTGCTGAGAATGTGTCTGTATTTCAGAGGTTTATTTTACTGTCTGCCAGCACTGCTGAAGAGACATGYACCCATTCTTGTGCTGGCTTTAGAGATTACCTTGAGTAGCAGCATATGAAATAAAGACACTGCTTTTATTAACAATTAATATGGAAAACCTGGAACCTTTTAATATTGGACATTATAAAGTAAGTTGGTTTTTTTGTTGTTTTTTTGTTTTGTTTGGTTTGGTTTTGTTTTGTTTTTTTTGTTTGTTTGTTTGTTTTTTGTGGGATACAGACTTCTTTTTAATCAACACTTAGTCTTTCCTTTAATTCGGGAGCCATAGTTTTTGACTTGAGCTGGAGTTGCATCAGTTCTAGAATCTGGGACACACTGAGCACTGCAAAWATCAAGAGAAGCAGCTGGGAGCAACCTCTTGTGTTCCAAACCAGAGTGAGGGAGATGTGCACGCAATGGGAGGGGCAGGTCACAAAACTGTTTACCAAAAGATGTAATTCTGTAAATAGTCTGTAAATACTTTCGGGTTGAGGCTGGGATGGAAGATCCATTGTCTGACACTTTGCCCAGGCCATGCAATACACTGAAGTAAAATTGCTGTGGGCATAATTCTGTAGTGACTTGGGAKAGGCCTTGAATAGTTCCATGGGTGTTTTCCCTCTCTGTCCTATTTCTGCACTACATTAGTCGGCTCAAGGAAAGGGCACTGTGAGAGGTACAGGGCACCTCTTGGTGCTGGGACCCATCTGCTGAGTTGATAAAAAGGCTGATGCTGATAAAGAGAAAAAATCTTCAAACACATAAATAAGCAGAATCCCATTATCATGCTTTTGTTATTTGAATAAGTGGTTTTCCACAGTTTTCTGCAAATAAAGCTGTTTGGCCTTGATTGTGGTAGTGGGGCTGGAGAGCACTGCCCGCCTTCCCCTTCCGTCACCCATTGTGCTGGGGCTGAACACCACGAGAGGCTTAAGAAACATCCCCCTTTAACATTAGGGAAAGGTTTCCCCTGCCATTTTCACTCTGCACCCCTTATGGAAAAAGCATGTGCACATTCAGTGGCTGCTAAAGATTAATTAAAATATTGCAAAGCTTTCTTTCTCAGGGGGGTAGTTGTGAGGAGAAATGGTAACTCAAATATCTCACTGCTTCTGTAGCAGCCCACTGTGCAGTCACCAGAGCAGTTCCTTCATTACCAGCAGTGCACTTCATCTTSTTCCCATATAGTAAAATAAGTGTGAGGTGGTTTATGTATTTCTAGTTCATTTTAAAGTTTGTACGACATCCTGCTGAAGAGAATACTGAACAAAGTTATTTTAGGAGTATTTTTCTCTCCTATTTATGTGCATTTGCATAGAAACTAAGATTAGTACTAGAAAGGTATTTGTCATATTTTTGTATTTTAATGTTACTGATGTGCTGTATCACTAAAGATTCAGTATTGTCTGAAGAGTTTTTAGTGATTAAAACTTTTTGCAAATTAACACAAATTTGGGTTAGATTGCACTTTTTAGCAAGGTAAAATATTTATTTGTTGCATTCTTATTTCAATAATTTTTTTCAGGCTAAAATGGTTTGGTTTATGATTTTTTGGTAATTTAATTTTTAGATTTTGAAAAACACTAAAATAAAWATGGCAATTTTTGTTGTTTATGAGTTCCTGYTCTTGACTGAAAAATAATGGTATTTGATTTCAACAGAAAAAAACTTACATTTTCTAAAATAATGCTTTTGCGGCTCAGAAGATTTCTATGGTGTTGTCCTGCTAAAYGTAGAACTGAAATAGTTTTTATACAAATCTGATTAATGCAATAGCTATAAAAATTAATACAGTAACTAAAATATTGTGGTCTTACACGAAAATACCAGGATCACATTTKTTTCTAAAGGCAACAATTTTGATCTTTGATTTCTCCCAATTTTTTAGCAGTGCACAATTTCTGTCTTCCCAAGTGATCTTAATAACAGCAGATACTCAGTATCKGCAAGTAAACACTGAAAAATCACTTGCTTGATTACACTTGTGGGCCATTAAATATCTGCTTTCATCTCTGTAATTCCTCTCTTCTCAGAGCCTCGGCAGTGGGACTCAATCAGCCATGTGTTATCTTTCCCAGATCCCTTTCGGAGCATAGCACAGTGCACAGGAATGCAGTTTGTCAAACACATTGTGTCTGAAATCCTTTGTTGGGAGAAGTGGAGAGAAAGAGATTATAAAATGCCTCAAAAYCTTCAATAAAGCCATTCCCAGGTTTCTTGTATCTGTTCAACCAAACAAAGCATTCATACCTCACTTTGATGTATAGGATGGTATATTATAGTGTATAGTGTGTATTGTMTCTCACAACAGCATCTGTTGTCCAGGCTGCAGTTTACAAAGAATAACTTATTTGGTCATAGTAACTTACTATTCTTTGGCGAGTTTTTAGGCTCAAGGACAGCACAGAGGGGAATTTAGGAGAAATAAATATATCTGTTCCCTATAATGTTGGTTTTCATAGGTAGTAAGATTTAAGATCCTGGTATGTTTTGTAGGAAAGGTGAATAAAAATACCCAATCAAGCTGTTGATGTGTGTTTTTCATTACTCTCCTGACGCAAATCTTTCAGAGGTAAAGCTGAGCAGTGTGAATAACTTCTTGAGACTGTTTACTTCTGTAACCCTGAGACAATCTTCCTGTAGTGTTTCCTCCTCAAAATTCTATACACAAAAACTGTTTACTTACAATACAYTATCACTGTAGGTTTAAGTTGAACATTTTACACTGGGTTAATTTTGAGAAATTAGCCTAGAATCGGTAGGAGCAGATACATTGTAAAGTGCCAAATAAGTTGCAGAGTCCACCCTGATGTTGCTTACTGTGTTTTGGGCAACACATGCAGTTTTCAGCATTGGAAGCAGAGTTACAATGTGAATTCTCTGCCAGTGCACTCTGAGAAAATTTGTCTCTCCTTTACAGGTCAGACATCCAAGGGGAAGTCTGGGAARGCTTTGTAATGCAAATCTAGCTAGCCTTCCTTCACACAAGGAATGTTAGATGCTGACCCATAAGAACTGAGTTCAAGATTTCTGTGAATATGTGGGATTTGAATTAACATGGTAATAAAAGGCTGTAAGATTCAGTATCTAAAGGATTCAGTATCTAAATCACTTACATGGTTTGGAAAGCTAAAATTATCTCTGATAATAATCTCTCTGATTAAAAGAAAGCTSGTTGATGCTTTTCCTTGGCATAAACATTAACAGGAATCCCGTGGCACTTGGATGTTTGTTGAACAGCTGGTGTGTTTTGTTTCATAGAGTCAAAGAGAAAAGTGGTGGTAGGTTTATTGGAGATATGCTGTGTTTATGGTGGATGACAGAGAATTGAGATGTATAACAAACAGCAAAGCAACAGATCTAAGCAAAAATGCCTAGTTATTATATTTGGGTGATTTTTTGTGTAAGGAAGTATAAAGCACATTAACAGGCAAATTAAAATGCACCAGTAATAGCCCATTGAATTTAAACAAGAAAAAAATAACAGTGAAATCAACTTGTTCAACTCTGTGGGACAGACAACTTCCTATTCTTTAATTCCATGATATTTTAATGAAAAATTAGAATAGAGATACAGAATAGAGAAATACCAAATGTCTACATGAAACAGASACACACAGTAGAATTCGTATTTGCCCCGGAGGATGTTTGTCTTTTATCACTCTGTTTTGTTGACTGTATATTTCTTTTCAGCTCTATTCTTTTGTCTTGTGGAACACAGTCCAGATGAAAAATAAGAGCTTCAGATAAAATTGTTGGAGGACTAGATAGACATGACTATTTTACAATTTTATTTCAATACTAATATTTTCTATCTTTCTTCCTTTTTCTACAGAGGGTATGAACTGTATGAACAAAGATCATGGGTGTGCACACATCTGCCGGGAGACACCCAAAGGTGGGGTTGCCTGTGAATGTAGACCTGGCTTTGAACTTGCCAAAAACCAGAAGGACTGCAAATGTAGGTAGATGAAGATTCAATTTCAAATGCCCCAAAATGTCTTGTTTTTTAATTGTTCTCATGTTACAGAAAAAAATAACTTTGTTTTGGCCAAAGGTGATTTTTAATTTTAGTAATGACGGGTTTTTGCTGTAGAAGGTGCATTTGGGAATGGATAAGAGGGATTGGATAATTGAATGTTGGCAGTGGCTCAGTTATCAAAATGATGACAACTTTTCTACTTCCCTATGAGTGCAGAAAAAAAAGGATCAGTTTAATCCAGACTTTCCTTGTAAAGCAATACAAGTAAAGCATAGTGAAATCTGGCTTGCAATATTTTGAAGGTCCACAAACGTGGATGCATTGATAAGTCTACTAATGAATTTAATGATACACCCACTAGAGCTATCAAATTAAGAGAGYGAGTTCCTCTTTTTTAAAATACCAAAATTATTGCTCTATTCTTGATTCCACTGCACACAGTCTAGATTTATTATTTGGAAAACATGCAGCTGCAGCATATATACTATTCTTCAGAGAAAAGCCTAGAGTGGTATATTCTTGAAGCTGGAATCCTAAAGATACAGATACTCGTTACCCAAAAAAAATTAGAAATTGTTCTGTACAGGTTCAAAAAATTGCCCTCAGCATTGTCATCTGAAAGCTTCARAATTGAATCTTTCTGATGGCGTCAGTGAGACTTAGATCTGCGTCCAATAGCTTGCATTCCTACTTGATAGCTTTGAGAGAGACAGAAAAAAAGGAGTTCAGTAAAAGAACATGGACTGTTTGCTGCTTTGCATAGAGCCAGTATTTTTGAGACAGTCTTTCTTACACTTCAGTTCTTTTCTTCCTGAGGCTTCACTGTGTAAACACATATAGATGATATTAGTTCCCAAGTACAAAGTCAAAAGAATCACTTTTGGTTATCATAAAGAAATGCCACAGAATATTGTACAGCCAGATTGCTGCTCAATATTAAGAGACTACAYGGGGCCAAAGGCAAAAGCACAGAGCAAAATGCCTTTATGGTATTTTTCATTTTTAATGTTTATTAGAAGTGAACATTGCRTGCTGTTAATTGGCGTGCAACATCAGCTACATTGGTGAAGTGTAGGAGGATGTTTATTTTTGTTATTATTTGTTTCCTCAAATTTTTATAGTCTTTGGGAATTTCARTATCATTTTCCATAGTGAGATGGTGGCAGGAGGATCAGAGCCTTTTCTGGAACGTTATTTCTAAATGCCTCGAGGTTTAATAGAGTAAAAACTTCAATTCTGTGCCCTCTGGTGTTCATATTGTAGTTGGAAGTATAATGAACTTTTGGCGACAGACCTCTAAATAGGTACACTGAGTTTTCCAAGGCTGCATAGCTTAGTTCAGAGTACACCAGCCTCTAAACCAACAGCAAATCCTGCAAGTATGTTCCATAAATAAGTCTTATTTATAATAACTACTTCTAGTGCTTCCAAATGCAAAGTATAAAGGTGTAGCCAGATAGGACAATAATTGTGAGATTACAGCAGGGTATTTATAGAAATCTAATTCTGAAACCAAATCTCAGCTTTTAAGAAAAACTTTTRCACAGCTAACCATTTCAGTGGAATTGGCTTAAATCTTGAGCTGCAGTTTTGCAACTRTTCAGTGCAGCTATATTGAAGAGCTGGAAAAGAAACCCTTCCCCCTTGCCAGCCTGGACTGGGTCTGTAGCCCCGTATAACAGGGACTGGTAAGGTCTGATATACCCTTGTACAGTGTACCACTAGTGAAACACTGTATCCCTCTTAATTATGCTGATTTATCATGGTCCTTCAGGGGTCCATGCCTTTCAGGATTTGTCAGAGCTTGCTACTCTGTTTTTTTACATGACAGGGAATTTAATGCACCTAGTACTTCTCTAGGTTAATTTTTATCAGCCATTTTGCAATTCAGTCAGACAACTGGGAGAGGTTTTCAAATGCATTGGCCCAAGGCCTCTAGTAACGATGCATGTGCTCCTCAGTGGAATATGTTAAAATAAGTTGGAAAGCAGAAAAACTTGGAGGGAGACTTCCTGCTTTTTATGCATGCATCACGAGATTGTCATTACATGCTAATGACATAATCTCATGCCATTTTATCATTTACTATCCCATGCTRATAAAAAAGTCACTCTTGCTTCATTCAGTGAAGTCCATGATGGTGAGTGTTCATTAAATAGGCTTGTGTTCAGTAGCTTCCTCTCCATAATTTAGTGTCATGCCTTTCCAGCTGCACAGTATTTAAGCCCTATTGTGAACATAAAATTTTTTATCTCCTCATGGATTTTTCCATGATACTCATTACTGTAATAACAAAGTGCTTTACAGGCATTTGTAATGTATTTTCAAAACATTCTTTTCAAGCTAAAACGTACTGSTTTGCCTATCTTACAAAAGAGAAATTATTATAAAGATATTAATGTCAAAGTCATTTAGTAATGATAGGTGATTGACAAGAGCCACACAGAACCCAGCTAAGCATGGGTATGATCCCAGCCCAACTCCTTTTGGCTCCAGCTKTAGCTGCAAACACCATAGAGAAAGGAATATAATATCAGTTACCTATAATAGAACAGATTCAAATGACTTGCCAAGCTCTAAGTATGAATTCCACAACGAAGGCAGAAATAGATTAGAGGTTTTAGGGCTCTTTTCACTGAACAAGACCATTCTTTCTTGACAGTCCATTTCTGATTTGCTGTTTACTCTGCAGCAGATGAGAAAAGCTTCCCAGCTGTTTCCACAGCCCTGACTTTCCCCAGCTTCACTATGCACTAAATGAGACAGGAGTGTTTTCTGCATTTGTCATTAAGGACAGTTATCATGATAGTATAGGTCTATGTACAAGAAGTCTGGTATTTTGTAACTTTTGAGAGTTTAAGATTGCAGCCTTAATGGTTTCTGAGTGTAAATTTTAAGCATGCAATTTCTAGTTGCCCAACATGCTAAGAAAACACTGGAGTGCTGAGACTGAAAGGGACCTCAAGAGGCCATTTAGAAATACACCAAGCTGAATCATACAGATCCATACATGATCCCTCAGATGAGCTGCATCCTTCAGATTCAAAGCACCAGTAAAATTCAGCTTCTGGGACTTTACTGATACTTCTGTAAACTACTTCAGTGACCTCCCAAGCCAAGAAGAAGATTATGCTTTGTCAGTAATTTTCATAAATACTTGCTGGCAACAGAAAGACTTCAGAGCAGTGAATTTGGTTCCAGATTATGTTGAAAAAATGGGAATTTACCTTCTCTTTCTTCTGTATCTATGGAAAAGACCCTGCTCATGAGCATTATTGCATTACATTTTTCCCCCAAATATGTACAAACCAAGATATTTTGTGTTCATCTCTTTCTGAGCTGGAAGTTTAAAAAATAAGAGGAAACCTTAATCAGATACGCGTATTTGCAAGTYGCAACCTAAAAGAGTATAAAGAAGTAAAAGCTGAATCTTTTAATGAAAAATGCTGCATAACCTACAGCTGTTTCTATCTGCCTCCTTGGATARTAATGATTGAAGTGAGCAGGAAGACTAGTGCAAAGTAATTCTAAAAATCCTGTCTGGTACATTTGCAATAAAATCCCAACATGCCTATGCCAAATTGCAGCTTTTCAGCTTCTGCTGACAGTGTCCTCATGCAACTATTTGCTAACAGTACGAAGATCTCCAGAATGTTAAAAATATAAAACCATACCAGAATAAATCATATAAGCAATGTTGCATTCACAGCTTCATCATATAAAAAAGGGGTGCCCATATATTTCTGTATATTATATATTTGATGGCCAATTTAGTTAAGAAACAGTGCAGATTTTAAGTTATCTGGAATTACAGTATGCTCATTTGAGAAGTCCATTCTACAAAAACGAAAGATCTGTCTTGTGACAAATTCTGTAGCATCTGAGCCATAGTATATATTTCAGTCCACATGGGGACAAAATCAAGACAATATTGTCTTGGGCAATTTTTTAAGTTACCAGGTACTAAATGCTAGATTAAATAATTAAGTTTTCAATTATTTTCAAGTGCTTCTTATCATGGGCATATAATATGGATAAACCAGAAAAAGGATTCTGTGAAACTTCAGAGAAGCTGATTTAGGCTCTAGAATAAGACTGAATTCTGGTATTTTTTGTCTTCTGGGGAGTTTAGCATGGAATATCAGTATCATTATTTAGTGGACTATGTGCATTAAAATCCTTTTTGTTCTTTAAGATGTCATTTCTCTTTCAGACAGTTGTTTCTCATTTTTCATCATCCAAATGTCATTTCTAGACTAGTCTATATATTTTTCTGGATGTTAGCACTGCTAATGTACCAAGCTGTGTCTCAGGATTGTTTGGCTCAGCCCAGTCAAACTGAATAGATGCTGCTGGTTAAAGTGTGGGCAGGTGAGCACATTATGCCATTCTGCCAGCCCATAGATCAAGGGGGCCAACATCAGACCCAGAGCATCCTAGTCAGTGAAAAGAATTAATCTGGTTTGAAGGCACTTTGAAGGCCCAGTGTCAAGCCTAAAGCTCTTCATTCACATGGAAGAGTGTTGGGAGAACAGACTGGTGACTTGGCTGTCCATGCTGGCCGTATCACACAGAGGGTGTGTCATTTTAGAGCTTCTCTGCTGTTGTACAGGGTATTTCTCCCACTAAGGGAAAGAGCCCAGCATTTTTATTGCACTTAAGACATATGCAAATACTGAAGCACTGTCATAAGATGCTGTTATTGTGGTTTTAAATCTGTCATGTGAGGATAAGTATGTATGAGTTCTGACAGATATGTACATATTTTCCTTTGGTTAAAAAGGAAAATTGTAACATGATTTATAATATTGTAACATGATTTATAATATTTTAAGGTGATCTGTCAGAATTTACCTGTTTGCCTCTTTAATGTCGCAGAATGTGAATGAGCACAGAATTGTTTGCATAGCTGCAGAGTCCAAACTTATCAGAAAGAGTTTTTAAAAGAACACTCAGTGAATTCTCAATAATATTGCTTTAATTCTTTCTGACAAAAATGGAGTAGATCTGGATGTCCTTTTGCTTTTAAATAATTATGATTTTCTTCCTGTAAGCAAGAGAAACTTCCCACTGTGTCACTGCCRCAGAATGAGGGCTGGAAGAAAATTGAAATGACATCTTTTACAACTGGATTTTGTACCAATTTCACCTTGTAGAGCTGTCAAGCTTCAGAATTTTGGCTCAAGTGGCTTAAAATAAATTAATATATTGTACTCTAGACAGAAATTCAGATCCTTTAAAAATGTGATTTACTAATGTTCCTAGGAGACAGGAAGAGGAACTGACCTACATGTGTATTAATGGACTGGGTAGAACAGGAACCAGTAACTTTATTATGCAGAGAAACTGTAAAAGTGTGTGATTCTGCAGGATTTACTAAAAATACCATCAGTCTGGTGCGATTTTTTCATAGACAAATATAGTAAGGAAAAGTTCCTCATATTACGTGGGTCAAAGCAAGCATGTTAAGATATTTCCATCTCTGCCAGCAGAGGCTTTCAGCAAGGAATGCCAAAAATAACCACTGCAGTCACATTTTTTAAATACACACTTTGTTGATGATTGCACTTTAAAGTCTTCAATAAAAATACTGTTGGMTAGAAATGTATTTAAACATCTGGCATAAACAACACCTTTAAGTTAATTTGTGATGGCACTGCAATCCAATGAGGACAGAAAGTCCACATAGTCCTAGAGGCATATGGGGTCAAGTAATAAGCATGTCTTCATTGGAGAGGTCGGAGCTTTAAGAATAAAAGATTGACATAAATTTTTGTTTGTTTTGCATCAGAACTAAAAGCCAAAATGTTATGGTTTAGTGAAAGGAAAGAAATTATGTTTCCATTTGATGCAAAGCACAATGATTTGCTTCAGGTATTTTTTCTCACAAATGAATTATTAGTTAAGCTGTTAAAGTGGAGAAGGAGAAAGAATGCCTGACATTGGCCATTGCCTAGGGGGTTTTGTACTGTAATTCCTTGGAAGTTTAGGATTCCTATGATTTGAGGTATATTCCCTCCTCTCTCTGGTTGGACTGAACCCACAATTTCCATTTTTGAGTCTAGTGCACAAACTGTCAGGCTCCAAAAAGGGAACATGGGTCAGGCTGGTCTCCCCATCTTTCTCACTGACATTCTTTCCAACTGGATAGAACAGCAATATTCCTGGAAAGTGGAGTGGGAATCCAGGCAGGCTCTCTTCTCAGAGATTGTTCTTACCACTAGGCATGAAGGCTGTTCCCTCTCTATCTCTGAAAAGCAGAATTTTATTCCAAGTRTATAATGGGAACCACTAAGAATGCTTGCACCTGTACCTGGCCTCAGGTCTGTACTCACCTGAGAGATGGACAATTCTTATTGTGATCTTTGCCAGAATTCAGGGACTGAAGTTGTAAACTTGTGGTTCCCAGGCTGGCAGGAGGTTTTAATGGGAATTCTGTTGGGCATGCTGACGTGGGTCTCCCTCAGTTGCTTTTTTTAGAACTGTTCCATTTTAAGCTAAATACTGAGAGTGACATGATTGCTCAGCACTGAGGCACTCACACCAAAGGTGAAATATTTCATTTCTAGTTACCATGATGGAAAAATCCAGTCAACTCCATTTTCAGAAGCTAGCATTAAAGCAGGGTCACTGAGTTTTGTGGGAAAATATATAAGCTTAGCCCTCTTACATTARATACAACCTCAGTTTAGAGTTAGATACATGATTTTCAAATTTTGTTAATCATTATCTGGGTTTTACTGTATATTGCAATTTGCTGCCYTGACTGTTTTATAAACTCTCTTATCTAGAAAGAAAATTCYGTTCAGACCAATGTGAAGAAGTTCCTTCTGATTACTAGKAGTCAGTATTTAAATTAGTGTAGTCAGCATTTAAATTACCAAAACATTTCAAAACATGRAAGTCCTCTTAAATTATGAGTATATAACTAAATAATGGCATATTTCTGCTATATCTCCTAGTATGTATATACCAATAAAGAACCTATACCAAATGAAGACAGTAAATTAAATTCAGAAATTGGTCAGATCAGAAGTGTGTGATTCAGCATCAAGGTGTGCAGCTGCAAAGGACTAAATAAAAAAGGGACAAGTGACAGGCTTTATTAATGGTACTAGCCAGCTTAATTTATTAAAACTGGTTTGTCTTAGCAGTCAGAAATTAAATCCATCATGTTAGAAGGGAAATYAATTGAAACTGATCTATTAATTCATGTAAACTTCAAAACTCTACCTACTCTCGAACATGAAAAATGTTTGCTTTAATGTGTGTTTAGTACTTTTTCACTGGAGGACATTTGAATTGCTAAAAGCTGTTTTTCACTTTATGCTTGAAAGTGAAAGTGGCATCTCCAGTGCTTCCTTCCTGGCTGAGGCCAGCACATGGTAGAGCCATAACAACTGTGTATTTTTTGTTGCAGAGAAGAAAAGAAACCACAAACATTTCCTGGTTTATTTTTAAACCTGTTGCTCTAGGAGAGCCAGTACTTGATACAGCAGATTTCAAGACTGTTCTTGCTGTTTGGGCTCTGCTTTCTCTGTCTAGRGAATGAAGGGGAAGCAAAAGAGAGACTCTCTCTATAGACTTTAAAATATACATGTGTATTGGTTAACTGTTAATTTCTTCATGGAAATGAAGCATGTGGCATTTAAGAGATGTGAAATTGTCTAAGAGTCATACAAGAATTATAAGTACAAATAGACTGGGGAAAATGCTTTCATTTTTCTTTCTCTTTTTTTCTTTACTGTATGGTTTGAGGCTAGGGCATGAGAGGCAGAAGGGAGGGGGCAGAAGGAAGAAATAGAATTGCAAACACAAATGTTACGTTGCCTTATGTCTTAGTATATTACTGCTCTTCTGTGTTCTGTAAGGCCCTCAAGACTAATTGGTTTCATTGTCATTTTATTTATATATACATATATATATACATTCATTTGGGGCTTAACTAGTAACCTGTAACTATGGGAATGGAGGCTGCCAACACACCTGTGATGACACAGATACTGGTCCTGTGTGTGGTTGTCATCAGAAGTATGCCCTGCACTCAGATGGCCGAACCTGCATTGGTAAGTACYTCTCTGCAGCACATTTATTTTTATTGCTCAGAATCTGTGTGCCAYGTGTGGGTGTGTCTCTGGGCGCGTGTGTGTTCATGTCCCACAGGAGTTCAGCACTGTCACTGCTGACAGAAGTGTGTTCCAGCAGTTCCTGGCTGCTGCAATTGATCTCATGCCAGACACACAGAGAAGTGTTTGTGAGTGRTTTGTCAAAATGTTTGTTAATGAAGTATTCCTTTGTTACTCACTTGAAACTTTTGTTTCTGTTCATAACTATTCATTTTTGAAGTAAAAAGGTGTAGAACATTCATCATTTTGAATGAAAGTTCAGCTCTTCAGTTTGCTTTCATTCAAGATTCCTTGCATGAGCAAGGCTAGGAAAATTACCTTCTTTTCTGAGCTTTTATGAGGGAAGAGGGGTCCTCATTATGTGCTTTCTTCCCTGTTGTATGTTTCATKATTCTAAAAATTACAGCATTTGTAGTGACTAAGCTTTCATTCAGAATATTGGTAGGAAAAAGCCAGTCAGGACATGGAGCATCTTGGCCAGATGCTTTGCAAGCATTATGATTATAACATGTATTGTTTTTTTAACACCATTTCTTCCCACTCCATTTTAAAATAATTAATAATTAAAAAGTACATTTTTTGCATCGTGCAGGTTAACATTTGAAAATTCTTACTCACAGCTCAGAACCTGAAATCCATAATGGTTTTCATTGGCATTGTGGACATGTTGACTTTTTGTCTTTGTTTAATTTCAAATTCTTACAAATTCTGAAGTAATTTCCTGATGTTAAAAAACCACAGACACATATTTATCATAYTTTCTCTCCTATACTGTAAGACAGAGCAATTGAAACCCATGATAATCTGTCAGTTACCTTTAGCCAGTCTGTCTTGGTCAGATCCRTGGCATAAAGCTCCATGGCTGCGCAGAGCTTTGCTCACTTCTGAGGGGTTTAGTTGCACAAATTGTAGGGGAGGGCGAGGGTTATGATGGCAGAAGTAAAGCTGGATGAAGCTCAGAGCTGGGCTCTGCCTCGTTGCTGCACAAGGTGTGTCAGAGTGCAGGACATCTCTCTGTGACCACCTCTGATAACGCAGAGGGCTCCATCCTACAATMCCTGTCCTGTGGCAGTTCCAGATGCGGAGAATTTGCGAGAGTGAGAGTCTTGAGAGCAGGTTTTATGGAATGGATAATTGATCTTCTATTTATTATTGTTCACTAATATCCTTGGATTGATGTTTTATTTTGTCCAGCATGTAAAAATTTATTTTAAATGCTGTGTACATTGTATCTGTTTTTTACTTTTTTTTTTCCATTTTCGTAATGTAATACATACAACTCCATGTTACATTCCTTGGTCTTGTGATGTAAGTCACATTACTGCCTGTGCTGATTTTCTTCCCTCTAAAATAGTTCTTTCTCTTAGAATACTTCTATTTTTTTTTATTTTTTACATTTTTATTCCTGCTTTCTGGTGATGGTTCCTGATTGCCTGTCTTGTCTGATAACTGACGTTTATTAATTATTTACAGAGAAAAAAAAAACAAACTCAAACAAAAGCCTCTATTGCAGCCTGATCCCATCTAGAACTTGTTAAAAACAAAACAAAACAACTTCTTGTTACCACTCAACCATGTAGAGTTGCCACAAATAAAACCTGCCAGCCTCCTCCTCCTCCTCACTTCAGTGATTCCAGTGTTTGATGTCTTCAGTGGTGTATATATACCAGGCATCACTGAAAGAATGCAAACTTCTGCAATGCCACATAAATACTTGTTTACCCTTTGTCTAACATATTTTGTCTTTGTTTGCTTGACTTAACCTTTTTTTTAATGTTTGCTGCATGTAAAAGTCTCCACTTGAATTTTYATGTTTGTTTTCCTAATGAGCATCTCCCTTCTTCTACAAATCATTGTATTTACCCAGCTGCTGCTCCTCCATTCCTCTCCTGTATCAGAAATCTTTAGTTTTATTACACCTACTGATCATCTCTTCCCACACTTGTGACTGTTTCTGTGTATTTCTAATGAAGCATAACGAAATGCTCCTCATTATGCTGTATGAAACTCTTAAATGTAGGATGYCAGAGACGATCTTGTAAAATGATCTCTGATGACATCATCTTGCTTACTGCATGCTAATAAAATTACTAAACCCTGTTCTTGCAACATCTTTCCTAGCATTGAATGTTTAGCTAGTAGTGTTCATAGACAAGCAGGCAACCAGCACTGCCCAAATTGATCTTTTTTGTGTTTGTTTGGTTTGTTGTTTGTTTATTTTTGTTGGTTTTTTTTGTTTAATTTGCATGCAGTTGTTTGGTTTCTCAGTGTGTCAATGTGTACAAGGCTATGGTGCATCCGTGCCCATCCATCACCGGACTCCTCTCGCTCTGTCTGTCTCAGTCTTCTGCCTGCCACCTTCAGATCCTGGTGCCACCATTAGCCTGGATCACAGTTTGTCTTTGGTAGTTTGTTTAACTAGCCTTCCTGAATTTTAATTTTCATCACTAACACTTCTCTGGGGCACCCATGTTAGCTGTCTTGTTCTCCAGTAGAAATCCAGCTTCCTGTATGTGGTTAATTACTTCATAGTTGACCATTCTTCCTTCTCACCCTCTTTCTTCCTCCTTTCCCTAAACACCCTTATAATTTTTTCCTGGGTTCTCAAAGGGAATTAACTCTCTAACGGGGATTTAGTGCTTTCATGCCTTGCTTCTTGGCTTTGGCTGTGCCATGCCAAGAAACTATCTTAGGCAGCGGAAAATTGGGCTTGTGATTAACCAACTGCTCCATGTTTGTCCCTTACTTGTGTTTTAGAGAAGGATGAGGCTGCAATTGAGAGTTCTGAGTACAATACCACGTCAGTAGCTGATGTGGACAAGCGGGTGAAACGGCGGCTACTTATGGGTAACACTTTTCTTCCACTTCCTTTGTTGTGCTCTCACTTTTGTCTGTGTGTATGTTGGGGGGAGGTTCTCTTTTGGTCTCATTTGGTTTTGGTCTCCTTTGGTTTGGCCTGTTTTTGGTTTTTTTTTTTTAACCTGACTTCATCTGTGTGGAAAGGTCATCAATTTTGTTAAGTTCTCATCTGTTGTACAACTTCATTTCTTGTTTTTAAACGTTTTTTCCGAATGCTGCAGCTTTAATGTTCAATTTTCTCTGCATAGAAAGAAGCTTTTGCCATTAACCTTACTTAGCTTATGCAAGCTACTTTTTACATGTGATTTGTGTGTTTGTGTGTATGTGTTGCTATAGTATTCCTGAAAAATCTCCTGTTGCAGACCTGCCTATTGACTTAAAAGTGGATGATGATAAAAATGATGATGACGATATAAACTAATATTATATATGTGGTGTTAAAGGAACGAGTGTACTTGCCTAATTAAAATTTCCTGTACTTTTGATTGAAATGTAAATATTATGACTGGAAATTAATTTATTTCCTTAGTGCAGCTATTTTAGTAACCACTGAAAGATCTTTCCCTAGTGACTAGTGAGCTTCTGTATGTTCTTTCAAGACTGAAGCATGACTTGTTTCTCTGTGTTACTGGAGCCTGAGAGTGGAAGAGACTGGGAAATGTGCTGAACAGTGAAGATAATCCTTTATCTTCTGCTCTCAGTTAACCCATTGCACACCCTTGTGCTTGTCTCCTTCATGTGACATTTCTGTTAGTGAGAAGGGCTTTTGGGAATAGAAAGGGTCAAGTGGCTGGGCCTCTGGCAGAGTTTGCATGTGGCAAAGAGCAGAGAGTAGCACAGGCTGCTAAATGATGCCTGGAGGTTTTCAGGTGGTTTATTTCTCCTGTTTTCCATTCTGATGACCTACTCACCACATAAAATTATTTACACTAGGTTTAAACATAGTGACCATTGGTGGGATGTACCCAATGGACCACTTACAGGACAGGGATTGATCACCCACAGAAGAGATTGTCAGGACCAGATTCTGCTCTCTTCCCTCTGGGTTGTTATTTCTTTTCTTAAAACTACTCAGTCCTTTGCAGACTGTCCTGCTAGCATTTGGCAAGCTCAGCTCTCCCTGTGAGCATGCACACCTATCTGGAGTACCCACCTCTARGAGACCAGAAGCCTCACTTTGAATATTAGTTGATTGCTGGGCTATAGTTGCAGGAGATGGCAATATTTATAAAGTTTCTGTATCATTTATATCTTGTCACCCATGAGAAACCACCCAGTTACCCGCAGATCAGCATRCAACCACTGTGTAGGAAGTGGCACWGTGTTATAASTCTGTAAYRGTATTAGATGACAAGAMTGAGGTAAAATAWCTTCCTTCATRTGAAAACCTGGGCATATGTTCCTTTATTGTTAAATTATCCATGATTGTTAATTTCCAATTAGTTTGCGGACCTAGCAAGTTACCCATATAATTTTGTTAATGATACACTATTTCAAATAATTTAACCTAGCAAAAGCTATGAGGCACCTCATCTTGCTTTGTAAATGTGCTATTTACACTTTCAGCTGTAATTTCAGTAAGACCCAGAGTCTCACAAGAAGTCAGGAAAATAAATGTGCCAAAAGGCTCTAGAGCACTGAAAAATGCAACCCTCTGGGTCTAAATGGYGAGTTCACCCAGCCACAAATAGTATGTACAGTACTCTCTAGAGGTACTGAGCAATATAGTGCACTGTGTTGATGCCTCACCCTCTGAAAAAAATAAATATCCAACCTGAAAATAAGCTCACTTCTTCCAAGAGTCCAGGCAAATAGCATTAAAAAGTTGAGCATTAAAAAGATTAGTAACAGCTTTCTTAATTACGCCAGGTCTGCAAGCTCCAGGCTGAACATGGACTCTAGTAACAGGCTTAGGGAGATAGTTTAAAATCCAGTTTGCAAAATACATTGTTTAACTCTTCARTATCTCCTGTATTATCAGGTATTAGCTGAGAGCTGAGAGTTCATGAACATGATGTATTTAAACCACTGCTTAGAAAAAATAGATTAAYTAGAGAGGAAAAGAAATTTAATGAGTGAGATCTGAGTGGAAGGCTTATTATTTTGGGACTTTTCTACTTGTTTGTTTCTACAGATTTCTAATATTCAGATTTTTTTTAATGGATTCCTACTCATTTCCAAAGTGTAGTGGCATTTCCATGAAATTCCATATGTCTTCAGATGTTTTCTAAATAGCTGTTTTAGGAAGTACTGGAAGGCTTCTCAGGAGACTTTTTTCCCAGGTTTTCTAAATGGACTGTGATTTTTGATCCTCCTGCAGGCAGTCTTGGGAAAGTAGGAAAAGWAGACTTTTTTGTAATTTTAGTAGTTTGCTGAAAGGTGCTTTCAGTTGTAAATCCTGAGATGATAACTTCTAGTCCCCTGTCATTTGCTGCATGCTATCAAAATGACTGATGTGTATAACCCTTAATATCAGCCAAGGCTCAAAATAAGCTTGACAAGATTGCTTTAGAGCAGTGTTGTTGTCAGACAAGGCTGTCTATACCAGTCATTTGCTACAGCAAGACTGGCCACCTCTGTATCTCAGAGTGGCTCTTACAAGGGCCTTTGAGTCACGCTGTGGTCCTGTGACTTGTGGCTAAATCTTAAAAAAGATAAAGAGTCAATAAGTACACATTATTCCTTTCTCTTCGATGCATTTTTATGTAGATCTTGTGAGGCAGATGAGAAGCTGRTCTTCTCTGATGACCTACAAGAAACTTTCCTTTAGAACTGTCCAGTGATGCTTAGGAGTTTYCATCCAACATTTTCATAAAATTTGGACAGACCCTGAGGGCTTCCAGCAGTCACTTATTTCCCTAGATCAGAGAAAAGCCCTTGGATAAAGAGCACTCCCATTAAAGAGATGGCACTGAATGAYTGTTGTCTGGTCAGTGAATGTTCATGCAGCTCATTTACCTCTTCTTCACTTCCCCTTGGCCATTGCCATCATGGAGTAGAAGCAGTGTAGCCTTAGTTGTACTACAGGTGGGCTCCTGGAGAGGTTCTGCCATAGCTCTRTGGTGGCTTCTGTAAACTGGACATTGAGCCATGAACATTCTGAGGGTTAGGAAGGACATCCATCCTGCAGAAGTGAACACATCCCAAATCAGAACCATATCATCATCTGTAAGGGAGCTTTACATCCCCCTTGTTGCAGAACACCTTGCACTTGCTATAAACCAGAAAGGCACAATCAATGTCTTCAGGTCTTTTTAAACATCTGATACTGCTTATCTTGCAGTTAGGTGARCACAGCCTTAAGCTCTTAAAATTATGCTCAAATCTCTATTTTATGTGGWATAACATTTCTTTTTCTGAAAATATTTTGTGTGTTGCTTAGGAGYATCACAGAGACCTCCTCTATTTTCCTTTACCTTTTTTTTCCTTGAGAAAAWAAGTCATTTGCCATGACTGCTTTTTCTGTCACAGCATCATAGTATGTGACTGTTTATCTGGTCAGAAGGATGGACTAATGCATTTCACATATATTCCAGTCTACATCTAGAATGAAYGTGAAACACATTATATCTGCCCTGCCTACATCTATGAGAGTCATTCTAGTATGGGCATACSAGAAGCACCATATTCTGTTCTCTTWAGAATAGAATAAAATTGTGCTATTTTCTTTAGAAGCACCAAATTTCCACCTAACTCTACTGATACACATATCTTCAAAATATTTTGTCCAGTGTCACATCTTCRGCAATGGAAATTGCTTTTATTCATGTTTCCATATCTCTTTTTGCTATTATAGCCCTGGATAGAATTTGTAAGTCAAACAGTTCTATCATCGTCTAAAACTGTAAAGATAAATCATCCAGTAGTGTCTTTATCATTAAATAAATTGTAAATTATCAAGTCTCAATGGGCTTAACATTCTCCTTGGCCACTGCCTTTCACTCAAAAAGGCTGCAGGATTTTCACAGAGCAATTRTGTGTTGATATCCTGAAGCTTTCTTTCAGAAACTTTTTAGAAATTTTAGAAGTTTCTTCTTAMAGCTTTACTTTTCATACCTTTCTTATAGAAATTGATATTATGGACAGAGAAATCGAATTTATAGAATCAGTTATGTCATTTGGCTCCCTCATTACAAATAAGTCAACTGCTTACAAAGGTGTGGCAGGCTGCTGAAAGCTTCTTTTTGAGGAACCAGAACTGTAGGAGTGTCTGGAATTAAGATTTAGGGAATTCTCATCTCCTAGTCAGAGGTAATGCTTTCCTCTTTGGCTACTCTTTACATCAAGTCTTTGAACCAAGTAGTTTTATGAAGTATTTTTTATATTGTCTTTAAAAATTCAGTCACTGCTACATTGCCATTGCCACGGTCCTTATTAGACTGCATTAATCTGTAAAGTATTTTAGCAACAGAGCCGTGATGTTCTATGCAGGCTGTTTGTTAGATCCTATCCTGTAGTCAGCTCTTGAGGAGGCAGACTTGACCCATTTCTCACGGTGTTTCATTTTTCTTGCTGTATTCTTCAGCAGTCAATGGATCAGGTTCATTTGCCCTTGACGTGAAGATTTCAAAACAACTGTCAATGCCATATATCTTCAATCCCTTTTCCATTCTTCCCAGAGATTACTGTTGTGAGAACTCACTTTGGCAATRAAAGGTTCTTGCTCTGGCCCTAGAATATAAAAAGTTGGTTTCTTGTTGTCACAAGAAGAGTGTTATGCAAAGTACTTTTGAGTATAACAAAGAGTAGCAGGACAGTGAGTCCATCTAGAAGTTAAGCACGGCTATTTCCCTGGCATGCTTAAGGGAAGTATAATATTACACAAGTAATACCATTGCCACAAATGTCTTCAGAAATGCAGACTGTGCTTGGAAATTCACTCCTTCATGAGACATGCTCAGCTAATTTTGTGTCAGGGCAGTTTAGGATTTTGCCATTGGATACTGACTTCTTGGGCCATCAGTAGGGTTATTTGCAACCCACCTCAGAGAGAGTGATGTAATTTTTTCCTGGCAGCTGGTTCCTGAGAACCCTCCAAAGCATTTTACTGTCAAGTGAAATGGTGGTATAAACTGTAAAGTTTGTTCCACATTGGAACWGTCCTGGTCTTTGTTATTGCTCATTTACCTCTGCCTAGATGGCTTCTGTGGTGCCATTTGGAAAATCTTACGAAGGACCAGCTTTGCCAGGCTGGGATATATGTACACCAATATTACATTTATCCCTGATTTCCTAGGAGGCAGTTACAGGCAGGGCTGTGGTCTGGCTATATTCATGGCACATAACCAGCAAACAAGRTAGTATTTTCACTGCTTCTGTATTTCCCTCATTTCTGTATTTCCAGCTGTTTATAATGAGCACTCAGCTACTTGCCTGGAGACATGAGTGTGCAGTCACCTAAGACCGTTCCTTCTGCACAGCAATCACTAGAGATGTAAGCTGTGGAAATTGCAATTTGGGCATTTCTGTCATGCCTTACTTTATGACAGAGAGAGAAATTCCCTGCATATTACATGGGGTAAAATCATCTCCTTTTCTGCCTTTGCTTGCTTTGGAAGTTGTACTTCCTGATCAGTTCAACTCCAAGGATCTCAAACATTGACGTAAATAGCCAAAGCCTGTTCTGACTAGTAGATCACAGGTTCACAATTTTAARTCCTGCTTTGGCCACTTAAAAGACATGCCAGTACTCCCTTCTCTATGTGCTGGTCAGCTCTTTCATCCAATCATTGCCTGCTGAAGGTACCTGGAAACATCTGCCAAGGTAACTGCATTTATCCTGTCYTGGCCAAAGCTGATTTCATATGTTTAGCCCAGTACCTGCAATGGATTTTAATGAGCTGCCCCTAATGTATTAAATTAAAAACCCCCAACTTGAGCTTGTGGTCATGACTTACAGCATTTGTAGCAAAGGCAAGCATTTTAGTATCTATTACATCAAATAGGCAGAGAAATTTACAAATTTAGAGCTTGGGTTTACCCATTTGAACCAAAAGTGGTACTCATATTCATTCATCTTGAGTCATCTGAGCTAAATAGTCAGCCATGTGGTATGTTTTCTTAAACCCCAGTTATCTAAGGATTAGGCTGCCCTGTTTATCCTGGACATCAAGTGTGCTTTGACTTACAGTCTGGAGCACCTGTCACTGATTGCCTCAGTGGCAGAAAGGTACCCCGTTATAGTTACTCCCACAATGAATTCCCAGTGCAGGGAACAGATTGTTTCACTTAAYTGATTGTTAATGAGCAGAGGTAGAACCATCCTGCATGAGCTGAGCATTCTCCCCAGGAGTTCAAGGGAGGCCATCTGTAGCACCATCATTGCTTCTGCAGTTGTCCCTTGCAGAGGCTTCCAGGTATCATGCAGGCTCTTAGCAGAGCAGTCCTCTACATACCATTTCTAATGAATTAGAGTTCTCTTTCAGGTATCTTGCATAAAATTGGGATTACACACCCAGTGTGTGAACTTCGTATTGTTAATGATCTTGTGTCCATATGCACATTCACATGGTCAGCAACCTTCTCCCCTTCCTTTTCTTAGTCCACCTGGAAATCCTTGGGATTTCAGAGCTGAGAAGAACTGACAGTATGGAACAATGTGTTCTTTAAGGCTAAATAAGATCTTAACTTACAAGGATCTATATGCCCTGTGTGAACAAGCACATAAACAGTAGATTTAAAAAAAACCATCTAATTTCTCTAGTATACTTCTTACTTATACCTCTCTGTATGAYTCTGAATCACAGGACTCTGAATCTTTTCAGCAGAAAAATACAGCTTTTTCTTGATTAYAGGAAGACAGAATCCACAAAGTTAACTAGAATTACCAGTCTCATTTTTAAATTTATTTTCTCCTGYCATGTTTAAAATGACAGCATATCAATATGAAAACCTTATGTCTATATCCTTTCAGTCATACAAAGGTCTCTCCTCTGGTGACTCAGAATGAATAACATCCAAATTCAAACATCTGTCTTGTAATACTGTGTAAAATACACAGTGATAATGTAGGTCATATGGAAATCCACCATTTTCTGGATTTCAGGRCTCTGTGGTTGAGCCATATTTAGCTTCTTTGCAGCTAAGGAAAAGGAGCTGTAGAACAGTAGAACTTACTGAAGCCACACATTCTTATCTAAAAAAATTCTTTCATCTGATGACAGTTTACTGTCAAAAGCCCTTTTTCTTGGAAGTAGGTTTTGTGGGGAAACTCTAGTTTTCACAGTGCTTTTGCCTGGAGTGATATTCAGAAATAGGGAGATAGAATGTACACAGACAGAATGTACTTGTTAGAAAATTCACTTGAAATGTGAGGAAATTATATTAAAGACCCTTTCATGGTGCATTGCCACTCATGTTCTAGGAAGATGTTRGTCTGTAAAGTCAGACTAACTCATTATTTCCTCATGTGTATGTTCCACCCTTGGGACCACTTTTGGTAATCAACAGACTGATAAGGGCTACTGATTTTGCAGTTTCAGTAAACATATAAATGTGACCTGGATTTCTAACATGCATTTTAATACCTTAAGTACCAAACATTGAAGTAAAGAGTGTTATGACCTCTGGTTTGCTATCAGAAAAAAATCCAAAAGTCTTACACTGTTTCATTCCAATGTGAATTTAACATGGATTCTCCAGACTTTATTTTTGTCTTTCAAAATAGAATGAGAGTTTCCAGGTTGTACTACTCCCAGGCTTCTGTCTCAAAGAGTAGGTAGCTGGACAAGCTAGTCTTTGATTTAAGTATTCTTTCAAAGTAGTTAACTTCTGTCACAGTTACAGTCTACCAAGAGTCACTTTAAACCAAGAGCACCTTTCCAGTATGTACTTCAGCACCTGGCTTTGTTCTATTACCTCCTATGACTCTTTCCAATTACTTAAGATTGGTCTTCATTTATCTGAATGCTTTTACCTGACTTAGAAATGTCAGAAAACCAAGTGTGCGGCTCTGTATGGATCATAATCCTTTTGTGCTTTAATCAATAAAGAATTGAAAACATTTCATTAGCAGGCATATTGCTAGGAGGTTCTGTAATTCAGTTACTAGCTGTGAAACCAAGACCTCACTTTAACTCCTTCTGTCAGTTCTACTTTGCTGTATGAAATCATAGCAAACAGGGGGAAAGAATCCCTGAGGTCACTCATGCATTCTTTGTCTCCCAAGGGCAGATCTTTTCATTTTGAGTTACTGTCACTTTTGTTCACTGAGTTTGTGAATGGTGTGCTATTTCCTGTAAAAATCCTTTTCTTCATTTCTTTGCTGATGATTAAGAYTCTGGCCTTATCTAGAATTCCTGGCAATACCTTCCATTGTTTTGCTTTTTCATTTTAAACAAAAGGATTTCTCCAAGGTCAGAAGATAATGCTCCTTTGCAATGTTCAGAGTRTTTCAGTTTTTCTTGAATGCAGCTTCTCTATCTAGAGAGAGAACCGCAGCTACAAGTGATAATTTTAAGGACCAGACTGGACTCATAGGGTGCTTATAAAACACCTGATCCAATCTATCAGGTTACATTCTCTAAAAGTGTAGTGTTCCCTGAAGAGGAATTGAGCTTTTCTGAACTGAGAGCTGCAGAGTTCATGATTCAGTGTAAGATTCACCTAGTTGTTTCTTCACACATTTCCTATGTGGCAGGACAGAATTCTCATCCTATTTTCATGCAAATAAAATTCTACCAATCATGAAATTGCAAGGAAATGAGAAGACAAGCATAACGAAGTGAAGAATTCCACATCCTGCAAGTTACCCTTTCTGTCTCACCTTTTTCATTCCCTGAATATGAAGCTCTTTCAGTTCCTCCTTCATCTGTTCACAGCTATTTGTTTCTTTCATTATACTCTYGTGAATGCTCTTTCTCCATCCTTTCAGCATCACAGAGCATAATTTGCATGAGAATAGCTAAGTTCTCCCTTAACTGAAAATTGAAATATTTTGTGTATTTAGTTWCTTCTTGTGCTTGTTGTCCTTTGGGTCCCTCCTTGTACCCTGATCTCCTGCCACAGAGCTTGTGTACCTCATGTATTGCCGCTTGCAGTATAAGTCTTTTTATGGATGGCAACAGCAGTTTTATCATCTGTTSTCTGTCTCATGGCTTTCTTACTCATACTGCATGTTCCCTCTTGCATAAAGGCAAGCTCATTTTATAATCCACAGTTTGTTTTTTTTTAAAGGCCTTTCCAGAGTTAAATTTTAATCTCAKAAGTTTCAGGCTTTCCAAATTTGTGCATTTTTGGTCAGAATTTGCGGGGAATCCTGAGTGTGKTTTTTTTTATTCAGTTAGGTAGTCTTTGTTCTTAGGCATGGTCATGCAGTTCACCTACCACAAGTAGTTAAAATTATTTTTGGATTCTCTGGATAACATAGAAGTTAAGAGGAAGAGGGTCCTGTGCAAAACCTCAGTGTATCTGGAATTTAGAAAGAGCTCTGTTTGGTRGATTGTGTTGTGAGACACCAACATGAAGAAAACAGATGCAATGTCTGCACATGGCACAAAGTGCTTTTTCAGGWGTGCAAGGAGGAGAGATACAAATTAAGGACTAATTTGATTCCAGACACTTTGTGTATTAAACTGAAAGAATTCACCATTGTTTAAGGGGAGGGAGCCAGTACCACTCAGCTGAGCAGGATCTTGCCCTCTCATAGAACTGCTTTAATACCTTACCATCGTCACTTTTTCATAACTGCAATATAGTTGGCACAGTGGACTCCTGGTGTTGGTCCTTATGAGGACCCCAAAACACTACAGTGATGAATGGAATCATAACAGACAATGGCAATTAATGCTCTCCAATGAGACCTTCTCAAAATTCTCAGAGCCATTCATTTGCCTTTGTTTAGCAGAAATCCTTAATCTTTTCTGAGTTATTCAAAGTTTGTGTTTCAYTGTGAATTAAATACAGAGAAATAAACTCATTTTTATGTGCTTAGGATAGCTAAACAGGTTATCTCTTGATTGAGACACAGTAGCAGTCTACAGCAGCTTTAGTTACAGCACATCTGCTGAGAAACAGAAATTGGAAGTCACTTTTTGCCAMTCCAGTTGCCAGGCAATATTACTGCAGAGGCATCTCTTTAGGAAAAAAAGGTGTGATTAATGCATATACCTCCTTGTTGCACTGGCTAAAGCTGTGAGTGCATTAAAGCTTCCATCCTGCTTGCACCATTTAGCTTCCAGCTCCATGAATATTGGTCTGTTCGGGTGTCTAACCCCTGAGTTATTCTCAGCATGACATACTGCATTGAGATCTTGTGCAAAATTCAGACCAGGTGTAGGAGTATATACAATTACAATCTGAATATGGTTACTCATAACTTTGCTTGGACTGTGGTCTACTTGATAGGATGTGAAACCTTCTCTAAATTCTGAGCTCCAGGCTACTCCATCAAAAATTGCTCTGGGCTAGAATAACAGTTGACTCAGAATAAGCTCAAAATAATATGTCACAGACTTAGAGCAAAGCCCAATCATCCTATTTCTGCTGACCCCAGTGAGCTTTAGTATACTGCAAWTGAATTCCAAATAAAGACAGTTTGAATTGCTAGTTTTCTTTAACCTGTCTTTTGGTCAGTGTTATCATTTGGGCAATCATAGGAACTACTTAGTGTGAGAAGAAGCATTTTTCCACTTKCATGTTTTCCTTTCAGCTGTAGTTACTGCTTACTATGTCAGCTACACAGTTTATAGCAATCTGGCAAACTTAGAGAAYACTCTTTGTTTTCAGGGACTGCTATGTCTTTTATCTGCAGCCTACCTGTTGCTGTAAAAAATCCTTTTCCTTTATACAGGGCCTTAAGATAGGAGGTCAGTGCAACMTTCCTCTCTGATTCAGAGCAAATGGTGATCTTAAGCTCTACAGAATACAGTCATTTCATTTAGTCCAAGAACAACTTCTTCTGAGCAAGAAGGTACCGTTCAGTGTCCCTCTCATGCTTTTTTTTTAAGAGACAGATGCTGCATGCCTGCCATGAATGTAGGTAATGACTTCAGTGGCTTCCCTCTCCCATTTTCACTCAAGGTTATTTCGTTCTCTCATTTTCACTGCAGATGGCCACTTTTGTCTTCTTTTAAAACTTTTTGCATATTCTACACATAACTGAGAGCAGGTCTTATATTTACAGCTGTTATCCACTCTTTCCAGTTATTGTGTTATGATCAGGAGCCTGGAAACAATTCAGGTTTTCTGGATCCTGTTGACTTTAGACTGCCATGATGGGTAACAGAAAGGATCAAGAAACCTGTATCTCTAAAGAAAGCACCTATCTCCCTCCTCTTGCCTTTGATGTTTACCTAGTCCAGTCATCATACCTGTYCTCATGATTATTGAAGATTATAGAGAATGACCTAGTTAAGAAATCTATTCCTATAAAACTGGTTTTGATCTTAGCTCAGATTGAACCAGCCTGCCAACAATGAATAATAAAGGTTCCAAGATTTCCCTGGTTTTGACCAATATCCTAAAAATCATATCATGTTCTTTTGTTCATGAGATAGATCGAAGTCACAAATATTTGCTTTATGAAATAACTGGCTACTTAAAAAAAAAAAAAAAAAAAAAAAAAAAAACCAAACCCAAAACAAACACATTTTATTAGAAACTTGTATTTTAAATGGTTATGTTTACTTGTTTCATAAAACAAGCTGAAAATCAGGCTTTCAAAAATATTCTCAAACCATGAGATGTGTGTTAGGAGTTTCAGGCATTTAATACTACTCAAAGACAAACAAGTCCTGTCTGGTGTGACTCTTAATTTTTAAGGAAGTGACCTGTTGCCACTTGGTAGAGATTCTGCTGTAGTTCAAAAGTTTCAGAAGTAGAATCGGAAGAACTGTTCTACTGCTACACCCCTGTAGACACTGAAGTAACTTCAGCTGTTAACTAAGTGCTGGAGGACAAATGGCTCAAGCTTGTGCTTTTTAATTGGATATTTTAATATCCAGAAGCAGTGCACATCCCATAGTGCAGTGGACTACTACTAAAGCRGCAGTCCTAAAGGAGTAGACCATAGCATATTGTTAATGATTCTAGTTTTTTCTTGTCTATGGATCCATTGAGCAGACTCACAAGAGATTGTTCCAGCATTAGGAGCTTACATTGGAAAAATAAAATGTAATCTCTCCCAGAGTGCCTTGTATAAATAGATGTYCTTTTCTTTAGATCTCTGTTTCTGCCTGAATTTTCTGGTAGGAATTCAACAAGGATTTCAGTGTRGATGGGGCTACAAGCATCACTAAATTAACAGTAAAGTCTAATTGCTTCAAATTATAAGCTTTCTCATAATTCAGAAGGAATTTAAATGTCAGTAACATGACACTGCTTTACTTGTGTTTTTCAGTTCTTTTTTCTTCTACCTTGTCAGAACAAAAAAAAAAAAAAAAGTTTGAAACAACAAAAAAGGCCAAAATGCTGAGTTTGTTTTTCACAGAGAAAAAACCCAGCAAAAATGGTCTGTAGGATCAATATAACCATGAAGACCCAATCCAATTTTTAATATCTATTCTTTCCCTTCCATTGCTTCTCCAGTGTGATAGAATGGAAATAAGTAATTTCCTTCTGCTCTTGGCTTGAGGCCTTAAAGTTGTACTGCATACATACTGAAGTTTGATAGTGGTGAGGTGAAGAGTGAATCAGCGTCACCCCTCTCAGAGACACAGGTGGTCATGCATTCGATTTGTGTTGTGTGCAGGCCTCAGCTCCTCTCTTTGATGTAGCCCCTTTCCCACATTTTGCTATTCATGTTTGCTTTCTTTTACCGATGTTTTCTCACGACCTTGAGTTTAAGGAATTTCATCAGTACATCTCTCCAATTATCCAAAGTGTTAGAGGTACTGTCACATGTCCTCTTGCTCACTCRGATCTTCATTCTGTTAAGAGCTCATCATGTATGAAAGTCAGAGTTGCTAGGAAGGTTGAAGGGTATTTATCCTTTTTGGTTTGTTTTACTAAATCTGTGTGAAAATAAGAAAAGCTGGCTTGATTCCTTCTATTTATATGTAGAAATAACTCTTGTTCATTGAATGACCCTTACCCTATAGATCCAGTCATCCATGCCATGGGAAAAAAAAAATTGTTGTGTCTATTCATTTTCACTGGATGTCATCCAGAAAGCAGAAATATTACTGCTTATGTTCATCTTGTGTTGACGCACTGCAATAAAGGAGTCTTCATATGCCAGAGTTAATCTGCTAACGTGAGATTTATTGCTCTTTGCAGTGCCATGACAAACGTAACCTTCAGCGATTTTTCCTGAGTTTTAACCTTAACTCTTTACTCCTGGCAAATCCTCCTGCCCTTAAACTGTACCCAAGTTAAAAATTTTAAATGACTGGAAACATATTTCCTTCTCTGAAACATGAAATTATTTGATATGTTGGTCTACAAGACACACACATGGAAATGCCAGCATTGTCATTTGCAGAAGAATTTTTCATGCAGAAGTTTCAGCCTGTAAGTCACTAAAATAATCTTTCCTAGAAAAATAAATAAAAATCAGAATTATAGTGCTTAAACTGTTAGGTTCAGGTCCTGCAAGGTGAGCAAGAACTGCAGAACAGGAGCTGCAGACTCCATTTTTAGGAAGCTGTTYCAGAAAACATGTCAATCTGTTTGTTAGCTGTGCTTCCTGGCAGTTATATGCAAATCCATTTGTATACCGGTGGCTCTTTCTGCATTATATTGTTACATAGAAGACAGACATAAAAATTTTAAAGTCTGTCTGGAGGACCATGTGTGAATGTATATAGATTCAAAAGATCTGTCCCATGCTATTCATGCATGTGTGCCCCAACCCCTTGCTTTCAGTTTGTTCTTAAGTGCCAGGAGCTTATTTCACAACTGATGGAGAGGTCTGTGCCAGTGTAAAAGAGAAAAAAAAAAAAAAAACAGTTACACTTTTTTGAAGCAGTCCCTCCAAAGGGCCAGTCTAAGTTCACCTTGAGGGCAAAGCACAGGGTAGTTTAAAATAAAAATCTTTTGGTACTGGTCAATTGAAAGATAAAGCCTGTTCTGTTCTGTGTAAATAATTTTTGATCAATGTACTGTTCTAAGGCAATTCCCAATTAGCATATCCTATAGCTGATTGTCAGACCCTGTCCACAGGGTACAATTGTGACACAGGCTGTGAATATTCAGCAATAGGAGTCTGTAAATCTGAGTAACTAATGACAAAGCCTCTTTAGGGAAAGAGGTGAGCTGAGTAGAATAATGGCAGTCTTGGGGGGCAGTGGGGTATTTTAATTTAATCAAATCCAGAGCAACTGAAAAAAATAGTATTAAAAGGACTTACTCTCTGAAGTAAATACTTTTCAGAAAAATGTACAGTTCAAACTGACGTGCTAAATTGGCATCCTTACATCCACTCTATTCTGTGGATCAAAGCAAAGTTAATAATTTCCCGTGCCTTTTATCTCTTTTATGGATGTGCTTGTGAGTATGTGTGCATATGCATGTGCACGGTGTGTGCATGTGCATACATGAGTAACACAAAACAATGGCAGTGAGGGAGGGGTTCTTGCTTTTTCTGTAATGAAGTTGAAGATTTTTTTTTAAATGTAGTGGTACCTAATAGTCGCTGCCCACTGTAGTAAAAGATCAGAAGTATTGCAACTTTCTCTTGCCTCTGTTTGCCCAGCCACCCTTCTACATACTACAAGCACTGGGAAATTTCAATGACACAGCTTGGAATGGGTTCAGTGACCTCAATTATGCCCTCCCACCCACTCCAAACTCCTTTCAATTTGCAAAAAGCTTTAAGTGGACAAAACCCAGATGCCTTTTGCTTGTAGTTCAGTAAGAACAGATTGGGCATGTAGATTCTTGTCAAAGTGATATATGTAGTTCATTTTCCATTAACTCTTTCTTAACTAAGGATTTTAAATTCTCAGTTCCAAGTCTAGCACGCTGCTTTGCTTTCTACTGTTTTTAAAGTTTATTATGCCTACAGCATCATTTAAAAGTGAACATTGAAATGCCTCAGTTAGACATTGACAGAGTGTGTGGTTCTGCTTTTAAAGGCAATCACTTCTTTTTCTTTTAAAACTTGTTTAATATGTAATAACCACCCTATTGTCTAAGACAGTTAAAAAACACTAACTAAATATATTAAACAAAATCTCCAGTTTGAGAGAAAAAAGAAATCATGACTTGTGGAAATGATTTAGCTGTTAAAACCAGTACATTGATCCTGATGACCTTGAGCTTGCTCCAGTTGGCTTGCTGAAAACTTATATTGCTTTTAATATGTTGTAATATTGCCTCTAAGAGCCAGTGCCCTTCCCCTCCCCCAGAGCATTTCATTACACTCCCTTTCTCCCTCTCTCTCTCTCTCTCTCTCTCTCTCTCTTTCATTCTGCAGAAACATGTGCTGTCAATAACGGAGGCTGTGATCGGACTTGCAAGGATACCGCGACAGGGGTACGGTGCAGTTGCCCAGTTGGATTTACCCTGCAGCCTGATGGGAAAACGTGCAAAGGTCAGCCTCTGTTTGCTTTGCAATGCATCATTTGCCTTCAGTGGGTCCAGTACAAGATGTAAATATTCAGTTATTTAATCAATACTTTTTAAGTCAAGGCAATACCGCTRTAGTCATCGCAATTAAGTTCATTAGCTTTTTCCCTCCCTAATTTTTTTCTGTATTTATCTAGTTCAATCATTTCTCTTTTTATTTATTAGAGGGTTTTATTACTGCAAAGAAGTAAGATGCAGAGGTCAAACTGTTTCAAACTGAGTGGAGATTTAATGGAACAACTCTGGGCTGCAAAAAGCCTTTCATTTCAAAGGATATTCTGATATCTTTGTAAAACCTCAGTCATCTAATGGTGTCTGAATTTATCTATTCAGAAAGCAAGTTACAATTCTCAATCAGTACTTTGTTACCTACAGATAATCAACCGGTTATTACTAAGTGAAGCCAGRTATTGCTCCGAAAAAGACACCAGACACTTGTTCATTTCTACACTTTCCAAAGATAAATAGCCAGCTACAAAGGAAAACCAAAATAATATTGACATATGCATGAGTCTAAACCAMACAGCTGATACTTAGATTTTACTGCTCCAAAGACGGCCCGAGAACCTTGGTATTCTGTCTTTCACGTATGTGTTAAAACTGAGGTCAGTGGAAGAGAAAGCAGAAAAGAGCATCTGATATCTCTGTCAGCATGTGTTCTCAGTTCAGGGGACAAGGGCAGCTCTCAAATGTCCCTACACAATCATACTTTATTGGCATTTGAGTAGATTTGGGTACATGTTGGTAGGACCAGGCCATCCATCAACCATTTTCCCATTTTCCTGTGTATTCCTTTTGAGCCTCTTTGCAAAAGCCTTGGTGATGGACATCCAGGAGGACATTGCATGTATTCTTGTCACAAAGAATATTTTTTCATCACCAGTGACTTAGCATAAGTTGAGCTAACTTGTTAAGAAATTCTTGTGACTTTTTTTCCTTCAAAGTAACCAGAAATGTCAGAATATCTTCAGTCCAAGGCTTGATGTTACTTAAAATAGTAAAACCCGCAAAAATAAACAGAAAATGCATGGTTTCCCCTTGCTCCAGGCTGAAAAGTCCCAGTGCTTGGGCCTGATCCTTTTAGTATTTATAGAAATAACAGTTCATTTGCCTGTTTATTTGAAAATAAAACATTTAAACTGCCATTGCACACAATGTTAATAGTTAAGGGTGAACACACATCAAAACTCAGTCATCTAGCTCAAGCCACATAAAAATAAATCTTCATTTTTATCAGCAGACTAGCTAAACCATAGCAGAACAGTAACAGTGATTCCACCAAGTGCTTAAAAGGGAGGCATTTTAACAATGTAACACACACCTAGGCTTGATCATAATGTTTATTATTGAAACTATTTGGCCAGAGAACTAAAATGAAACAATATTTATATAATAATCAAGTCTATAGTTATTACTACAGACAAAATGAAATATTCTACTGATCCTCAAACCAAATACCTTAGCTCTAAGTTCTTTCACATTTTTCTTTTCCCTTTTTTCATAGAAAATACAGAAAACAGAATCTATATTTTTATGATGCTGCTGATTATTTCTTACTATCTTAAAACAAGCAGCAACTGGAAGTTAACACAAATGGTTTAATAAAGCAACAAACCATTTCTTTTTAACCTTTATTGCCATTTTAGGAAATACTCTTCATCCTAAAATGGTAAAATATAGATTTTGAATTTAATTTAACTTAATAATATTTCTCAAATGCACTGCACTGTGAGATTTCTGTGCTAGATTCTCCTGAAGCTGAAGTAATTTTCCATTTAAATCTCTGCACTTAAACTGACCAGTGAAGTTTCTTGCACAGCTTTTACAGGCAGCCCTTAGTCAAAGGGGAAGCTCTCTAGGATTTGCATCTTTTCAGTGAAAAATGAACGTTTTGGTGAAGTGACATTGATGCCATCTTGGGTCCTCTTGCTTATAGGTAAAGCCTAAAAAAGACCAGGTAGGAGAAAGTCAGTATGTACATATTCCTCTGCATTCTCTAGAAAAGAAAAGACCAGAAAAAGAGTGATCAGCTCAATTTTTCGCCTTGGATATTTTTTCCCACTGTATTCTTCTTGATTTAAGTGGCCCCCAGTTTCTCATGTATCCAGCTCCCTGTTTCCTCCAGCTGAAATTTTATGTCTATGTGGTAAGAACAAGGGATTATMTATTGGATGGCCTTTAAGGCATCTTCAGGGATCATGCAGCTGTCATATCCTGTCTTTCTTAGGCACAGTTTTCAGGTCCATTGAGTGTCACAGCATGTCCAAGTGAGGTTTCTCATAGAACATCATTTTAAGGGAGGTTATGCTTCTAAATATAGAAGAAAGATATGCTATTGTTGAAGGAAAGTAGAGATGTACAGCATGGAAGAAAAACTGAGAAAAATTGGAAGGAGAATTAATATATTAACTGAAAAATGCARTTGTGGGTTGGGCAAAATGATTATGTTTAGGTTTAGTTTGGCAAATAATGTTGACCAAAAATAATGTTTTTATTGGAAAGTCTGTGATTTTTTTAGTCCATTTTGGCATCTTCCTCTCTAAGACATCTTACACAGTTCAGCTACTGTATGAAATTATGTAATTGCTTAGATTCAAGAGGCTTAAATGAGACTCATAGAAACATCTGACCTCAAGTATTGTGAAGTGGATGTAGTGTAATTTTTTCATCTGGGATTCTAGCTCACTTGTAGATGATTTCCTCAATAATGTGCTTTTGCACATTTATGGAAATCTACTGACACTTTTCTTCCCTTTTATTTTTCACAAGGGAATGAGTTAAATTTAAAAAAAAAAACCAAACAAAAAAACCACTCTTTTTCTAAATAACAAAAATTTCTAGATGGTTCTGTTCAACAATCAGGACTCTAGTTTGTTTTAGGCATTACMTAAGCATGTATTGGGGAAAAAATTTACTGTCCAAAATGTCCACAGGGTTTTGTTTAGTAATTGGGAATTACGTTAATTGCTCAATATGGAAAAAAAGGCAAGTCCCATACAAAAGGGAAGACAAGTTCTTAAAAAATAATATCTGCAGATATGCTTGATTGCCAAAAGGTGGCAAATAAACCTTTTTAAATGTAACTAATTGTTCTGTACTTTGTTTGCAGTATCAAATTTCACATTCTATRGTTCTGCATAGAAGATGGTAGGGGTTAAATCACAGAGTACAGAACTCTGATATTTCTCCTGGCCCTTTCCCAGTGTATCAGAGTATGATAGGAAGGTGTAGGAAAGCAACTTCCAGGTAATACAAGGACCCTGCCTTCAGTGGTTTTGCAGGAGGTTGATCTCTTCCATAGGCTCAGTGGGAAATGAGAGTTCATTGAACCCCAAAGAATCAAGCTCATTTTTTTAATGCAGAATACARCCTGGTTTATATCAAATGTCAATAAAATTTGAGGGGGGAATTTGAGGGCGGGGGAAAATTGTTGTGGAGATAGTTTTAACATGGAATACCTACAGGTATCAGCAGAGCACATAGGAASACTACTGATGTGGAAGATTGCTTTGCTTTCTGTAAAGTGAGAAAAACTTTTTAATCTCTGATTCTTTCTCCCTTACACACATTACTTACTTGGTCTTGCAGGTAAATACGGAAATAAGTGCAAAAGTGTTGTCTGTGGTCTARTTAGAATGATCTTCAGATGTATTAATGGTGCTTGGATAAAAGTTCATAAACCTTTGCTGTTTTTTAAAAGTCAGTCTTGAACTGAAGTCTTCCCTCAGTTTGGCACACAATGGAGAATGTTCCTTTATTCCCTTCAGCTTTCCTGTCAACTTGGCTCTTAATAAGCCAAACCACGGAGGCTTTTGACAGCTAAGAGAAGAGACATTCTAGGCATTCTAGACATTCTAGTTCCATATTCTCCCTCTAATTAATGCTATTTAATTTCTACTGCCATTGTAGCTGGGTGATCCTAGCTTGATGCTCAGTTCATTTGATGCTGTCGATTGTTGTGCTRCAGATGACTAAACAAGTGTAGGTCACTTCCCTAAATGCCTMCCAAGTTATCCCACAGAATTCAGCTAATTCAGACAGAAAGGGACCCTGAAGATTAAAGGACATAGGGGCCCAGAATGTTTATTGCTCATTGCCTCCTACCCACTTTTTWATATCCCCTGTGTTGTGCATATCAGGGGTTCTATGGTCCTTAGCTCCCTTGTTTGTTGGTTTYTGTGTGTCCTTCCTGCTGAGTGACCTTTTTATGGATCCAGCTCTGTTCTGCCCTCAATGAGAAGATTCATCAGTTTAGCATTTCAATTATACTAAATACAGCTTAGGTAGCTGATAAAGCAGGAGGYTTTTGCAAAAATCTTGTAGAGTTCAAGATTGAAGTCAGAGTAGATTAGACTTAGCACAGATTTCTGAAGATTGTTTAAATCCATCTGCCTGACTGAATCAAACAATAAAGAGCTCATCTTCCTGAGGGCAGCTACAGGAGACAAGCTGAGCCAGGGAGAATTCTTCTCCCAGGACTTAAAGTAGAGAAGAATTGAGAATGATKGCAAAAGGTGATATCTGAGAGAGACAGGGACTTTCCTTTGTGGCTTCTCTAAGTGAATTAGAGCAAGAGGAAGGGCCACAAGCTTCCAGCATGGTGTAAAATGTAGGACCATGTGTATGACATATATGCTACATCTCTGCCTCAGGACTTAACAAAGAAACTGTACCCCCAGGCACTCTTGTGCCTGGAATTAAGCAACTTCCCAGCACTCTGCACCTACACATAGAGTAACTGTGCAGGCTGCAGCCCTTGCTGAGCTCCTTGAGTCAAATGGCAGAGCAAATAAAAATTTCAAGCAGAGAAACTAGATTTCTAAGGGTCATAGAGCAAAGGCATCATCTCAACTATGACTTTTCTATAAACATCCATTAAGTGCTGTCTAACTTTGCAATGCCCCATAGAYGTTTTGTAATAGCAAGGTATGGATTATTTTGTACAATTAACTTTCTGTTTGGCATCATTTCACCTGCCTTTCATCATTTGATTTGCATCTTGTGATGATCCACCCTAAAGGGGAAGAAACTTGACAACAATAGGATTTTGGGATAGTCATCCGGGCTGGAATGTCAGGGGTTTAGTTCATAATGTACCACCAGCTATGACTGARTGCAACAGGATTAATTCCTGTGCACAAATAACTCTGTGTCAAGTCCAGGTGATCTCACAGACCTGAATTTAGGAGAGGAAAAAGTTCCSTTCACATCCCTGCCTAGAGATGGTGCATTTTATTCACCATGTGTCACTAAGTCAGCCCTTCTTAGCACTCTGGCATATTTAACTAGAGTGGTGTTACGCTGGGGTTATGTGACTGCATGGCAAACATTTCTTCTTCCTGCTGTCTCATTGTCATGGTGACCAAGCAATCTGGTGGGCTCTCCACTTCCTTGGAGCAGCCCCCATCCTTCAGCATTCATATGGCAGGAAAGAAATGTGGCACTTACATGCTTAAATACTTGACTGTGCTGCAGTGGGAGTATCAGAAATGCCTGAGTGTTGAATGATCTGTCCAATAACTCACCACTTAAACATCTTTTATAATCAAGAAAAAAAAAAAAAAAAAAAAGCAGGAGCATGGAGACTAAGGAAAAAATTCTTTTAAAAAACAGCATAAAAGTTTACTTGAAATAAAAGGGAAATTTTGTATTGCCTGTACTAGTTTGACATAGTAATTACTTTTTTTATCTTGCTTAATTGCAGCTTATTACAGCAGGAAAATTAGTTTTGAGTGCACAAAAAATTAAACCCTGAAAGTGAATTAAATTTTGAAAATTGAATTGTTTCTRTGAGAAAAGAGTTTTTTAGAGAATGATTTTCAATTAAACAAAATATGTCATCTTTTGTTAAATATGAACTGAAAGGTTTCATTAAATTAAATTCTTAAAATCAATGCTTGACATCAGTTTGGTATGAGAGTAGGAGTCAGATTTTGAAGGCTTCCCTCTGTTTTAATTCAGAACACACTAGCACTAAGTGAAAAGCTCACAGTGAACAGTTTAGCAGGCCAATTTGGCTTCATTTCTTGGCTACAGTTATGATTTCCTCCATCATTCCATTAATAGAAATGACTTAAAATTTGTTTTTGTTTTTTTCTCTAAATTGGATTAAATTGACTAAAGCACTTAGAATTGCATCTTGTCAGTCCAAATCAATTCATATTAAACTGAAAATGTTTTCTCTTTTTTTCAAGGAGAACTCCAGACAGAGAACAAGTTATTTTTACTGTTTATTATTAGTAAGATATAKTTGTTAATCTGCTACATCCACTGTTAGCTTGCCTGAAAAATGATCATACTTTCATTTGACTGTGACTGATCAGATAAATTTCAGAGTGATATAGTTTTTCCATTTGTTACCTAAATGCAATGTTTTGCAGTAGGAGTACCTTTGATAAACTCAGGTTTTGTATGGTTAATATTCCTGATGAATTTGACTTTTTTTTTTTTTCTATTTTTTCTTTTTTTTAACATGTTAGTAAAAATTTGACAGTAAAATACATCCCAGTACAAGGTAACTTCTGTTATCATATGCATCAGTCAAGCTTACACCAAGGCAGATAAAGCCTTCGTGGCTCATGTAACCACACTTCTCACAGCASTAAGTGTCTCAATGCCCTCAGAGTCAATGCTGTAAATTTGAAGCAGGCCTTCTGAACTATGATGTATGTGACCTAAAAGAAAAATGCAAGAGAGGCCCAAATGATTTCATGTGAATTATTTTTCTTTTTTTTTTTTTTTTTTTTTTTTTTTTTTTTTTTTTTTTTTTTTTTTTTTTTTTTTTTTTGGGTCAGGCAGTCTTCTTTCTTTCCTTACCTGTAAAGAGATCTGATTGAAAGTAGTCACCCAAATACAAAATTTTCCTCGGTTGAATTTGTTCTCACACATCAACATTTTAAAGGAAAAAGAATTTAAATTATCTCCTCAAGAGTTTAAACTTTGACAGTCACTTTGAGGCAAATGGGTTCATTGTCTGACTATTCCTGCTTGAATCACAGCCTACTTTCTGTGCACCTCCCATCAGCAGTGTGTGCAGTATCTGTGATGCTCCAGACAGTGAAAGGAGCATCAGTGYCTTTAGTGTCATTAAGTATTGCATTTTATCTCCCAGAGAAGGTCCTGGGGCTTACAAAAAGAGCTTTTTCCAGCTCACCTTTCTCTAGCAATGTGAAATTTTTTTAACACATGTGAGGAGATCAGTTCAGCTCCCTCCACATTAGACACATTGGGGTTTTGAGGAACATAAGCGTTATAAGCCATTATCCATAACAAGCCATTACTATTTCCCAGTGCTTTCTCAAAAAAGAAAAGAAAAAGGAAAAAACATGCATGTGAATTGTGTGAAAGAATAAACTAAAATGAAAGAAGTTGCTGACAGTCATCMCCTCCTCTGTAGTTGGAGTGCTGTGGTACCAGCAAATGTCAGCATAAAAGCCAGCTTCAAAATTACAAGCAGCAGTGGGTTTTTGATGAGGACGTCTGGCAAAGCTAGAAAGGCCAGAGACTTGCATGTGTTATTGCCTTTTCTTCTGATTACATTTCCCTTGATCACTGCACCATGGCCATCTACTTACATGTCATATCTCTAAGAGAATTTAGGTAGTTAATAGAGCATTTGTACTGGTTCATCATGTTACTGCTTCATAATGTTACTGCTTCATGCCAGAGAAATGTGTATTACACATTAAATTTTGTCAACGTTCCACTGAAATGGTGCCTTATAGTTTGATTTGGAAGGAGCATATGGAAAATGGTCCTTTATCCTTACCTTAGTCAAAGATACAGTGACAAGAAGTGAGGGCAGTTTTATCTTTTAAGCTGATAAGTAGCTCCTCTTTGCTTGCTGCACATAAATGAAGGTATCTGGGCTGTATGACTGATATACCATAGAGTAGTAGTGTGCATGTTGTTTAGAGTCTGTCATATTAACTAGGGGAAAGACAGAATTACTCTSAGCASACTTTACCTTACTCAGCCAGGAAAAAAAAAAATACCAACTCTGCAAATGGAAAGAGATTAAGATGCACTGAGTGCTTACACTCTCTAAGAGGAAGCTCATAGGCCACTTCAACCATAATTATTGGGAGTGGCAAGTAGTAAAAATATTTTAAAGTAATAGATCAGATACCCTTCAGACCTTTTTAGGAAAATTTCTCAGACATTTCAGAAAATTGAATTCTCATGGGATTTCAAGTAAAGAAGTTCAGTGGAAAAGGCACTACAACTTGCTATTTCATTTCTAACACAGGGGTTTTCATCCTCTGGCCTTTGTGCAGACTCCACCCTTTGTGACAAAGGCAAAGCACTGTCCCCACCATGGATACCCAGCTAGAATCTTTGTMCTCTCTGCTATGCATCAGCTCTCAGGGGGCATTAAATTTGATTTTGCACCTTGTGCCTTCAACTTCTCTCAGGAATCCCTCAGTGAACTGTGCTCTTCTAGTCAGAAGAACAGGTGACCCCAAGGGAAAATAAGCCTTTGGTACTTCCTGGTGGCATTAGAGGTCCTACATGATATGGCTCAACTATGTCCTGTTTGTACAGGCTTAGAGATTCGTGCCTTGGGAAATAACATTGGGCAGCTGGTACCTGTGAACTCATATCTTACTGCAATAACATGCTCCAAAGGACATGAAAAGAGTTTAATCCCAACCTGTAGGGTACTCTGATAATATCCCTGAACTGCGTTATGGGTTACCCTTTCCGCTTCCCCTCAAAGTCTAACCAACAAGGAATACAGTGACTCTCCTTGAGCTGAATAGTAGAAACAAAATACCAGAAAAAGTGTGGTGCAAAGAGGCCTGTGTTGTCCATTCAGATATGGAAGTCAGTGCAGGACAAATTCTCAGCCCCTCTCTGTTTTTTTTCTGTGTCCCTCCCTCTGAAAAATATCCTGCTCCAGAAGAATCAGAATGCCTTGATTTTTTTCAATTGCCAGCCAAAGCCAAATGGCTTTGTTGAAGCCAGTCCACAAGCTATCAGAAGTCAGGGCATAGAGTTTTAGAAGTTAGTTATTAACATAGGTGTTGTTTTTTAACAGCCCTTAAGTGTTTGCTGAAGTGGTTTATTTTGAGCCATTCTTTCCCCTCAGATGATTTTCTCCCTTCTCATCAATTTAAGSCGAGAGTAAACTTCCCAATGGTCAAATCAAGATCTAGTTTTCATAATTCATTGTGAGCAGCTCTGCTTCCATCAGACTCCTCACACAACTCTGTTTTCCAGCTACAAAAACTCACCCTCCCAGTGTTTGCAATTAGAAATAAGTGCATGTTCAAATACAAGCACCATTTAAGTTTGCTTCTCTGTACATGTAAGCAAAGAGSTATCAGAAAATACAGATCAGGTATAAGCACAAGACACTATAGTCATGTATCAAAGCAAAACTCACTTTTGCCCTGTCCATGCTGATCACAAGGTAAATACAAATCTTGTGGCTGAGGTCTGTCTTTTATCCTAGAAAAAAGRAAAAAAATACAATAATCTCTTACATCTTTGCCTGGACAGAGGGCCATCTTTGCTTTCCATGAGAAATTAGCACCTAAATTAATTTGTGAATGTGCGACTAATGTAAAGAATGGTAGTAGTGAAAATTTGGGTTCTCCAGTAATTAGACTAGTGCTTTTAGGAGGAACAAAAATAATAATATTCTATATAYGTGTGATGCTCATATTAAATGTGCAATTACATGTTCCATTAAAATAGCTGAAATTTCTTAAAATTGCCTTTTGACAAACAAATTCTGACCCTTTTCCAGTGCTTCTGCACAGTTAAAGAATTTTGAGACCACATGCCATTTTCAGGAAGCAGGYAGGAAGCCTGCTTGGTACAGGCAGATTTATGTGAATCCCAAACTGCTCAACTGGTTTACAGAAACCAGCAGATTTTCTGGAAAGATGTTGCAGCAGCAGCAGCAAAGGATCACCCTGTCTCTTCCCCTTCCCAGTACTCCTCTTTTTCTGATAAAACCTTATGATTAAAAAAATAGAGGCATTTGTGACAAACAAGTAACCAAAGGCAGCCAGTGGGTGATTCAATGCTGTGAAAGAATAGATGTGTCTGCCTAACCAAAGAAAWAATAACAAAAACAACATTAAAKGAGAGGAGAATTAGGAATTTTGTCATGCAAACAGTGATCCTGTTCAGGATTTGAGGACTGGCAAGACTTTTTGAGACCACACATTTTGGGAAAGCCTCCAGAAGACCATTTCAGTTGGACCCACTTAATGCTTCTACAGGGAAGTTTTTGGCACATGAATCAACCATCTGCATGCTGCAGAGATAACAGGTAGACTTGTAGTTGGTGAAAGAAGACACAAAGGRAATTTATTTGATAGGAATGACAAATGAAAGGCTAAAGGAAAATGGGAATATTAAATTACAGAGGCAGTTTCGAGGTTATTTTTGGTTTGATAGGACTCTAAAAAAAACAGATGATGCAAGATCATCTGTGTCAAAAAAAAAAAAAAAACACTTTCAAAGTTCAGGATTGAGAGAGGGAAAACTGAGTAACAAGTGGGAGAACAATAACCARGTTCAGTCTCTCAGAAGAGATGCTTGTCTTTGAAGAGGTGGATAAGACTTGGAAACTGGATGACAGCACAAGTTCTCAGGTAGCTACAAAATGATTTTCAAAAAGCTGCCTAAATATGGATTAAAGAAGCAAACATTAGGGCTTTATTGCTGAGGCTGCAGTCATTTTACACTGTTCCATCGATGTTATCCAGGACTCAAGACAAAAAACACACAAGATCAATCCAATGTGAAGAAAACATAACAGCATCCAGCAGGCAGCTGCAGCAGCTCAGTAGAAAGCTCTGTGTCATGTCCAGTGAGAGAACCACAATCATCTGGGCCAGCACTGCTGCCCTGGAAACAGCTGTTTCAAGACTTGCTAAGACTGGGAGGTGACTCAAAATTAGATTTCTGTGKTTTTTTCCCCACTTTTTAATAGCATAAAGGGAGTTGAGTCTTTTTGGTGTGTGATAAGATGATAGAGTGTCTGACTGAGGAGAAGACTCAGAAGAGCTGGTGGTAAAACCATACAGCCAGTGGAAGAGATATCAGAGAAGGAAAAAGCTGCTYGTTACCAGCAGAAAATGAGTCAATGAGTGGGGCTTGGGGGAAGAAAAGATAGAAAAGTCTTGGAGGTAGGTGGTGATGATGTTCAGAAGCCTAGTGAGGTGATCRGAAAAATGAGCAATTGGAGACTCACTGAGGAGTATGTATGTGGCTGTTTGATTTAGAGACATAATTGATTCAGACTTTTTAAGAGACTCTAGGAGCTGAAGTTCCAGAGCACAGTGGTGAAAAATCAAATTATGAACCTATGATTTTTTTATTAAAAAAAAAAAAAAGAAACGAAATGCATATTTTAGTTATGAACACAGTTGAAATTTGTCAGGAAGAGAAAAATTGAATTAAAAAAAAAAAAAAGAGAGTAGAGAGCAGAATCTTTCTAACTGGGGCTGCACATTTATCTAATCCAGAATATGTGTTAAACTTTCACTGCCCCTTCCCTACTTTTAAGCGAATTGCCTTTTAGATTTTTGGTTGAGTTTTGGGTTTGGGGTTTTGTTTTTTTTTTTATTTTGCTTAAAGAGATACAAGTCATTTTTCTGCTGTAGACTTGTTCATGACAGACAAATATAATATAACAAATTRTCTTCCATTAAGAAGTTGCAGACTTGGGTCAGCTGCCATGTAACTCATTCTGTTTCATTCCCTCCCAAGGGTTCCATCTATCCCCACAAAATAAATTCATGTGTGCTAAGTTAGGGTTTTTTCATGACTAGGCAATATTCCTGTTCCCTAGAAACTTGCAGTTGTTATTTGTCTTTGTGAACCTCCTCTTTGAAAATGCCAAATCCTTTAAATTAATGCTTCAGAGGGTCATATTTTGCATTTCAGTTGTTGAAAAGACCTTGCATTTATTCAACAATACAAAACCCCCTGAGGATCAACAACCACAGAATATTATGGAAAAGTATGCTGTGTTTTCTGTTACTTGGGAGTTGACTACTCACATAATCATAACTGCTAACATTCAAAACCTAGAGTATTTTTTTCATCCTTTTATCATTGCCTTTTCCATCATTAAATACAGCTTGGGTTTTTTTTAAAATATGACTAGGTCCTGCTTTCAGTGATGGATCTGTCTTCACTGCTACAGAACAGATCCCTGGTTGGTTRAAGAAGTGTCTTCAAAAAATATTTGAGAGTTAATTTTTGGTTAGCATCCAAATTTCTTTGGTTCATTAAGAGCAATTTAAATTATCTTGGGCTAATCATATTTAACTGCCCCTTTCAGAAGGAGTAGCTTTATCCCAGGAAAGTTAGCATAGTTTCACTGGGATTTTAGAGAGCATCAGTATTTTTAACCGTCCTTAATGCCACTTTTATTTAATTAAAAGAAATACTTTTCTAGAAGCTAACTGAGATTGCTGGAAATAAACACAGAGCTTTCCTGAGCAGCTAGTAATTCCAAGGGAGTAAATGAAAACAACTGTGAGTAAACTGAGTTAATACACTAAATCTAGGGATTCTTGTGTCTTGGTCCTGTAGTACAGTTCRCTCACTTGCCCCTTTGCTTTTCATTCAGACTGTACAGAAAAATGAAACACAGTAAGAGCCAGGCCTTGTTTTTTAGTGACATCTAGCACAGAGAAAATGCCCAGGGATGTCAGTCCCACAATTTTGTCTGATTTRCACCTTAAGAAACACTGAATTAACTCCTTTATTTTTGTTATTGTATGTAACCTGCAGCAACCCATTTAATTCTTCTGGCTCCTCCTGCATAAACATTACACATAGAGTTATTTTGGTGGTAGTGGCTGTGTGGATAATTAAGGTAGGTAAGCAGTCAGCCCAAAGTATTTGCACAATTCTCTCCCACTCTTTTACAAAACCACAGCCTCCAGATCTGTCTGTACTACTCACATGGCCACAGGTACAGCTGAGTTTCCCAGAATTTGATGTCCTGTACTTTCCACATGCTCTGTAAAACAGTGAGACATTCTTTGGTGTCCCCAAGTACACATGGAAATCTTAACAGCACATTTATTTTTCCCTCAGTGTTTTATAAAAAGCATTTTGATAGACAAGAGCATTTTGATTGATAAAATGTCACAGGAGGAGGAAAGCAAGTTTGATTTCCTGGGATTCCTGTAGGGGTTTATCTTTTCCTTTGGCGAGGGGGAGGTGGGAAGGAGGGATAGYTTTAGCATTTAGTTCAGCCTAGACAGTAAAAGACTGTTAGTCTGTATCTTTACATCTCCAGTCCCTTTCACATTCTGGTGTCACAGCCTCAGACAGCTTGCACTGTTTGGGTTCGTAGCATTGCACTAACATGTTTTTAAGTTTAGAAAGAATTCAGTGTTCAGCAAAAATTTTAAATGAAAATCCTTTCTTTTCACATTAGATTTAGTAAATCCCTTCCCTTTTACAAATGAGAAATCTGGGCCTAACCTATTATGACAGCATTTCTGAGTTTTTCACTTGCGAAGGTTTTTGTGTTTTATAAATCTAATTAACTGTAATAAGAAAATAATAGGACATAATGTTTGTTTTACAAGGTGATTGATCTCTTGGCAGCCTGGCAGACTCTTTTATTGATTGGTTGGTGGATAATGTCAAAGTGGATATGTCCTGGGGGAGAATAGCTGACACCTAAATCCATATGTGACAGATTACCATCTGTGTTGGAAGACAGGTTTCTTCRTGAAATTGCAAAGATAACAGGTGAAAATTGAGAAAGTGACATGAGGGAAATGTGTTGAAACCTGCCTCAACCTTTCCATGCTCTAAGAGCGTTTGCACAAAGCTCCCTATTTTGTGGGCAGCCTGTTTTCAGGATGAGGGAGATTAAATTTTAATTACACTCATTCCTGTCTGCCCAGTCTAGATTTAATCCTGTTAATTAGGAAAATGCCTTGTCCCACAACGTAGCTATAAAGCTAATTAAACAGAGAATCTTCATTTGCTACTTGGTGGAACTTCAGTTCAGTAATGACTACCATACTTTACAGTTAATTAGCACTGTGGGAGGGAAAATGAGGATGTTGTTGAAGTGCAGAACTCAAATTAGAGATGCTATAATATAGGCTTTATTTCATTTTGAAGCTATCTGATGCAGGCAAGTCACACACTATCCTACCTGCCTCAGTTTCACGTTTATTAAACAAGAATTAATTAAATGTACCTCTCCTGCAATAGTGTTGTGTAGGTTTAATGTAATGATGATAATAAGCTGCTGGCCTTTGAAATCCTCAAGTAGAAGGCACTGCATAAATAGAATTATTCCTCCCTGAAACATGCAAAAGGCAATGAACTGTGCAGTCTCAGGTAAAGTGGTGCAGCAGCAATTTTACTCCTAAAGTAAATATGACCCTAACAGTCCCACAGACATTTACAAAATCCTCCAGTGCAAAGCAGCACCAGCCTGGAACATGCTGCTGGATTAAACTATTCTAAAGACCAGACCAGAATTTGACTTAAAAGTTTCAAAAGCAAATGACTTTGATTTATAATGCCCTGTTCAATAATAATGCATTTTAAAGTATTGGTCCTGGAAATATCAAATGATAATTACMAATCCCAAATTTTACAGATGAAGTAAAGCACAGAAGTGTTACATCTTGCCCAAAGTGTTGGATAAATGCATTGTAAAACTGGAACTAGAACTTAAAATTCCCAGCCAAATAACCACACAACAGCTGGCTTGATGCTYCTGGAGGGAACAGCAGAGCCTGTGTTCTGCTTTGGTTTAGATTTTCTCATAGTGGCACTGATCCAATGAATCTAGGGATATGAAATTATCTTTCTACCTTAATGAGACATCCCTGGCATGCATTATTTAAGCTGCTATGGAATAAAATATTTAGAGTATTGTAAGGGGAGCTTGGTAGCTTATACTTACATTAATCCTGAATTTACAAGTTTTAKTGTGAAGTGGCTGGCAAATATCAAAATAATTGCACTCTAAGCATTGGTGGCTCTGTAATATTTRTACCATAGAACAGCATGTAGAACAAGGTCTTTTGTGCAAGCCTGTGCTGCTTGGCACCCCAAGATAACCTGCTGAGTCAAGAGTGGATGCATTTGTTTTTCTGTTCCTCTATTTCCCCACCTCTGGCATGGGGTTAAAAAGTTTTGTGGCTGCTTTATAAAGTACTTGGTGGTCTGTGTGCATCGGGGAACTAATATCTATGTCAGCAAGGCAACACTAGTTTCAAGGTTTAGGGGACTGTGGTGATTTGTAAAGGCATGAGAAAGGACAAGGAAAGAAAAGCAAGGAAACACTAGGAAATCAGGGAAKGAAAAGAACTAGCAAACTACAAAAAATATGTTTATATTGATGCCCACTGTATACTGGTAATAGCATTACTAATTCCAACATGATGGCTTTCATTATTAAAAACAAAAAAAAAGATGGTTATGAAGTTTCTGTAATTATTTTAGGTTGATCTGAGAGTGTATTATTTTCCTGGAGTTAGGTAGCATTTTAAATCTGCAAAGGATTAGACCRGCACAATCAGTTCAAATATTTGTCCAGCCATTGAAAGGAGAATCCTCACTTCCGCATGTGATGAGGCTTTGGAAATCTCCATCTCCATCATTGTTCAGCAGCTAAGAGAAGATTGCATGTTGATTACCCTTTCAGTTGCCTTTAAGCAGCTTATGTGAAATGTTACGTTCTACGTTACCTAAAATCCCTACTTTTTAATTTGTTCTCTGACTTKTATGCAGCAAGACAAATCTCTGTGGGTTTATATGCGCGCACACAAGTGCATACATGCAGCCTGATCAGAACCAGCTCCTTCCAAATATGAATTTCACTGAGCAGCACTTAAAAAGGTGCAAATGGAAGAGGGGCAGGCATTCTCATTAATCTTCACAAGATCATGAAAAGAAAAATAACAGCTTGCCTGTTTAGCCCAGTCAAATTGTAGCTATATAACTTAGCATAAAACATCTGAATTTCTAGACTTTTATTTAAAGCTGAAAAGCTTTTTTTTAAAGCTTATTCCGCTGCCTCCCTCACATTTTGAGATCATCAGAAAAAAAATAGGATAATCTATTATATTAGAAATATGTTACATATTCCTTCATTCTTCAAAAATGATTGTCTCACTCCATTCTTCTGAAAATATCTTCTGAGTGTCCAAAAGAATATGGAAAATTTGGGGAAATAACTGCAAARACAGGGCATTGTAATAAACTACTTGGATCTCTCCGCTAGAACCGTGACTTCTTAGCAAATGCCACAAGGCTGTGGGGTGGGTCATGAGAGGACCCAGAGAGCAGTGCTTGGCTTCACCACAGTGTCTGTCCCAAGGTCTGTCAGGATTTTGCTGATGGGATGTGCTGCAAGCCTGGACTTCCATCAGCCCAACAAATACAGATGGCAGGGAGCCATAGAGGCTGAGTGKAAATCCTCCACTCTGTGCTCAGCAGGACATCCCAGGGTTTGTTTCTGGGTTTTCATGAATGCGCAGCTTTTGTGATGATGTTGCTGAGCTCCACTCCAGACAAATACGTGTAATTGGGGTTTTTTCCCTCAAATATTACAATTTCTAAAAAGGTGTTAGCTACCATTGTGCAAATCTTATCTTTGCTTTTAATTCTATTTAATTGCATGGGAATTGAACAAACCATTTTCAGAGCTAACAGAAGGCTTGAATTCTCAGTTGCCTATTATACCATACCTTCACCTGACATTTTTGAACATAATTTTTAGTGCTTCTGTAGTTTTCCACTGGCCTGTATTTCCACATCTGCATGTGTCCCATTTGTACTCACCACATCAGTTGGTATTTGTAGCAGATCATCAGCTTGTATGAGCAAGGTATCATTTAACAATGTTGACCTATTGCATTAGGAGAAATCCCTTGGGATTTTATTGCCAGTGCACTGAAAGCCCATCAGACCTCATAGTCTGAAATGACTCTCACGGTATCATCAGGGCATTTTATGTACAACCCCCGTGGAGGAATACAGTTCTTTACATCCTTTTGCATTCCTGAGGATAAAGGGGAGCAGAACTTGTGGGAATTTGGAATTATTCTTCAGCAACCTGCATCATAAGGAACCACTTGAGAACTGTGTTTGAAGATAGCAGGTTTATGACTCCTGCACAGACAGTCCCCATAACAGCAGGTGAATGTTTGATTAAATAATGTCAAAGCTGGAAGAGACAACATAATGGGTTTCCACAGTGTATTTTTCTCTRCATGAGAGGCAGACATGCTCACCCTCTGTGAAGTTCAAAGAGGCACCTGACAAAGTTGGGTACCAGTGAATTCAAACATAAATGGGGCCTCACCTTCTCACGCAGTGGAATAATTTATTTTCACACGGCTCATAACACAAATTATTTATAGCCAAGGAATGAAAAATAGTAGGGATACAGACTTGGTTCAATTTCTATGAACCAGTTAGACATGATACATACGGTTGGATACTGCTCTCTTACAAGTGAAATGCAGCAAAGTACTGCTCTCCACAGAGTGAAATAATTTTTACATGCCTTGTCAGTCTTGCTATGGCCATGGAAAGAAATACAGTGAAAGCAGAGACATTGGCACTGTTTATGTTATTTAGAATGTTTTTGCAGCTAACARTTTTGACCTCTATTCTGTTTTGATGGTCCTGGTTTCTAAAGGTCATTTCATGTTTTCCAGTTAGGAGAAATGAATAAATGCTTTCTTTTCCTGTGGACTCTCCCAGGTTTTACCCAGATCCTGGCTCAGAATTATTCCAAAGAATTGCTCGTTTAAAACTAACACGCTGCATTGTCAGTGGAATTGCAGTTATTAACAGCCTAAAATCTGCACTGTGATGCCAGCAGGGTTTCAATTTTGCCCCTTATGGTCTTGAGAGATCCTGAAAAGAGACTGGAATTTGTAATTTAGCATATGAAATCCAGGGGCCATCATTTAAAACATCAATCGTTACTCCAGAATGGTGTTTGACAGGCTGCAAGTAATTTCTACTTCAAGCAGTCTCAGGCAGCAGAGTAGCCCAAAGGTCATGTTGTTCTTATCATAAGTAAAAGATATCTTCTTCATGATGGATGACTGTTCTGTGTGTTTACGATGCATAAAGTATTAGTAATTTTAGTTCACAATTCCATTTGTCCCACAGTTTTGTCAGGGCAAGCTAAACTCTAGTTAGGTACATGTGTGCTGTGCAAAAGGATGGGACCTTYTGTAGTAATCCATCAACACAGTCCCAGTCGCACATGGGGCAGCTGGGAAGAATCACTTTTACAAAAGGAAATGCCAGGCTGCAGGAATTGGGAAAAAAATTCTTATGTTTTCACTACTAATCTTGACCTGTGCAGGTGATCACAGCTGAAACTAAATGGGTTGCTGCCTCCAGTTTCATGGTATYATGTATGGTGACCCTCAGTGTGCTCTTCACCAGATTTATCAGGTTGGGAGCCCAGGGTTTTCTGTTCTTGGCCAGCCAAATGCCAGAACTGGAGGACCACAGACAGCAAACACGACTCCTGATTTCAGAGCACTTTGAGAACACAGTTACCTGAGACACAAAGATTTGGGCTGGCTTTGTGCAAAGCATTCAGGGCATTCCACAGCTGCTGCCTACAATTTACCCTCATTCTTTCAATTGGATTGAATGCAAAAGCCACTCCTCTGCAGAACCAGGCACAAAAGTAATTTAGTTCAGAGGGCCTGAGAACAAATTTCCTATCTCTTTGCCATAAATGAAACTCATAAGGAAACATTAAAGCAATATCCATTGTTCTTGTTTATKTGAGTCCTGGACATATTTCTGTCAGTGTGTGTACAACAAAGTGCTGTTTAGAAGGCTGAATTTGCCTCTCAGGTGTCAGAATTTTTAGATTTACCACTTCACTCCTCTTGCTGCAGTTTAAATTTTACATGCAAAAATGTGGTAAGTGCCATGCCATTTTCTTATGTTGGAATCCTATGTTTCCAAAAATTAATGAATGACTTTCACTAAGAATCCTCCTAAATTCAAATAATTTTTAAAACGTGCCCTTCATTCACCATTGTGCTAGTTTTGATAAATTTCCCTCTCCATATAYTGGACCTCTTAGCATCTAGATTTGCATTTTGTAGGATTTGCTCTTTAAATAGCCAGCTGTTACCTCAAAGTTTCAAAGCTCTTAYAGCAAGAAGCTTTTCAAAAAGAAGYATCACTCTCCACTTAGGTTCCAGAAAGATCTTGTTTTCAATTCCAGAAGTGGGTACCCAAGGCTCTATTTCATATTACTTCTTCACTGTATGCATACATAAAAAGAGCTGGKTTTTGGCATTGTTCTTCTCCTGAAAAAAAAAAGAAAGTAATTTTTTCTTTTTTAAATAAACATGGATCCATGATTTTGTAATTGAGGAAGGATGGAAAGATTCCTTGTATTTCAAATCAGGTTTTGTGCCTATTATGTAAAACTTTATMGATTGGAAAAAATTGGGACTGGTCATACCAGTTCTTCAGTGCCTTTGGGAGAAGTTAAAAAGGGTAGAAAGTAGAATCATCAGTATCAARTTCAGAAGTCTTACAAAATTCATCAGTCCACTCATAATTATTTGAAGTAAGAGCCATTGATCCTGTCCTTCATACATATATATACATATATGGCTTTCAAATAAAGACAATCTATCTCTGCCTTCAGAATAATGAAAGAAGCAACATTTCACATGCACTCAGTTAATTCCTTTCCTGCTATACCAAACGAAAAACGTTTGACACATGAAAATGGGTTACACTGTGTCACAGAATAATGACCAAAATAGCACATAATGCTAATTATGAAATAAAATGTATCCTTTCATTTGTTTTTTTAAGCATAAGAGAAGTATTTCTTCAGAATTCAAGTATGTTTTACTTCGTGATTGTTATTATTTCAGTCTTTTCATGTGTTTTAGTTTTGATAGTTCCTATGCAAGGTAAAAGGATTCATGTCCTTCACAGGTTGAAGTCTGCTATCAGGCAGAGCCCTGCATCTACAGAGGATGTAACACCAAAGTACTTTAGCTTGGGTCCAGTTCTGARAGAAATGGTTCTGTTTCCCAAGCAGCTCAGCCCATAGCTCTCCTTGTGAGATWGGTCTGGGAAGGGACTCATCTGACCAGCCTGGTTCCTAACAGGGAYAGCAGCCTCCTTGGGGATCTGAGTAAATTCCTGTATTCTTGCTCTGAATGATTGAATTACTATCATGAACTAACTTTTGGCTGTTYATTCCTTGCAGATATTGATGAGTGTTTGGTAAACAATGGCGGCTGTGACCATTTCTGCCGAAACACAGTTGGCAGCTTTGAGTGCAGCTGCCAGAAAGGCTATAAACTGCTCACAGATGAAAGGACCTGCCAAGGTAATACTTCATTAACCTTACTCTTCATATAATGAGGATGTTATTTCCAGCAGATTTTTTTTGGTACTTAAGTCATTTGTACTGCAGGTTTTAATGGTACTGTCATAGAAAGCAAGGTTAGAAAACGCCTGTGATGTTTTCTTTTTACTGAGGTGAGATTAGAAGATTATTGGAAATGTTGTATTTCAATGTTTTTAGTAGTAGGAATGTCAGTGTCCTGCTGAAGTATAAAAATCCAAGTGGAATAGCCTCAGGCAAAGAGCCTTATCTTCAAATCCTCTCATTTGCTATGATCTTAATGGGACAGAGGCTTATTTTATTAAGAGCAGGGTCATTTAGAGGAACTGACTGTAATAGAGCATTTGCAAGATTGTAACTAAAAAAAGGAGTAATTTGTGAGCTCASCTTTGCCCAACAGAAACTGTTTATGAAGGGATAATGGTGGCATTTTGTGGGAATTCAAATGTATTTTGTATCGTTTGCTATAAGTTTGCTATATCGTTGCTATCRTTTGCTATTTGTTATCTAAGTCACTTGATTTTATGTGTTCTATGACTACATAGGTACATAACCATTTCCAAATACAGACCTTTGAAGAAATTACATTTGAGCTCTGTAGCTTTACTCTTTAAAAACCTCCTAGAAAATGCTAGAAAGATGAGCATGCATCAATAGAGAGAGAAAGGGAAGGATGAWGTATTCAATTAAAATTTTGTGAAAAAATTGCTATTTTATTAATACATGATTATTTGCATGGGTTTTGAAGAAGTATAATTATGAAGTCCAAAACAGCGTTAGTATTTTAGAGCTTCTTTTGTTAATCCATAAAAGAGAAACCAAGATCTGAAGATTTATTGAGTCATTCAAAATTTTTCCATTGCTTCTCATTGGTACTTCCACCCATCATTTGAGAAGCCATCTCCCCCTGACTGTGTGATTAAGCATAAAGAAGTTAGAGAAAGGTTGGTTTCAAGCTGGACAAAATGGAAAGAGCTGAGATTAGCACAGCYAGTGCCACGTGGTTTGGTAGAAATGACACTGTAGGATCATGTCAGATCAGGGGAAGTTTTTATTTACCTCCTAGGAACAGGGATAGAATATTAAAAAGAAACATTCCATTCATGATGTATTTAGAATTGGTTAGGAAGAATTCCTTGTTCATGAATTTYGTGTGTGATGTCATGCACTCACTGTGGTATCAATCAGAGGTTTCACCACTGAACTAGTTGTTATTACACCAGGGAAAATCTCGAGAAAAGTTAGGCAAGAGCTGGTGCAAAAGTTATTTGTTCATTACWCAAGTCTTAATACTAGGCTTTAAAATCTCCCTGTAAATGATCAGGTGTCTGTGATGATAGTGAGAATCTAGAAGCAGCTCTGTGAATGCTTTTCAAGTGAATTTTGTTTTTTCATGTGCCAGAGCTCCAGAAGGAGAGTCACTGRTAACAATAAACATCATGCAAGGACTAAAGCAGTAGCTGATCTTCTCTCCCTCATGGGATCAGACATGGAAGTATAACCATGACTGGGCCATCCTGCTTTTTCCATCGTCAGTGAGGAAGGGCAGGCACTCAGTCTTGCCTCTGCACAATACTTTGATTGGTAAACTGTAGCTCATCTGTTGCTGTAACAGATAGATAAGTGCAAGCCCAGAGAATTTTTGGCTGGACACATTCCTCCAGTCCCAGAAACATTGGTTCTTCATAACATGAAATGGGGAGGACAGAGTCATTTCCTCTTTGAAGTCTGAGGTATTTGGGCCCAGMAAATATGGTGTGATGCCTGCTTTGTGGAGGGATCACTGTGATAATTTAGTTCCTGTCTGTTGGTTAAGGTGATAATTGGTGACTCAGGCAGTCAGTAAGCCTGCTAATAAAGAGAGAGGAAAAGTGAATATGGAGGGAAAAGTCACTGATGTATGAATCACCTGTACTTTGCTTCTTCTGCTGTGAGAAGAATATAGTCAGGGGAAGTGGTTATAGTTATTAAYGTCAGGTCTGTCGGGAAAATGTGGTTTGGATTTAGTAACTCTTCTGGGATATAAATCATCCACATTTTGTTTTTTGTAACAGCCGGTCAACACTGACCGTAAAACATTAATAAGAGRTTCAGGAAAATTTATTTTAGGCATATTAGCCTTTCCATTGAGTGAAAGAGAACAGTCTAATTTCTGTTTATAAAAGATGCTGTTGTTCATGCTACATCTGTTGTTTTGATTCATAATAGAGTTTCCATGATTTATGATATTTCTGTCAACATTGCCCTTCTCTTCTGGTTTCCATTTTTTTTAATAAAGATTTCTTTCAGTTACTAATCAACATGTTTACGAAACATTCATTTAGACCTTAGAAGCCTGCATTGTTTGGGACTGGGTCCTATTTTGTTCATGTGGCCTCCCCAGTGTATAGAGCATTCATCTCCAAAAACGTTCATCATTAATATCAGCACAAGGCAATTCTACATGTTTCAATAAAAAATATCCCTTTGTATTGCCTGTGAAATTCTGAAGTTGTCTCACTTCACCTAATTTCCTTCAYGTCCTTTCATTGTAGACCTCAGAGCTGACTTTGAGATTGCAGGGAAATTGTATCAGTTGCAGACCTTGTTCTGGTTGTTTGCAGAGCTCCCATCCCGTGCCACCCCAAGTGCCTTCCACACATTCATCCTCTCTGTCAAGAGGAAAGTATTTCTCTTCCAGTTTTTAGCCAGGAAGATTGAAGCCAAATATAGCAGCTTGCCTGAGATCACATACATAAGTGCCTGGACTGCCCAGAGAATAACCTTCACTTATTGTGAATCTTCCCCTGCTAATTTGCCCATTGTAAGATATTCTTATTCTCTTGTGTTAATGCTCATAYCCCAATAGAAGAATTTTTCAGGATCTCTGAAGTTTACTGCTCTCTTGGTGCCACCCTGCATGTTGAGTGCTTTTGTAAGCAGCCCTCGCATTTGGAAAAGGCCATAATACATTCTGCATTTGTCTGATTACAGCTAAACCATTTTTAGCCCTGGCTGCAAAGAAAACCATTGTCAATCACAGATTACTCCTRCTAAGGAGTGGTTCTCACACTGTGGCTCCTTGTTAGACAAGGAGAATGTGGGGGGTTCCCTTCCTTTCCCCTCCCCTGCATTCCAGCCATTTAAGAGGAAACTTACTTGTAACCCAGAAGGTGAAGAATCCATACTGCCCTGCCAGTAATATTGTGGAGACTGATACTGTTTTCCCAGAGTCTCTTTTTTCACACAGACTTAAAAATAGATTTTTCCCCCTTTGACAGTGAAATCGCTGAATGACAATACCAAACCCATCTATTGTACATTGCTTTAATTAACCCCTTAAGTCTAAGGTATTGTAAATTCTTTGGTGCAGGAAGAAACAGTTGGACCTGTTTGTATAAACCTAGCAAAAGAGGTCTGCATCTCCTTTGAACATGTAGTAAAAATAACATAGCTATATTTATAGCAAGGAGAGCTCGTGTTTGTAATCTTTTTGTTAATTAATAGAAGGACAACAACTCAGATCAGTTCTAGAATGACATCAGCAACAAGCAAGCAGGCAAGACTTGCTGCGAAGAAATAAAGCTGCTATGAATGTGTGTAAGCTCAGACATAATTACCTTAATCCTCAGCCAGTATGAGTTTTAAAGCCAGTTCACTTAATTGCTTATTCAGTTTCTGTTTGTTGTGCAGTGATTTCAAAAAAAAATCAACAATAAGTAGTCTCTCTGCTTCGCTCAAGTTCAAGCTTCATTAAGCACCCAGAAAAAGGTGTGAAATTCTATCATAAATAATTTTCTCTGCATGCTCCAGGAACTGCTTTTTGCAAAGCAAGACAGTGAGAGACAGCACACACATTTGCTATAGATCTCTCCAGGGAGTGGTAGAGATTGAAAGATGTGTTACCTTGAGAAAACATATAATACTTTGGTCTGTTACCCTCACCCTCTGCCTTCTGCCACCTCAGGTCAAAATAGAGACAAATCTTCCGACGCTGAGGAATTTAAGCTTTTGCAGGGGGCAAAAGCTCAATGCATTTGCATCATTCTGGTCCACTGTACAGCCTCCAGAACAGGCTTAAGTGGAGCTTGATGATATTACAGACATGATAAAGTCTGCTCGTTGCYTTCTCACCAACCATTTGAATTGATACAGCCACTGTAATAAAAGGAGATGACTGTCCATCAGGGAACAGTACCTCCAGGGCATGTGGACTACCTGTGTGGGCCATGTGGCTTTTTTGGGCCTTCTTTATGGCCATAGATGACAGCAATTTTAATTTACTTTGAAGTATTGTCCATTTGACTGTTGGTTATTGTTTAATGCCTTCCTACCAGATTTTAAACAAATGCAATTGATGCTTTTGYAGCGAGGCACTGGAACACAGGGTCTCACAGTCTGCTGCTGATAGTGCTGGTGTTTCTCCAAAGGAGATTCAGTGATGCATGTTTCCACAATAAGAAATTTCAAACAGAATTTGCCCCATTGCTTCATGAAYAATTGCATTTTCCCTGTAGTGATTTTCTGTGAGCATGTTTTGCTAGATTTAGATAGCTACAAAGCTCTCCAACAGCAGTTCAAGTACAGTTGATTTGAGGTGGTTTTCCCTCTTGCTACAAGACGTGCATATACACAATCATACTTGATACTTCTACTTCTTGTGCTTCTTATATGCCCCACTGTATCCCACTTCCTCTCTTCTCAGCTTCACTTCCAGACAAGTGTTTCTCAAGACTTGAAGCTCATGGAGTGGAGCAACTGGAAGTAATGGCTAGAGCAGTGATGCTGTGAGCAGATACTGAAGCAGTTTCCTTAGTAATTCTGTCAGCATTTTTCAATGCTGTCCTGCAATACACCTCAAACATTGTCCAGTTCTGGAGGGTTTTTTGTTTCCTGTTTTTTTTTATTTGGCTTTGTTTTACATATCTGCATATCTGTTACTAGAGTAATCCTTTACATAGGGCTCCCAATGCCTAAAGTCAAGACAAGCCTTCTTTCATCCCAGAATGAGAGAGAGAAAGAATAAGCGCACCTTGAAAAACACAGTAGCTGTCTGTGAACCAAGGATCCTGCAGGCCTGCCCTTGAAACTTTGCCCTATTAACTGGGTAGGTAATCACCTCTCATAATGCCCATCTTTTAACTTATTGTACAAAATATGCACTATTTACCTTCCCAGGGTAAGATTTTAATCTCCCAGCATGGTATCTCCATTTTAAAAATGGATATGAAATGACGGATTAATCATACGGAGAAGRACAGATAGAAAGTGTTTGTGGGAAGTATTTTTGGCCTAAAGAAGCCCATAATGATTAGCTACAAAGATCTCATTATACTCTTCTGTATGGAGCCATTGATGATAAATATGGATGTACAGAACCAGTTTAATCCCAAATAAATCAGTGTATCCACAGAAGCAGCAGCAGCAGCACTGACTCACTAGCCATCTTTGACACAGAGAAACCAAATTAAAAATAAAAAATAGCCAAAGAGGTTGGCACCCTTTGGTTCCATGACAGTGACCTGTTGCTCACATTTGATCACATAACCCAATAGAGCACCCGGTCTTGTCCCAATCACATAACCTGATGAAGTTCCTAGGGTTAGGATACACCCCTTGCATTGATTTGTACAGGGCACAAACACTCATCTCGATAACAATACACACCAGAGTAGAGAAGTCARGGCTGGAGCATCTGGCCCCTCAAATTCAATGCATCAATGTGGTTTTGCCAGTGAAAAGGGGTGGAAAGTCTCATTGTTGGTCTACCCCCTTTCTTTCCTTTTCTTCCCCTGTTAAATACATAGAAAAGTAAATGTWCAATAAAAATAACATTTTTAGCCTGCCTCTGCTTTCTGAAGTGGCAATAACATACAGCTTCACAGCCAGATGAGATGGCATAAAGAGGGCATCAGCAGAAATTTTACTGCCCTGGGTGGGGTTTTGTCTTAATATTTAAAATAMGTTTTTAGCTGAGCCCTCGCAAGCCTCTCAGAGGTTGTCACCCTCATGGTCAGGACTGAACTGTAGCAGTTGGAGAGCATTAGGAAGCTGTGAAGCTGCTGTGTCCTGGGGAGGGAAGTGGCAGTGGGGATCCCACAGAGCRTGTTTGCTGTCTGGAATGAGGAGTGAGCAGGCTTACATGCCCCTCTCTGACTTCTGCCTGAATTTGCTATCTGCATTTGCTCTAAGTTCGAGGTCTTCAGCAGAGAAAATATTCAGGGCTTCATTTTGCTATCTCCTGTATCTAGGTGTTTTATATTTATAGATTCTACATATATATATATATATATATGTATATAAAGAGAAAACTACTGTACTGAGCAGAGTTACTGTGCTGTCACAGTAAAGCAAGCTGCTGGTCACTGTTATCTTGTACCACTTGGACAGGGTAAGTCAGTGCCAGTGCAGGGGTGATTAGTGAGAGGGAGGGATGAAGAGATTCCAGCCATTCCCCTATCAGCACTCATTTCTGTGATACACATGGAGGACTTGAGATTTCTCCTTGTTGCATTCATACACTCATCCACATCAGGTAGATGTGGCCTAACACATAAAATACATTGGCTTCTTATAGGCTGATTTTCATCCAGTCCAGCTGATTCTGGCCCAAATGTGTTTTAATTGTGTGGACTCTTCATATATTAAAAAAGGGCTGGTTCAGCTGCTGCTGCTGTGTAGCTCAAGAATCAGTTTGTGATGCACTGGAGGAGATACTGGGAGCTGCTTGTGAAAATCAGATTAGCTMTGAAAGAAAACTCAAGATGATTTCCCTGTCACTGATGATGTTCACTCCCTATGCAGATTTTCTCTATGGCATTCTGCACTATTGAGCCTTACAAAAATATCTCACTTATGACAAGCACCATATTGCTTCTTGCATCAAGATTAAAAAATCCTCCACCAGCTAAGCAACATGTTACACTGTCAATGAAAGGAATATTTCTCAGATTCTTTCTGTTACGCTGGGTGTCAGTGAGACTGTGAATATTGGTACAGTCTGCCTCTCTGAGAAAAAAGGGTTGCAAGATCATACCCAGAAACAATAAATGCCCCAGGTATGAAGTAAAAACAGCTCTAGCCAGTACAAGTTTGTTTGCCAAGTGATAGTATCTGCAGGGTTGTAGCAATTAAGTCTGCTGAAACATGAAAACAAACACATCCCTCCCCCTCCAGTTCTCCCCTCTGCAGCAGTGTTTTCATAAGTTAAAGGGGAATGTTCTTTGGTTGCTGCTTCTTGGAAACCATATTAAACCTCACAATCTAGGCTTTAAATCACTTTCTAATAGAATGAGACCTAATGTGGAGAGGGCAGATGTGACAGATTATTCCACTTCTATTTTCCCATGAAGCTTCTGACACAGGCTACTGTTGGAAGTAAGATTGTAGATTAGTTTGACCTCAGGTCTCATTCAGTATGGTAGCTCTTACGCTGTTAAACTCTGCTATAGCTATACTGCTATCAAATTTCTTTTTACAGCTCTGTCTGGCCCCCTCCCGTTGATGATGTGTGTGGGAAGCCAAGCAAAATGTTCCATTAGTGTTTAGAAAGAGAATTTGAGATATATTTTTCAGTTGATGTTGTAGGATTTATGACTTGTATAGTGCAGAAATTACTTTACTGGACTGGAATCATGTTATGTATTAATGAATTACCAGGATATGAGTCAGCCTTGGAATAGTTTGAGCAGGAAGGTAGCATTCTTCCACAAACAATAATCTGTTGATAAATCGTGCTGAAAGCTGTAATTCAATAGGAATTGTTTTTAAAGAGAATCAGAGAAATTCTCCACTATTGCACATTAATGCCATATTACTGCATTCAAGCATTTAGTGACACTGATTATGGTCAGATAGCCTTTACCCTGAGTGCTATACAGAATTGCAATTAAATGACAACCCTATCCTAAATATTAAAAAGAGTTTCATTTTCCTGTGCTTGCATTTACACTCCTGGGCCTTTTAGAAGTGCCCTGGTTTGTTTATTTTCTTCTAATGAGAATAAAAGTGTAACCTGTTGAAACAAAGGAGTGTGATTTTCTTCCATTAGCCGTGTTATGAACTGCTACTTTGTGTTTTGGTGATTTGGTGACTTGGAGATGAGGCCTTAGTTAGGACAGGTGAAATAAAACAAAAAAGCTAAGCTCAAATATTGAGTCAGGAGGAGTGTCTTCTGGGGCTTTGCTGGCTGGAGGGGTTTTGATGCATTTTTGCAAATCATAGTGTTGGTGTTTCCAGAGGGATACCTGCCGAGGGACCTGCCTTTCTGGGCAGATTTTTTAAGCAAGCCTTTGGAGCAGGGCCAGGGAACAGCAATTCTTGCATATATTCAGWGGTCACTTGACTTCAGCAAGAGCTTGGAGTAAACTGGGAATGCAAAGGTCCACAGGAGGGGAAGGGAAGTGCTGCATTGAGTTCTCAGCTGAAAACTGAAACTGTGTTGTTGTACCTGCTCTTTCAGCACCATCAAATAACACCAAGCATGTTTTCAGCCAGACTAGTCCCTTGTTCCTTCAAGAAATCTCACGGGCAGCTCCTGCTGAAGGGTGATGGAGACAGACACCTTAGCAAAGTGAACAGCTTTCTCCTTTCAGAAATATGGCTTAAAATCAAATGTGTTGCAACTGTATATAGAGAGAATATTCCTTCCTTGATACAGAGAGGGTAAAGCCTTTATGATGTTATCTCTTTAGGCTGTTAGGCTGCTCTTACAGAGTTGCTGTCTAAATAGTGGCTTGAGCAGAGTGGTCTTGTAAACATGTTTRTGTTTGTAGGACGACAAATAAACCTGCCTGAAGTTTCATTTAATGCACTTTGCTTGATATATAGCTTCTCCTGCCCAAMCTCTTGATGCAGTAGCATAGTTTATTTCTATAATAGCAGTAGATAACTCAGCTTGCCCTTGCCTTGGGAAATGATTRATACTGGAAAATTGTACATTTGCTTATAAAATCTTGGCAATGTTTTGATAAAGTACTTTTTTTTCTTAAAAAAAAATGGAATTGACTTTAATTGCATTTTAGATTGTCCTAGCAAAACAATAGCAAGAGGATAAACGTAACAGGAGCCAAAGCCTCCTGCTGGGTTCCTGAGATTAGCAGAGAAACCTGAGTACAACAAAGCCCTCAAGTAATGGAGAGAGGTGGGCAAGAGTGAGCATAAGGGGTGGGGACAGGTGAGCATAAGCCCRAGAGCAGGGGTAGTGTCTGGGAAGTCTAAGCACTGACACAACTTTTGTCTTCAATTTCAAGATGTTCTTCACACAGAAAGTTAAGCTTTTGYCTTTCTAGTCACAGTATTTTTACTTCATCTCGCAGCAGATTTAGCCCTCAAAGCCTGGAGGACCTTGTGTTGCCAGGAAATGATTGTGTCCAAATGTCACATACAGAAATACAAGTTGGCTCAAGAGGATCTTTATTTTCATAGCATAATTAATTTTGTTTCAAAAGTTTATGTCAAAGACAATCTGTAGCTAATGTGAGGAAGCTATAAAGCAAATTAATTGAGGTCAGAGATGTGTTGAGTGTGGTGGTCCTCCACCTCTGCCAAGCAATGCATTTCTTAGCATGAGTGCACGTTTCACWGAGCAATGAAGATGTGGTTGTCCAGACTGGACCCTGAAAAGCCCATACCTACCATTGAAAAGATCTGTTATGCAAGGGCTGCACATCCTTGATGCCCACAGTGCTACAGCTTTGCTGGTGCAAACAGATTTGACTTAATCAAAAATAGTTGCACTTGCATTCTCCAGGCTAAGCATCCAGAGGTACAGCTTTAAATCAGGCCCATTTTTCACAGCTCTCTTGACCTTTCTCTGATTTGCCATCACTGARAAGTTGAAAATGTACTTGGACTTTCTTTGGTACATGGCCTTTCACCAGGCGCTTCCTTCCCTTCCTTATACAATAGTGGGTAGATTTTGTAACTCTTGTGATCTGACAAAATGCTTAGCTTACCTAATTTCCTATTGATTTTAAAAGTAAGTAAAAGGTTATAAAAAYGAATAATACTGTTAAGTGTACTTAGGCATTTTTTATACTATTAGCTTTGGTTGTTAGAACATAATGACTCTTTACTCAGAATCAGATCCCTATAGTGCATTTTTTTTTAATTGTTTGGAAATCCTTTTAAAAGTTGTTATTCACAAAGATAGCAGTAAGGTGAAAAAGCAGGATGAGAGAACTGCTATGAGCTTTTCCTGTGGTTAAGTGTGATGTGCTCAACAGAGAAAACCAGTAACAATTTGAAATGTTCCCTTCTAAATGCCTTTATGGAACCCCTCCCTAGGCTCACTTTGTGCCTGTGACCTTGGRCAGAATTACTAATTTTATGCTATTGTATCTACTTGATAGTAGATATTTTCCATGTTCCATAAGAGACCGGGTAATCTTTCTTAACTGCAAGAAAAAAAAACCAAAAAAAATCCTTCTATTTTTAACTTCTCTATCTGCAAGTATCTGCAGAGCTGTCTCTGGTGACCAGCATTGGTTATCTCATTCTTCTCTCTACTAGGATGGCTGACCAAACTCAGAATTGAGCTCAGCTGGAGAATCAGAGGAAGAGGGAAACTTGGCTTGGCATTTGAGGCCAACAACCTTTTCTTCCTCAGCAGTCRTGTGGGGAAAAAGTCGACACTACTGTTCCCCATCTCTGCTTGCAGGACTGAGATTTAGCAAATAGTTTTGCTCAAACATGATTAAAATATTAGAAGTAATATAATCTGACAAAATTGAATTTWTCAGGTAATCCTCTACCATTATTCTGTTTTTTAGTTTGGTGCTGTCTCCAGGAATAGTGGATGGTGGGGTCTTTCAGGCTGCTGCCGGGAAACATATCAGTAATCTCTTTTTTTSTCCAACAGCAGAGAAATAATAATGTAATAATAATGGTGGTGATAATTACGATGTATTTCATTATACAAATGTAAAAAAGCCTTGCTCCAAATCCTACCACCTACAGTCAAAGAAATCCCCAAAGACCCCAAAGTTAGCTGCCAATTTTTGCCTGGCTGAATTGCCAGATTCTGCAGTTTCCATCCAAATGCATAAATCTTCCTGCCCCTTGGRCAAAGCTCTTGGTGATCCAAAAGCAAGCAAATCCATGGCTGATGCATGAGGCAGAGCAAAACCATAGTGCCTGGGAGCAGAATTGGCTCTGCAGTGCTGACAGGAAGAGGAATGTGTGGTGGTCACTTGGCTTGGCACACGTGCTGAGGGGAACACACACATGTGTTAAGGGAATAGGCGTTTACTGCAGTGGTGTTGTTCCACAACCCCATTTCTGGAGACTCAGAGGAAGTCCTGAGGGAAGCTTGTGGAAGAGAATGAGCTTGTGGATTCTGTGTGGAAGAAAAACTAAATATGGAATTTTTGAAAGTAACTGAAAAGAGAAGGGAAAATTAATTTGTTGCTATGTGAGATCACATAAAGCTCCCTTGGAAGAGTTACTAAAGAAAATATTGTGTTTACTGTGGAGCGGGAGCAAAAAATCTAGGCCTACAGTTTTATTGCCAAGTCTCRTTTTTTAACCTGCTTTCCTTTTGTTTTCAAAACCCRGAGATAGCGCAGTGGTTCACAGAAAGTGCAACTGGTCTCTTTTGATAAGGTCTTGATAGCAGAGATAAAGGAAGCAAGCTGCCATTTGCCTTTAAAGACTTTCCCAAATGTACTATCTTGTTCTTCCTAAAAGCTGTTCCCTTTGCTTTAACTTCTAGGTAAATAGTGGGAAGCGAATTGCTGTGATGTTAATGAGGGTGATGAATTTGCTTGGTGAAGAGTTATCCCCTTGGTGCTTAGCATCAAAGAAGGATCTGCCTATTGCAGTTCCTCTAACACGAAGGGGCCAATGAAAGATTAGTGTCTTTTGAACTGAGGTGAATTCACAGGAATTAATAGAGGCAGCCAGCCAGCAAAAGGGAACTGCTTAGTTGGAATTCTTGCTTTTTTGTGTGTAGCCTCAGAAAATAATACAAGAAATCTAAAACACGGTACCTGCTTATTCCTCAACAGATCAGGTATGCATTGCACTTTTTAAGAGAAATTATTCAGTCTTTACAAAATTTAGCAATTAAAAAGGATCACACCAATTTGAGCTCTAAAAATTAAACTGATGGAAAAGATTAAGGGATAAGTTCAGGAAAACACATAGACTATCCCTGTTCTAGAACAGTGATGCTTTTGCAGGTTACCAGGCAAAATGCTAGAGASTGCTTAGGTACAGGAGGTCAGACTAAATGTGAACTAGATGAGTATGMATATTTAATGCTGGCATTAAATATACTAATTCTATCAAAATAAACATACAGTTTCTGGTTATGTCTTGRAAAACATTATTCAATTTCAGACATGTAGCAGAAGTGTGAGAAGCCCAGAGTAAAAGGAGAAGTCAGTGATGCCCAGATATTCCTTAGAGCAAAATGAGAGTATCTGAAATGATCGAAATGATAAACAGCCGAAACAGCTGTGGTTCCCTAAGCTGCACTTGCACCAGAGCTATAGAGAGTGTTGATACTGCATTTTGTACTCTATGTAGACAAAGACATGGCCTCTCCTAAGAGTGACAGCCTCAAGAACAGAGATAAGGGGTTATTGAACTTACTGTGGGAACAGATAAACTGGGAGGATGATGAAAACTAGCTGTTTGCAGCACCTCAATATACTGGATAAAAACATACAGACAGGAAACTGAGGCTGTGAGCTAGAATTAGGTAGATGATAACAGWGGTCCTTAGTACAGCTATATAGTGTGGGCCTGTCCCTGAAGATGAGGAATGTTCATATTGCTGTGTACTGCTAAATCCTTGAAATATCTCCTCAGTGGGATGCTTACATAATAAGTCAGGTTTCTAATTATTTATTGCCTTTGTCTCAAATATATATTGCAGGTTTCTTTTGATGTTTATATGCATTTATTTGTTTTACTAGCTCTTTGCATTCTAACAAATCATTTCTAATAAAAAACACATTTCCTTGCGAGCACAGTCAATTTCCTTCAGAAGTCGTTCAGTCCCTGATTAGTGTGTTACATTTGGTCTTCACTAATCACATACTTAGCTGTGAGCAATAAAGTTCTTAAATAAATAAATGCTTTKCTCCAAGTCAACATTAGTCATAATGGAAAATTTCCCACTCAAACTTCTGAAATACAAGATGGGACTGTGCTACCTGGGCACTTAGATTCCCATTAAAAAAGTACAGCAGTTAAGGCCAGACCTGTTTTTTTTTCTGCAGGCCATTAGGTATGTTATTAACAATTAACTCTCAGCAACAAGATGACTTGATTGCAACTCAGTAATGCAGTGTGAAGTCTAAACAGGTCTGGGTTTTCAATTGCTTTTAAAGGCCTGGGGTTAAGGCTGTTTTTTCCCCCATCTGTGTTAGCCTGCTCCAGAAGCACTCAGTGGGAAGGTAATGAAGTAGAAGAGCTGTACATTACCACATCTTTCCTTGCTTCCTTTTCATTGGTTTTACTGTTGTAGACTTTGAAACTTAAGGACAAGTCAGCTATAGCCATTCCTCCTGGTCAGGGCTGGCTGTGTATTAGAGAGCAAATTCTCATATGGAGGATGCATTTTTACTAAGTGTGAACAGGGGTAAGTCACAGTGGATCAAAAAACGTGAGATGTGGTGGAAACCCCATCATATGGCTGCTGTAGCAAAACAATGCCTTCCCAGCATTGAATTTAAACCACCATTTGTTGGAGAACATAGCTTGAATCATGACTCCCTACGGTGCAGCAACCACTCAGATTAAGATATGTGGTTTCCCTAATGTCTGTCAAATATTGTTGGAAACCAGGCTGGCTCGGCTGTGAGGTGAACATTACATGGGTGGTATCAGTTCCCTGCAGAAATTGGAGGGAGTGGGAGGAGAAGACAGAATATAACTTTCAGCCAAAATACATACAAAAAAGGCATTAGTGTTTATTTTAAAAACATCATGTAACACTTCTTTAGAATTTCTATGTATGTGTGTTTAATGAATGAGAACAAGGAAAGGCTCTGTTTCTCAGAGGAGCCGATAACTTGGAAGCTGAGAAAGGTGAAYACAAAACATTCTGACTAACCTTGAGTTTGGCTTGTGTGAATGGCCTGGAGTGCTCCACACAAAGTCCACATTTGGCTTGGGGGTTGAAAATAAACCAAGGCTGTGTGAGATGGACAAAACAGAACTATATCTTGTGGGCCTTTGCCATGAGGAGAGTGTGGCCTTGTGAGGGGATAACCCCCCTATTCTGAGCAGTGGCTTTGCTGTGCTCACTGCACCTGGGGCTCAACCCCCAGCAACAGCTCAATCTGAAACCCACATTCCTTGCTCTATAAATGCTTCATAGCATCCTGGGCAGCAGTTACGAGATAGATRAAAATCTTTGCTGCCATCATCAAGATATATCTAAGTTTACTGGGGAGATTGGGACTGTGTGGGCTCACAACTGTAATAGCACCTCAAAGTATTGCTGTAATATCATGACCATTTTTGACTGATCTACCAGGATTCAGGGTGTCATGAGTCACTTCTACTGATGGAACTGATYGTAGAGATAGATATTTCCTTTTATTTTTATTGTATATTCCAGTTAAAAGTAAAAAAAATACTTCTTTTCTCTTTTACTTCTATTTGAAATAATATTTTTAAATTTATCTATTTTGCATMTATTCAGCAATCTAGTGCATATTTCATGTCTTGCCTCACCAAACATAGACAAATCAAAGATGRGTTTTTTCCTTACTGTGTCCAGAAGCATTACAGTCTACACTGTAATTCTCCATCCCTGTTACAGCTTTTATTSATTTACTTTGAGCCTCCCCTGTCTTGTTCTCTGTAGCACAACTGGCACCACCAAATAACAGTGACCTCTTCCTGCCGTGTTTGTTTTCAGATTACATGACAAATACTCCAAGCTCAGGACTAAACTCTTGTTTGGTTCTGATATATGACCTCTGTTTTGGAAGGAGGCTCTCAGTTTCATATATTGACCTAGTTACTTAGTGTATGTCTCAAAGAAAAGTTGTTGAGATGACCATTAGTTTTCTCTAAAAAATTTCTTCACTTGTTCTTAATATTAACMAACAAAATTACATTAAGAAAAACAGAGTTGGGACAATCCCCATTTTTGAAGTAGATTTTTAGTGTGAGGTTGGGAAGCTGGGCATTGAATTCTTCAGTTATATAACCACAAACCCAAATTACACCTCTGTGCAAGTGAGTTTTGCACATGTGCATTTTGTCACAGTAATTCCTGCATCAGTTTGCAGTTCTAAAACGTCTCAAAATCCATCAGGATTTACCAGTCTCACCTGTGTGTGTCTGGTGCTGAGCTGCTTGTTTCTAATGCTAATGCTTCATGGAAATRTCCCGCATTACATGTTGATTTCCTGAGCACTGGTTTCTTTTAATTAGTCTGAAATTTATCTTAGAGTGATGAAGAAAGCAATGACAATCAGGAATACAGTGCACTGCATTTGAGGGTTGGAAACAGAGTACAGAAAGGAGCCTTTCACTTCAGAGCTGCTGGTCGGAATCCAGCTCAGGTTCAGACTTAGCAAAAATCACCGCTGTGTGATGGCTTCTGGGTGCCCTGCACCCTACGTCCACAAATGAGTCACTGTCCACATCACACAAACCACAGAACAATTGGTGCTACTGTAATTGGGAGTCTCGTGGCAGCACTGGTGGAAAGAGCAGGGACTTGAATGAGCATGGAAAATGAGGTGCTTTATTCCCTGCTTCCTCRGGTCACCTTTGAGACACATCTGTTTGAGGAAACTCAGAAGAAATTTGATCTCTGGTAGCTCCCTTCTGGAGATAGAAGAATTTACTTTCCAGTACTGACAATCTGACACCCACTAAAAAACTTTGCATTCAAGAAAAATAAAGATCATTATGGGATCGTTTAACATGGGAAAGCCTGAACTAAAAAAAAAAAAAAAAAAAAAAAAAAAAAAAAAAAAAAAAAAAAAAAATTAAAAAAAAAAAAAAAATAAAAGCACTACATATGATTGAAAAATCAACAATAAAATCTAAATGCTGACTTGAAATAATAGGAACCTAGCCAAACTAATATTATCAAGCATGGCCACCATTGCCAAAAATTGCTTCCCTCAAAACCTCAGGGAAATTCTGMTCTTTTATTAAACCATTGAATAATTTCTTCCAGTTGAATTCCTTCTAGGGAATAATTAAGGAGTGCTTCCACTGTTCAACCATTCTCTTTGGAGGTGAGAATGTGGATTACTATAACAGATACAGGACTTTATTCAGCCTGAGATGATGCCTTGGAAACAGGGACTAGAAGGAGAGCTGTGAGTGGCACAGGACACCATGAAGAGAAGTCTGGCACTGCCAGTGTGCCCATGAATCTATCGAGGGGCTTGGAAGGGACCTTTAGAGATCACCATGACCCCATGACCCCTCCCATGAGGGGCTTGGAAGGGACCCTTAGAGATCACCTGCTCCAACCCCTGAATTCAGCACTTCCACTGGGTCATCTGCTGTGAAGTCACAAGCTCCTTTTTTAGATTTTATATGYATCATTAGTATTCCTTTAAAAAGCTGGCAGGAATGTGCTACCGGCAATGAATTTAGCCCCACAGTTCCTGTAAGTTTCAAACAGCTCAGCAGTGAAGACATCTCTCAATATGCTGAAATGACAATGTCACCTATGCTGACTGCAGTGGTGAATGTGTATGAATTTTTGACTAAGTGAAAGTAAAAAGAATGTGTTTGGTGCCAAATAAGTGTGTTAGCAAATCTGAAATGTTCATAATCAGCTTGGACTACATGTGAATTYATGCCAAATGCAACTAAAAATAGAATCCAAACTTCAACATTAAGTTGAAGTTTTCCAACACAGTTCCTTAAAAACATATAATTTTGACCTTTCTTTTAAAACATTTAAAAAACTTAATTTAAATAACTGGAAATCATTTCAAGAACACCTCAGACCCAAAACGTTAATTTATCAGTATTTATTTTGGAGTGTTGAAGGAGGGCAATTCAGAGCAACACAATACAAAAATGTTTGCATGTTTGAGTGTGTATTTGGGAGTGGGGTGGGAGGKGTTGGTACTGTAACCTGCCACATCTCTGCTTTTGTACTTTTGGACTTCTCTTCAGTAGAGAAGGCTGCCAGATTTTGTTGTGTTGTTTGTACAAAGGAGACAGGATTGAGATCCCCACGTTTGTTCCCAGCTGTTATGGTAAAGCAGGATATGAAACCCGGGTCTGTGAAGGTCAAATTCTTGGCCCCATAGTCTCTTGTGAGATACACCTGTATCTGAGGGTGGTGGGAAATAAGCACATCCTTTCAGGCTAAATATGGAGAAGCACTGTGAAGCACCACAGAGGTGTGAGGGCCAGCATCAAAGTTCCTGGGAGCCCAGGGATAACGGCATGCAGAGCACAGAATTCAGAGTTTAAAATGAAAGGATTTCAGCATCCTGTATCACAACGCCAGTCTCTTGTAATGAAGAGCATGTGGTGCATATTTTCCCTTTTCTATGACAAGTGCTGAATTCCTCAGGGGACTGGTGATTGTGCAGACAGGGCTCTGCAGAAAGCTGTGTCCCTCCCTGCCTTCCACAGCCRGGAGCAGCCGGGGCTGAGGCTCAGCCAGGGGAACCTGCATGGAGGCTTCCCTTGTTCCAGCAGCCAGAGCAAGACACTGAATTCAGCAGAGACTGAGAACAGCAGCAGGAGGTGGGATGAGAGGTTTAAATGGTGAAAAAGCTATGGAATAGAAATGCATTTGGCCATCCTGASTGCCTATTACTCAACAAGCAGTGGTAATGTCATCAGGCAGACTGTTGTTTCCACGAGCAGAGAGGGTAGTGCATCCTCCTTAATGTGAAGAAAAATAGCCAWATATGCAGCAACACAAAGTGCTACGTGTGACAGCAGTGCATATACACTCTGGACTAAACTAGTGCAGGATAAGATCACTAGTGAGAAATATGAAATTGGTTTTGAAAAAGAGACTTCCAAGGAAGTCAGAGGCGAGAAAATGAAGTCCTTTTATAAATTTCCCACAATACCATCTAGCGAACRAGGTTGCACATGAATGAAACCACGATGTATGATTTGGCTTCTTAAGCATTAAAAATCCTTTAAAAGTATAGCTGCAGTGTTCATTCCCAAATGATTTTACTTTGTGTATTTATTTAGAGAAAGCTGAAACAGTTTGCCATTTATGTGCATTCAAAAGCTGCCTATTTCCAAGACTATAAAGGAAACCTTAAAAAGAAATTACTTTCAGAGCTCAAATGACAATATTTTAAAATGGATACAAAAATGCATTAAGAATTAAATAGATGTAAGAAAGAGAAAATCTCAGTTGTCATCTTTTTGTGACTTGATCATAGCAAGTGATTGTGATGTACACATAAAACTGGATAACACAGATTTTTGTTCATTGTTTTTATTTCATTTTATGTTATGCCTGAACAGTTGCTTCCCACATTGTGAATTATCTTTTGTGTGAATGTTTTGAAACATTTAAAATTGGAGGTCATATAAAATATAGCTGTTTATGACATTCTGAGTTTGTGCATAAATTTTCACACAGATTTTGGGTTTGTGTACACATACAGAAAATTTCAATTTTATAGTTCTTACCTTCTATAGAAGGTAWATATTTGCATTTGTAATAATGGAATGAGACCTAGATTGTTTCATTAAATGTCAAAACTATGTAAAAATACTAGGATATAGGAATTGGGTAGAATGCCCTGAAGTATGGTGAGTTTTCAAGTTTTTTCAAACACCAATATCTTTCCAAGCATGTACATTATGMAAGTCTTAAGTTATATATTGCAATGGTGCTGTTAAGGTTTTTTTTTAAAAAAGTAACTCTAGAAAGAATGGGAACTGTTATAGGAATACTATTCGTTTATAACTCAGGAACACTGGAGGAATGAGATTTGTTGAAATGACCACTCTCAAATAATGTCACTGTATTCATTTTTCCGACCTATAAGCAAAAAAAATAATCACTGAAGAGATTTTTTTTTTTTTAAAAGCAATAAAATTAGCTCAAAAGTGTTTTTTTACACAGATTGCTGTTTAAGGTATCTTTAATGTTCTCAGCAWGTCCATTCTGTCAGGACTGCTGTCAAATAAACCTCTTCAGCACCTGCTCAGCAAAGYCTTTGTACTGTCCTGGAAGCAATGTGCTTTTAGTTACTTTCTTCAGAGCCTACTGGATGGGAGAGGCTGTGTAAACCAGGGTTTCACTTTGGTGAGCAATGATAATTAGAGATAGCTGACTTTTTTTAAAGGGAAGAGGTCATATTKTCTTGGATTGGGTAGATTGTGGACTTTGGACTAATATTTCCTGTGTTAGGTGCAGCCTGTCCATTCCTGATGCTGGTTTATTCTCTGGCTGTGTTCTGCTTATCCTCTGCAAGTGCGTGCAGTCTTGTGCAGGCAGAGCAGAAGTCTGGGAGCTCTGTSCTGGTGGGCAAGATGTCAAGTAGGAATGGTCAGTGAAAGAGGGAACTGCTTGATTCAACCAAACCTTTTTTCCGTTGTGCCACTAACCTCCCCAGAAGCTCAATATTCACCCAGCTCTGCTGGGTCAGTATGATCAGAAGTTAAAGGTTGCCATCTAATGGGGAACATACATAATACAATCTTCATGGGGTTTTTCCAAATTGTGTTTTCTTGTCCTTTTCCGTGTACCTGTAAGTATTTTCTTTATAAGGCACTAGAGGAATGAGAATGATATTTTAATCAGAYTTTACCTGGGATGGTAAATTATACTTTACCAGTAACAAGATGGTGCAGCTCAATGAGAAATTCCAGTCATTCGGTGTAACCTGATTAAGTCTAATTTCTTACTGCTTTTTCTATGAATTCAGATATAGATGAGTGTTCCTTTGAACGGACCTGTGATCACACCTGTATCAACTACCCTGGAAGCTTTGAATGTCTCTGCCACAAAGGCTACACCTTGTACGGACTGACGCACTGTGGAGGTTTGGAAACTGAGTCTTGCTTGCGTGTGTATTTGTTTGCTTTGTGAACTGTTTGCAGAGCCACACATTGTTTTAGATTAAGGTTTTATAACTGAAGATGATAAAGCAATAAACTTAAAATAAACCTAAAATGTCGTGAGCTGGATGTGACTAAAATTTCAGCATCTTAAATTCACTGAAGCATTCCCAAGAGGGAAACACCAATGAAAACTAATGTCCCACCATTTTTTGATSAGTACTTCCACAGGAGTGAGGTTAGGCACAACTGTAGGGAGGCTTCATATGATGGAAAACGAAGAGAATAGGAGAAAAATGTCAATTTTGCCAAATTTACACATTTTGGCCCTGTTGGAATTTTTCCTTACTAGTGTGTGACATAAACTGCCCRTGAAATGCATAAAAGAAGGCTGTGGTGGATCTTCCGTCCATCTTCTGGGGGAGCTACTTTCACATTTTTTGGTATGACTGGAAAGAACTGGTGCTGTAATGTTTCATTATCTAGGAGGGGGATATTTTTTAAGTGCATCATAGGGCAGTATTACCACAATGACCAAATTAGAGTTYCAACTGATGTAGCAGAAACAGATGCTGGCCCCCCACTTGTGAGTGCTGCGTTCACCTGATTTTGTAATGTCAACATGAGACTTTGCTGATGATATCTCTGCATGGYTTCTTTTTGGGGAGAAAGGTGTAGGAGGTGTATGCTGGTCTCTCTTCTATAGAGTGAGGTAAGCATCACATGAATTCATGGTAAGAAGAGAGGCAGGCAGGAAGAGAAACAGGGGTCCATCCAAGAAAGCAGTTTGGGTGCACTTGGGAGCAGTTGTGAAAGCAAAATCAAGAGTCCAGAAGTTTTTGGGACCTGTGTGATGTGAGGCGTGGAGAGACTGATCTTCAGTTTCATTGTTAATTCCTTAATGACTTAATGYAATAATTTAGGGAAAGCCTCAAAGTTTGGCATTCTGCCTCAATCTTTAAATAATCTTCAATCTCAGTTCCACTTCAGTCTTTTAAAAAAGACTGAAGAAGGAATGAAACTCCAAATGGAAATACTCAATGCTGAAAAGCAAAAACATAACCAGATCCAAACCTCCCTCATATTTCCATAATGAGCAGATCCAAAATCACAATTCTGAATCCAGACTTTTCCAGGCCCTAAGTTTTGCCACTCAGGTCATTAGTTCTAGTTCTTCCATTCTTAAATTTGAGGCCTACCATTCAGCCAGAGCATTAGCAATTCTGTGTATTTCTGATTTTGAGCATCTGCAATTCTGTTGATTCAGTGTTATTTCAGSTCATTAAATAAATAAATGAACATCCTTTCATTTTTTATTGTACCAAAAGTTGAAAGATTTTCTCTGGAATATCATTGGTAACATATACGATCATTTCTTTGCCTTCTTGTGAGCTTTTGCCTTTTATTTTCGTTTGAGGAGTAAAAGTCTAAACTACACGTCAACTGCTTAGTGTCTATCAAATGCATAATATCCTTCTTCACCTGAATCATTTCTAAAAACAAACTCTGGGAATTACTGTGGAGAATTTATCTCCTTGTTTTGCAGAAGTGATCTAATCTCACAGAGGTTTATGCCTTTGACATTTTTCTAAATAATGCAATATGCATTATTGTCCAGATGCTGCAGAGACCTTCGAGCATGTTATGTRTCTTGTGAGTACTTCCAAGAATTTCAGTGTAACTTGTCCTGGCAAGTAAAGTGYATCAAATGCATAAATCCTCGGGAAAGTAGGAGCTGTCTAAGAACAAATACCTGCAATGTGCACTGAAGTTGTTTGGCACTGTCTGCCTTTTTACATGTTTATGTAGACTCACATGTAAAAAATATAGTAAAAATAGATTTCCTTATGCACATCATATCTTAATGCACAGTACAGGTGTGTACACATGGCTAAAAACTTTAAATGTGTTTTCACATTTAACTTGAAATGTGAAATTTCAGATATTGATGAATGCAACTTTAAATGTGTTTTCAGATATTGATGAATGCAGCATCAGCAATGGTAGCTGTGACTATGGGTGTCTTAATACCATGGGGAGCTATGAGTGTGTCTGCCCACCTGGAAAGAAACTTCACTGGAATAAAAAGGACTGTGTTGGTAAGTGTGAAAATGTGACTCAGAAGTGGCTGTGGCGGGGTGGGGTGGTGGATGAATACCTCAAGTTGAGTTCAAGCCTTTGCCACTGTGTTCTTCCTAACCACAACTAAGTGCTTTACTTTTTTTCTTTTTTTCTGTCTGAATATTACTTTCCCTGCTATATAGAGAACTAAGTATTGTGACAGTGGGCAATAGCTAATTGTGGTTTTTAGTTAGCCACTAGGTCTCCCTTGCAATATCCYAGTTATTCCTCTAGAAAGGATTTTGTAAATTGACAGCTGGGACTAAAATTCTTGGAATTTTAGCACTTGTGCTATACTCCCTCTCAACCTTCTAAGAATTCTGTTCCCATGATAAGAGGCTGTATTGAAAATATTTTCCTGGTTGTAGATTTCTCCTCATTATTTAGAATGCTCAGTTGTAAGATGGGAATAGGACATCCTTTATTGATACACACTGTAGTATTTGATGGTTTCAATGAGGCCTAAAATGAGTGTGAGTGTCATCTCCCTGCTGATCTCCTGCCTTTATTACCAACATTGTTAAGAGGAAACTATATTCTGAATTGTTACTAAAGCACAGTATAAAGAAGAATTCTATTTAGTGATCCTCAATGACATGTGATTTGGAAACTTTTGCAGTAACAAAATGCTCTTCTGCTCAGCAATGGCACTTTGTGTTTTGCTGCCTCCTTAGTCCATRGAAAATAGTTTCTTTAAAGACATCACCAAAGCAAAGACTTCGGRGGGAGATAAGTGGAGGATGATTGTTCCCATGTTTGAGATGTGAACATCAGGCATGTTTATGGGACTTCTATATATTTATTTTTAATGACCAGTGAGGCCAGGCATACAAACCAGCTGAAAGCTGCTAGGATTCTTCCTCTGCACTCAAGCCAAGTCAGGCAACACTCATTCCAGCTACTTCATCTGAATTGCTTGGTTTCATGCTGGCTTTASTGGGCTTTTCCCAAGCCCTGGTAGACCCAAACCAGTCTAGCTGCTACAGCTCTGGTCTCAGAAGCAACCCCTACCTAGGTGTGATCCTCTGGTGAGCYGACAGGTAGGATAAACATTTGCAGTAGCATAGTCAGGTGTGAGAAAAACAAATGTCAGCCAAGCCTATCTTGTTTGGAAGAAGCAGCAAGAAAGAGGTGGAGAAAAATCAYGTACCTGAAACAACATTCATATGGGGCTGAAGCAAGAACTGCCCCATAGCCACCTGGCTAAGATTTAAGAAGCTGCAGTGTGAAATAGCTGCTTGAAGAGGTGCCCAACTGCACTTGGCCAGCCACCAGTGCAGAGGGGAACCCTCTGGAGAAAAGGAGGGAAGCAGTGAAGCCTCATCCCTCTAGGGAGTGATGGCATGTGCTGGCTGCAGCAAGAGTGAACCTTGTCATTTGTGAGGGAAAAATGTACTTAAGTAACACATTTCACAYTGGGGCATTTCACCAGTGACTGAAAGGACCAGCAGGACTATCCATCTTTACCCCAGAATCTCTTGCTTCCCCTCTGCCTGGTTAGGAAGTTTTCTAGCTTCAGGAGCTAGAGCATGGAGATAAAAACTCTGTGAGAGAAAATTAAAAAATACTATTTTAGTGGTCATCTAAATAGACAGATCAGTGTGCATAGTGTGGTAGTTGGTCTGTTAAATCAGAGAGCTGTGTCTCCAAAGGAGGGAAAGGAGACATTAGGTCATTAATGTTGCCTGTTGCTTCTGAGATGAAGATGTGCACACAGAACTGTGCTCAGAGAGACAGCTGCATTCCAGAGTGAGATCTGGACCCATGCTCAGRTGGTCCCAAAGTGGAGGATGGGAGGGAAAGACTGATCTGGAGTTTAGGTCTAAAAATGTGAAGGAGTTTCATTTTCAAATACAAGTTTAAGATCCAAATCCAGATGCTCTCTCCTAGTATGTGCTTATTTCATAAGTAGTTGTTTCTGTCATTATGCTCCTTTGCCACTTGKGCCTTTTCTCACCATTGTATCCAGGCATACACACAAGGTTCTGGGCTGAGCAGTGTCTGATTGTTTTACATTTCTTTCTTTTTTCCTCCTCAGAGATGGTGAGATGTCTCCCAAATGCCAAACCAGCTCCCAAGGCTCACTTGGTGTGCAGTAAGACAGGTGGCATAGAGAGCTGCTTCCTGTCATGCCCATCCAACACTCTTTTTGTGCCAGGTCTGTACCAAGTATTTATCCTCTTAYGTCTGGGATGTGACTTGAGGATTTTTCTCTGTTAATGTATTCATGATTCTTGCATTCAATTTTGTTATGGACAACAGTAAATGAGCAAAACACCATTATAAATTAAATTGGGCCAGATATGCATGTCACTAAATACAAGAAAAACTGATTGTCAGCTACACATTAGAAGTTTGGTCCTTCACTGTTTAATTTGAGGTGKCAGTTGCAAGGGTGAGAAAATTCTAACAAAAGCCTTGTATTAAAAACTAACAGGAATTCACTAGAATCAACTGTTCATTTTTGCCCTCCCTTTTGTCATAGCAATTAAATATACAAACATTTTTTTCTGCACCATCCTGATTACACTGGATGTGTCTCTTAGTTCAGCAAAGTGTTATTTATAAAAACTCGGGCATTTCGTTTCCCTCCCCACTTTTTTTTTTTTTTTTTTACCATTTGCCACTGGTAATTTTCCTCTTCACAATTTTGAAGGGAAGGTGTGGGGGGGACCTGCTGCTGCTTTTTCTTAGATGTTCTGGCACAGGACTTTTTGCAAGTGTCTACTCTTCATGTTTAGTCTTRGCATTATATGCAGTAGAGCTGTTCACACTTTATTTTCAGTTTAGCAGAAATTACTGGAACTGTGCAATTCTCTAATTTGTAAGCACCAGGACACACTWATATCTGTGCAACATGTAAATGCTATTATGGTTCTAAGTATATCATTTTTGTGTCTGTCAATGAATTCTGTCAGGGTCTGAAGTTAAAATTATGAAAGTACACGGCTTATTTTTTAAATTATAGGGATGATCAAAGCACAAGGACTCTGCCATGGACAAGCACAAAATATTTTCTGCTTGTACACTGTGGAATTATGTACAGCTAACCTTGTGCCAAATCACTTACAAAATGTGTCATTTCGGTGCTGGAAGAAACAAACCTTGTAGTCAATACTGTGAAGCAGTAGCCTTCGGCCAAATATTTCAGCCATTTAAAATCCAAGTACAGCACTTTAAATGTCTCCTTGTTTAGCAGCATTAAGCAGTTGAAGCATCAAGCAGGTGCTTTGTGAGCTGTTGCCCTGTGCTGACTGTGTTGTGTCCCCCAGACTCAGAGAACAGCTACACGCTGAGCTGCGGTGTCCCCATGCAGCACGGCAAAGCGCAGCCGAGGCGCAACASCACCCTGCCCAGCTGCTCAGGTGAGTGAGTGCTGCCCTGCTCTGGGCCAGGGAAGGACGGGATGGGCTCCAGGGATGGCAGGACGTGTGGCACCTGAGTTAGACAAGGCCAGGCTTAAGGTGTTGCCTAACAATGAAAGGAAAAACCTYGCACCAGAATTAAAGCAGTAAGATAAAAAAGCGACTCTTGAATTAAAGCTTTCAGTGTGCAAAATATGGCATTGCTCACACGTGGTACAGGATTTCAATAATTCTATAGGGTTAATTAATTTGTATATCTGGCTGGTACATCCAATAGGAAATCAGTTACCCCAGGAACYCACCCCTGGGTCAGCCCCCTTGGAGTATGTCCAGGGGCTTCTTTTCCCTATTCTCATGTTATGTCTCTTAAGTTCTGGTAGAAAATAAGATGTCTTTGTCAGTAATTCTCTTCTTAAGAGTGAGACTAAACAGAATTCCAAGTATGTGTTTGTAGGGTTAGATTATTATTCTAAAATCTAWGAGAAAAGTTAGGAAAAATACCAGGAGCTATATAACCACATATTAACAGTCTACAAAACTACAACTATATGGAAAATATAAAAAAAAAAAAAAGAAATGTATAAAAAGCAAAAATCTTTAGGCATCAAAGGTAGCCAGTGMATGCAGCCAGCCTCGTGCACACATTCCTTTTGTGCAGCCTCTCCTGAAGGGTGGGGTGTGTGGTCTGTGTTGGTGGGTCAGAGGTGCAGGTTTGAGATACGTTCAGTAAAGAACATATCTTTAGAATATTTAGAATAATTTGCTTTCATAGACTAGCAAGGCAATAGCGAACAGCAAAATGGGACTTTTTCCCAGGCTTGGGAAGGAGCCAGAGGGACTCAGCTGTAGCACAAGGTGAGTCCCAGCCCTCATCTGCAAAGCTCTTCCATAGGAGCACAGATCCTTCTATTCAAGGATAAAAGGTTATCCTCCAATAAAAAGGTTATGAGACTTCTGTGAGAAAATACTGCATTTCATTCACCTTGTTTTCAGAAATGACTGACCTATTTTTGCAGAGACATTTCAAATGTTTATGAAAGTTGATAGCATAAGATGAAAGGTGAAGCCTGGCAAAATTAGAAGCAGCTGAAACAATGTACACCAGTAGGAAGTGTCAGCCCCCTTTATATTTACCTGCTGTACTTCTCTCCAATTTGCCACTTCTCCAACCTTGTATTTGTTACRTTTGTTTACATTTGGGGAGTGTTGTGGGTGACACAGCATGGCAGCAGATGTATCTGCTTGTGACACAGGGACAGGCCACCTCTGTAGTCCTGGTTCAGCAAGGTGATACCAAGGAAAGAGGGACCCACRTTGTGGCATCACCTGGGACCATCCCCAGCTTCTCCAGGGCCCGTGGGCAGCCCACAGAAGCTGGCAGGTGACAGCCAGGCCAGTCTTTTCCTCCAGGGACCTTGTGAGGAAGCCAGCCAGCAGCTCCATTTCATACACAGAGCATAGCTATATGCTAAAAAAGACTGTGAAACCTGCCTTGGATTGAAAGCTGAGGGATAAAGCTTGCAAGCCATAGACTGCAGTAAAGGCAATTCCTTTGGATGGTTTTCAATTGCCAACAGCATAATTCCACTTAATCGACGTTAATTAATTAATTAATGGCACTAGCAAGAGCAGAACTACAAGTAACATGGAAATAAATGGAGAGTCCAGAACAAAAAGGGTGGGAAWTAATCTTTTTCATAATAAAAGACAAATTCGCCCAAAATCCAGTAAGATGTGCAGGCCTTCTAGAGGGGMAGTGTATGTGCAGAGCAAGCGGGGTACAGGCACATTCACTGATCTGTGGGGGCCCAAGGTTAAGTACTCACATGAAAAAATTAATTTGTGGAAATGAACTCCCTTGTACAAGGGTGTGTCATTCTTGCGCTTCCTCTTTTTTATGTCAGAACTAAGTTTATAAGTCTGTTTTTAAAAATAAGTGTCAGTTCTCATTTCATCTGCATCCCAATGGTAGCTTTTTTACCTTACATCAACAGATTCACTAGCCCCTCCAATCAAGCAGAAAGCTCGTTTTAAAATCAAAGATGCAAAATGCCATTTACGGCCTCGCAGCAAAGAAAAAGCAAAAGATTCTGGGAAGCAGGCTGTTTCAGGTATGTGCTTTCTTCCAGCATGTAAACAGTGCTTTGATTTTTTTTTGTTTGCTTATTTGTTTGCTTATTTTGTTTTCATGCTGCAGACAAGAAAAAAAGTAATGGTTTTCATGTTTGTTCTGAATTTGTTTAGACCAAGGTTCTCACCCTGAACAYTGTTCAAGCTGAACAATGCCTTGGGTTTAGATCTATCAGTGCTGAGAATCTCACCTGTTGCTTTGACAAATCTTTGATCAAAAGTACATAAGTTTGGAATTAAGCTGATCCTTTTTCTGGYCTTGATAATGGCAGAAATACTCTAAGACAAAAAACTACAACTAATGCAAAGTTATGTGAAAAATGTCAGTTTGCTTTGGTTTAGTTTTCCCAAATTAGGTTKTTAAAAGAATACAACACCTATTATTTGTTTGCTTTATGCTGGATTAGTAACCTATTGTAGCATCAAAAACAACCCCTAAGAAGGAAAGTTATTATGAAAATCTGATGTTACRCAGCCTTAGATCTTTTGTTATGAATGAGTTAGTAGTTATGATGTTAGAAAAAGTATTTATAAGAGTCAGATATAATTAACAAAAATATGGAATTAAAAAGGTTTATATCACAATGAATCCAAGTAATCAAGTGTTTTCAAAACTTGTGTGACTAGGTATGTATTTTGATTAGTAGTAGTTTTGAACACCACTTTTAAAGGTGGACCAAAAAAAAAAAAAAGAGATTTTAAAAGTGATGTTACATTTAACAGATCTTTGTGACATTTCTTGCCCTATGTCCCCTTGATGCCATGACAAGAAMAATTAAGGAGTGTTTGGGTGTCATTGCTGGGCATCTCCATAGTTTAAAATACTTGGAGTTCATTTAAATTTAATAATAACTGAATTTTCTGGATTTTAATACATTATGATGTTGTAATTGCAACAGCATCTATTGCTGTTTAAAGGATCTTAGCAACTTACACCAAACATCTGCTGATGATACTCTCTGTTGTAAATCTGTTACCACCACTTTTGCTGGTGAAAGAGAAGTCATATGTGAGCCCTAAACAGAGAAGAGTAAAAATAGCTATTTTTTTTTAAATGTGAATGTTTTAAAGATTTTCTTTTTAAAATCTAGACTCATGTTTTATCTTTACCCTTCAATCTGCACATTTATGTCTCTAATTTTAAGACAAGTCTTAAGTCATCAAGATGCTTATTACCCTGTAAATAAGATGTGATTACCAGACTCATTTTTAAAGTCATAGAAATTGAATTTTTTGGTCCACGTAATYCATACAATCACTATGGGAATGTATTTCTTGGATGCATTTCCTTATCCTTTGCTTACTTTGCTTATCTGTCATGGCATCTGAACTCCTGAGTTGTGAGATCTGAACAGTGAGATTACATCACACAACCACACCCTCAGAATGAAATCCTCCTGGAGGCTCGACTGCTACAAATTTATCACTGACCTGGAAGGTCCATCACCTGGCAATTTATGATTCCTGCTCATATAAAACCTTCCAATACATTTTCATAACTTCACAATCAAAGGCTTTTTTAAAGCCTTTGCTCTTGGATGATTGTCACTTCTGAAAGAGACGGAATAGCCACTGATAGTTTTTAGAGGCCCAGGCCTGACTTTCTTGTGGATTTATGAAAATTGACTCTCTTACTTTGTTTAGCCATCAAATGTCTGTTTATARTATTTGCTGATTTTAAGTAATTTCTCCAAAGAATTTTCTAATCCTCATGCAGAAAAGRGCCAGGCAGTTTTAGGCATTAGAGGTACCACTGCACAGCTGARCATCACCAGATTGAGCTTTTGCCTTCTGCATTCACCAGCAAAATGAGTAAACCCAGCATTACCCAGAGAAGGGAGTGTCTCACAACACACAGAAAGTATTATGAAGCCTGTCACTGCATTCATGCTAACCCAGTGAGATGTCACYTGTTAGCCTGTCACTTGCTACTTTGCTACTTGATTTCTTTTTTTGTGTTGCTTCTCGAATGCRAAGGAGGTCAATTCCCCTGTACAGACAACTGCCAGGTGACCTTTGTGAATCTCAAGTGTGATTCCTCCAAGAAAAAACGCCGAGGACGCAAGTCACCATCAAAAGAAGTGTCCCATATCACTGCAGAGTTTGAAGTGGAAATGAAGTCAGAAGAAGTCTCAGGTTTGTGAAAGACAAGTCTGTGGAGGCAAATCAGAATTTAGTTCCTCAGTGTATTGTTAAAATCTCTTTGATGCTATTTCATCAAACTTCCCTGAACATCTTTTAGCACAAGCCTCATTCAACAGCCAAACCAAACTCAGAGTTTCAGAGATTAAATGGAAAAGAATCAGGGATGAAATTAAGCCAAATAGCAAAGATTACACCTGCATCAAAATTTCTTCAAAGCCTTGAGTTAAGTCATGTGCTTCAATTCAGTCTGATTTCTTTAAACAGCACAAGTAGTAATCAGTGTACAGGGAACATAAGGATTAGGTAGAAGTTCTGCAAAAACAGTGATAAAAATATCCTCCACAATGGAAGGTGCTGAATGTTTAGTCTGCGAATCAGGCTTTTATCACGCAGTTGAAAAATTCATGTTTTCATAACAAAACTAATTGCTTCAAGTTAATAATGGATGGAATATTATATTATAAATTCCAGCCAAAGAAAATGTAGACTGAATTCTATAAATGTGTCAGTCCTCAAAGGCAGATTTCTTAACCTTGAGAGGTACCTCACTAGCCAAGAGATTCAGACACTAGTTGAGCCTGAAAACGCCTTTCTTTTTGTCACTGACATGAAAGTATTTTGTTCTGGGAAGTGACAAGAATTCCTAATCAGCTGAGAAAGTTCAGCAACATTGTCAGTGGCAGACTGAACACATCCCTGGAAGGAGAACACAGTGGGATTGATGCTTTCTGCAGCCCTCAGCCTGTACACTCAGTGTAACCCTAATGCCAGAAATGAGCTGTCAGCCTTCAGTGTGCACTTGAAGGCCATGGAACTGTTCCATGGAGCTCAGAGTACTGTCCTGTCTCTTTGAAAGGCCTGGTTTTGAATACAGTGAGTTGCTGCTTCAATTTGTATGGAGAAGACAGTGAAGCAATCAGAGGTGTCATAGTGCAATGCAGGCTCAGCTTTTTTTAATCACCTCTTTTAAACATGAATCTCAATTGCTTCTAGTTTTGTTATCATTTCCCATCTAGACACCTGTAACATTGACTGTGTTCGGAAAAGGATGGAACAGAAGCTGCAAACTGCAATCAAAACATTGAGGAAATCTATTAATAAACAGCAATTTTACATTCAGTTTTCTGGGACAGAATATGAAGTGGCTCAGAAGCCAGCTAAAGCTACTGAAGGGCATGAAGCATGCAGTACAGGGCAAGTACTGCAGGATGGAAAATGTGGTAAGTCTGAACAGCTGGAATATTCAGCCATATCCCCCAAAGCAAGCAGTCCAATAGTACCTTTTCCATGGTGAACCAGGGAGGAAATCTCTGAGATAATGATTCAGAATTTAGTGATTAGTATTACTCAGCATATATGCATGGATCATGGATGGTTCATAAGAGTTGAAGGGAATTAATTAGATAGTTCCAGGAAAACAAAAGCAAAAATTCAGATACATTCCCTTGCTCTCAGGTGGCAGGTATCAAAACTGCCATAAGACAATGTTGGCAGTTAGCTGCCAGTTGCTCCCATCTCATGAAAATATAATTTCAATTCTGTAAAACAATAGTGTTGTTTGCCTAGTTGCTATATATTTACTTTTATATCACCACTCTCACTCTCCTCACCACCAAATAATCTGTGATCCATGGATATACTTCATGCTCAAGAGTTCCAGTTAAAAAATGGTTCTAGAAATCTATTTTATGTGAAATACCTAATTTCTTTAAGTCTTTTCCCATGTCATCAGGCTCTAGTGCTTTGCTGGGACAGTGTGGTAGTGCRAACTTATTAATGGCAGTTCTCAGCACTCAGTTTTCTGATCACTTCAAGACATCTATTGAAAATCAGCATATCTATTGTTCCAGCATTTTAGATACCAAGTGATTTACAAGCCAAAAGAGGTCAGATCGGATAGGTGTTTGCAATGAGTTGGTTCAGAGGTAGTTGTTACCATATGGTAATAGTGATTTAGAAGCTGTGTTTCAAAGACTATTGCTATTAGTGTCTAGAAACTCAGGCATTTTAAACACCCTATCCAGTAGGGAAAAATGTTTGATGCATATGATGTTTGATGATACGTGCCCTGTTGCAGCGAGGAAAGCACATGTGTTCATAGCTGTATTTAAGATGCTTTACTGGGGTATTTGAGTGGCAAGAGACATAAATTATTACTGAGGATACATTGCCCATGGAGAAATCTCTAGAACAGATCTCAGGAAACAGGGTTTTTATTGTCATCTGCCATAAACCCAACTTGTAAATGCACCTGGTGTAAACTGAAAGCTCACGTTGCTTCCCACACTTTGTGCAGCACTRTTTTAATAAACTGCAAGATACTGATTCAAGACTGCACCCAGCTTTATTAACAACACACATGTGATAAACACTTGAGTGCAGTGTAAAGCCATTTAATAGTTCAAACAATAGCAGGACTCCACCTTGATATAAACTGGCCTAGACTGCAGTGGAGATGGGTGTGTTTACATCAGGTGAGGATCCTGTACTAACATATGCAAAACACGTGCCATTATACTGGGGTCAAAGAGATCCATTTTCTCTAAATGCTAGACATAAGGGCAAATAATGTGATCAAAATTAACATCTTCACGTAGCCTCCCCTTTTCTTTTCTCAGTTACCTGCAGCACGGGCACCTTTTATAGCGGAGAGCAGAATCAGTGCGTTCCGTGCTCGCCAGGAACGTACCAGGACACAGAAGGTCAACTCACCTGTGAGCCTTGCCCAAGTAATGATGGCCAGGGAGTGGCAGGTGCCCGGAATGTCTCAGAATGTGGAGGCAAGTTGAACTTGAYCATAAAAGCTTTTTAAGTGTTTCCATACATCCTGTGAGGCAGGGAGGCTGAAAGAGCAGARAGCCTTCTACATTTCTGTCTTGTAAAAGTAACAGAAGAAATCTCTGTGCACTTACAAGCAAYGGATGGTTTGGCTTGGTCCATCCACTCACTTTGCTGCCATGAGGACGGGATCTGCTGCAGCAATGTGAGTTATTGTCTGGAAATGAGCAAGCCAAGCATAGCACTTYGTGCTTCAAGTCAGGTATGGCAGTATCTTGATTTGTAAGGACTCATCAATATATTGTGAGCAGGAGGGATGGGTTACTTCGGAGTGGTATTGGTGAGTCTAATAATGACCCTGCTCATTTAGTGTTTTGCAGCTTACCTGCTGTAATTAGCAGCAATTATAAAGTTGAGATAGTTATGCTGCAGGGAYCTGTAACCCAGACTTAGAACAAATGACTGCAAGTTTCAGCACTGCTTGAATGCATTGCAGCTTTTGGCAAGTGATGTAGCATCTTATATTCAACTTCATGATTTATAAACTAAATTGCAGTGATGATAATACCTGGTGTTTCTACTGTAACTTGTTCAGTGTAAGGTTTTAAATCATAACTATTAATTATTTTCTTTACCTTATTTCATTACAGACTATTGAAATCTAGTTTATAGCAAATACATTATTTGCTTTGAAAAAAATCTGTCCTATCTGCTACACAAATTCTAACTTTAGAACTCATTCCGTATCATTTACATTAATGCTTTCTTCAAGGATATCTTAAGTGAACRCATGGCAAATGTCACTTGAGAAACTGCTGCTTTTTCCCATCTACTGAATAAAAAATAACTGCTGTGTCTCCAGTCCAAACATATGATAGATTTTGCTGATTTGTTGTATGAAGAAACTATCMGAAGAAAAATTTGAAACACCTGTGTTATATACAAATTTAAAACATCTTTGCTATGCTGATTTGTATTTATCCAAAATACAAGAATAGCTTATCAAAATTAAGTCTGAGCTTATAAAGATTGACTATAGTATGCTGACAAAAGCAGCATAACAACTAGAGGAAAAGACTTTAGTTTCAAGGCTTACATTTGAATTATTTTTCTCTACAACAACAAAAAGAAACCCTTCTGATTATTTTTGCAGGGTGGATTTATCTCGCAGTGTTTGTTGTCAGATCACAAGTCTGTTTTTCTGCTCAGCTTTCCCCTTTTTCTCTGGAAGTGGCAAGAGGGAATATGCTTTGGACTTTGTAAACTTGCCTGTCAAAGTTTTTATCGAAATCAGTATGCCTTCCTAAAATGTGTCAGCACATGTGATGAAACAGTGTATTTTTGATAACCAGACTTCGTTAGAAATGTACTCACTACCAATATTCAGTAGTATTTCTGCATCATATCTTCTAGAGCAGAAGTGCCTGTGTAGTAACCAATAAACTGTTGCTGAAATCCTCACCCCTCCAGGTGASGAACATACATTCCACAAGTATGTCAGAGATTTTAAGTGCCTGCTGTGCAGAATTCACTTGTGCAAGTGAATTCCATGCTGCAGTAGATTGCCTCTGCCTGGACACCAGGAACCCATCAAAGCTGATCTATCTCTGCCCTCCTCAGCTGGAGAGGGGAGAGACAGGATAACAAAGGTTCATGACTAAGGGCAAGGGAGAAAGCACTCACCAAATACCAAACAGACTCGAATTGGGAAAATCCAGTGAATTTATTACTAATCAAAATCAGAGCAGGATAAGGAGAAATAAAATATATCTAAAAATACCTTTTCCACACTCCTTCCTCCTTTGCAGCTCTACCTCCTGCCCTCCAGCAGTGCAGGGAGATGGGAATGGGGGTTATGGTCAGTTCATCACACTGAYGTTGTTCCTGTTGCTGTTCCAGCATGGGATACCTCCCATGGGACACAGTCCTCCATGAGTTTCTCCAATGTGACTCCATCTCATGGGMAACAGTTCTTTAATATGGGTCACTTTTCCACAGGGTCAGTCCTTCAGGCATGGCCTGCTCCACTATGGATCTCCCACAGGATGATAAGTCCTACCAGGAAACCTGTTCCAGCTTAGGTTGCAGYAATCCATTGGATCAGACCAGAAAGATGAGTTTTGCTACTAAAAAGCAAGAGCAAAATTGTCTTCAAATTAGTAACATCACAATATTTCTCTGAGATCTGTGTCACAGCAACCAGTTTGTACAGTCATATTTCAGCCAGCTGGGGTGGCAGCACGAGTAAATCCTAAAGATCCTGGCCCCACAGATGTCCATAGGAGGTTGGTTTTTGTGGGAACAGAACTTGAATTTTGCTTTCACTCAGAAGCTCTAGTTCATCCTAAATACCAAAGTTCCTATTCATGCCAAGTACCCAAGATACCCCAAACATTTCCCAAAAGTATCAGGGTTCTTACAAGACTGCAACAATACCACGAGCTCTCAAAACTTCCATGTTTTCAAGCCAGTTGTTTCTGTCCGCTGCTTAGTTCTCATGGAAGCTAAATAACAAATTACTGGGACTAGGCACCCTCAGGGAATATGTAGCATCTCACAGCACTGGTCTCCCAGTGTGGAGTGGTGTGAAGATATGCAATTCATGCCATAATCTTGAAAAACTTGACATCCTGGTTCTCAGGTTGTCATGGAGTAAAGTTCTCAAGYGGGTAAGAAGCAAGCCAAACAAATGCCTATCAGAAACTGCTTGGAGAGTGAGTCTGGAAAATTCCGTCAGTAGATTCATTCACAAAAYGTTTCGCTTTACACAAGTCACCATTTTCTGGCAGAATAGCATCTGACAAGCACTAGTTTTCACAACTACATGGAAAGTTGCTGGTGTTATAGACAAAGTGCTGGACTGGTACCCTCCCATCTGGTAAATCCCATGATCCACTGTTCGCACATCTATAAAATGGAGATACAAAAACTYGTTTCCTAGGCATGGTGTAGTGTCATTTTTTTTTCCCCTATGAAACGCTTTGAAATGCTGAGATGAAAGAGTTGGTGAAAGTACAAAGTGTTCTAGCAAAATCTTGATAGAGCCCTTGCTTAAAAAAAAAAAAAATCCCACCAAACAGAAACGAGTTGCCAAAAACCATAWTATGAAACTGGTTCTATTTACTGGTGATGATACAGGGACAATACACAATTTGCAGGTAAGATTAGAATTTGATCTGCAGCTGTCTTGATGTCACATATTTAAGTGAAAGAAAGCCTTGCTAACTACTAGTGTGTTTTATACTTCATCCAGAAAAATCAACACACTAACACGGATGATTGTTTTCAATTTCTAGGGCAGTGTTCTCCTGGGCATTAYTCTTCAGATGGTTTTAAACCTTGTACAGTCTGTCCTCTTGGTACCTATCAGCCTGAACCAGGAAGGACCCTCTGCTTTCCCTGTGGTGGTGGGCTTGTGACCAAATACGAAGGTGCTGTTTCCTTTCAAGACTGTGAAACCAAAGGTGAATTTAAAATCTTTCCACAATTTATCTTCCTACTTCTTGACCTTYGCTTATTATCAGTGCCAGGGGGCTTTGGAAGGCTCCAAAACAAACATTGTCGCTGCATGGGCATGTGATTAAATGAAACTGTCAAGGAATTTGTAAACTGGGAATGGTCTCCTGAGGTTGTGCAGACAGAACACGCTTTATGGTTTTCTTTTGAATTTACCGCAGGCAGGTATAGGGTCAGCACTGCAACTGGTAAGGGAATCAGCCCCACTCTGTGGCAAGAAACAAGACAAACTTGGATTAGACAATGCTTTAACTTTCACATCATGTATATTTTTATTTATTAAAACTAGAAAAACTAAACACTACAGAAGTTAAGGATTGATTACTCATGGGCTAGGCAGAAACTGTAAGCATGCAATACATTCAGTATTCCATAATGTCAACTTGCATTGCAGTGCTGAAGAAGGAATRTGCCCAAATACATTTTGGTTTAGTTACTGGAATAATATGCTGTCTCTGGCCCTCTCTCCCGCTATTGTGAAAGTAATTTTTCTTGTTGAGGTGGATTTGCATCAGCTTCCATTTATTACAAATACATTAAATACGGTGAGAGGTGTGCATCAGGYATTTCTAGTTCATAAGGGTTTAGCTCTAGTAATGGGGTTCTGGTTAGAAGATCCTTTACACTGGAAAATAGAGGGAGCTGGTGTCTTTTCTGCCTTTTATGGTCTAATAAGTATGTTGCAGACCAGGTATGTCCATGGTGGAGGAAARTTCTCTCTGCACTGAAGGTAGCTACTTTTTGAAAATAATACACCTCATACCTTGCAGTTCATTGTTCTCCTGGACACTACTACAACTCCACAACACACAGATGTATCCGGTGTCCTGTGGGAACATACCAGCCTGAGTTTGGTCAAAATTACTGCATCACCTGCCCTGGCAACACAAGTACAGATTTTGATGGCTCCACCAATGTCACACACTGTAAAAGTAAGTTACGTTTATTTCAGTGACATAAAGYGTGTCTTCGGATCTGAACTGCAGCTCGAAGGTTCCATCTGTCAGCCTGGACTTCGGTTTTGTATTTCCTAGTTAGCATAGATCTTTTGCCAGAGAGAATAGGAAAAGTTGGGAAAACAATGAGGGAAAAAAAACCTGGGAAAATACTACTTGATGCAGGAGTGTTTTAGCTTTCATRTGATTTCACAGAGTGCCAGCTACARGTTAAAKCTACARASCATTTAGTTTCCCAGAGACTCTAAGTTATGCAACAGTGATGCATATTTCTCTGTGTTTCTGTAGACCAAAATACCTTCTATCAGAGTAACTGCAATTTGGTAATAATTATAAAATATTAGGGGATATGGTCATGCATGCTTGCATTTGCCATGTAATCGCTTATGACAGTGAGATCTTCTTGGAGGCTTTTTTGCAATACTCAGCCTCCCATCTTAATTGCAAGGATTTCAGTGCAGTTTTATTTGATCCTTTGTAAATGACTGATTATTTCAGGCAAGCTTTTTTTCATCTCTACCATGCTAATTTAAGAGAATGTTTCTGTAATAATTAAGCAATGTCATATAACCAACTATTCATGTGCTGATCTACTGTAAGTTTTTATTCTGATTAAGTGCCATGTCTTTTAAACCCTTCATAATTTCTAATGTAATTTGAGTAAATGATATATTTGTATGGAATTTGAAGAAGTTTGATTCTTTTCCTGTAAAATAAAACCATCTTTGTTACTTTRCTGGTTTAGATCCTCTCGGCTTTCAAGCCAATTTCTGACCTTGAATAATATTTAAACGTATATCTAATTTTATGTGGATGAGTAAGCCTGAAGAGATCAAGCACAAGTAACTTATGCCAAATTCAGTAGGAGTTTTGAAAACTCAGAAATAAAAACTGATCCATCAGTGGAGATCCTTTATTAACTGGTTTAATCTAAGATGAAGCAAGGCAAATCTGTAATCAAGTATGGCTGGCTATTGGGACCAGCACACTCATTCAGCTTAATCTGGTCAAATATATAAATAAATGAAAGCAGAACATCTTCTGCATGTCAGCATGGTATCCATGGTAACCACTGTGTGAGTACCTCCACAACTGGATCATGTTTATTTAYCTGTGTTTCTCAATCAAATGTTAAAGCAGCCTGGATGGAGCATTGAATCAGTTCCTGCACCTGAGATTAAGGTTTTGCAAATTAGTTGGAGCAACCARTGGATCAATTATTCCTTTAAAGCTGGAGAATGTGTGCCTTTCTAAATCCACAAGCAGGAGTTTAGATTAGCTCTTGACAGATCTAGAAAAACACCTCAAATTAGCTAATCGACTGATATGAATGCAAATTTATGTTTCTCCTCAGACCAGCACTGTGGAGGAGAACTGGGGGATTACACTGGCTACATTGAATCACCCAACTACCCTGGAGACTACCCAGCTAATGTGGAATGCATTTGGAATATAAATCCACCCCCAAAGAGAAGAATACTCATCGTAGTGCCTGAGATATTTCTCCCAATTGAAGATGAATGTGGTGATGTTTTAGTAATGAGAAAAAGTGGTAAGTTGCCAGACACAGATTATATTTATTGCAAACTGATGGAATGAAGAGTTCACGTTGGAGGGATGACTGCCAGTGTTTCTGAAAGGAYTGTTGAATGAAGWGKCTCAGCAAGTTAAAGCAGAACACTMCCAAKTACAGTTAGCAGGGTGATACCAATTCAAGTTTATTGTCTGAATCACAAAGCAGATAATGACTTCTSTCTTTCCCAGTTACACACCGGATAAATCACTGCCACTCTAGAAGTCAACAATGCTAAAATGTATCTGGAGARCTGTCTCTGTAACCTGTACAAATTGTGCTCTCACTTATCCTTTATAAGTATATATGTATGCTGCAGTTGTTGCTGAATCTTGGCAGTGGGTTGGTACAACTGACATCCTCAAGAAATCCAGAGTTATCCAACCTTTCTGGGGAGTGGAGGGGGTACATAGTGTCTTTGCTTAAAAAGTTAATTCAACAGCTTCTGAAGTTAAGATCCCAGTGAAATGCACTCCTCTTTTGCATGAAGGATGTAGGCATCCTTACGGTGATTTGCTGCTAAATCTCCAAGAAGCACCAAACCTGAAAGGCAATTGTTTATATGGAATTTTGGTTCAAAATGGTGTATTTTACTCACTAAAATGGTGTATTTTATTTGCTAAAACAATTTTCACAACTTTTTATCCTTGTACTGACATTTCTGCATATCAGAAGGAGGACACCTGGTCACTGTAGATGGAAGGAAATTACATCTGTCCAGATGATCTTTTTAAAAGCAAAGCACTTAATATAGCAAAACACATCAAGTTGTCCTTCTAACCCCAAACTGTGGCTCCAGCAGTGACCAAAACCWGTCACATCAGGGTAAAGTTACACTTCAGGCATGATTTGCCCTTAGTGAAGGCATGTTGGCTGTCACTGATCACCTCCTCACAGCCAGGTTAACTGTTCTGTGGGTCAGTGTCTCCCCAGTGTGTGGCAGTCTTTTGGTCACAGTTACTACACCAAGCATTGCATTCTGATKAGTTATTTGCTATCAGGTGAACTCCCCAAACTGGGCATATGAGGGACTGCCATRTCTGCCTGCCATGCAGCTCCCTTGTTCTTACCTATCTGGGACAAGTATATGGGAACTCTGCAACTCGATGGTAGAGTAGTAAAAAAAAATCATATTGATAGTAATTTTATAAACATGAAAAATATATCTTACCATCTGCTTAAGCTTCTTGCTGTGGGACTCCCATTACCTTTGTGGAAAAACTTCCCCTTACAGGCAACTAAAGACTACATGCATTYTATCACAAAAACCTTCTGCTCTCAGGAATATGTCCACTGAGAAGTGTCTTGTGAATTTGACATTTCTGACCTCTAGATGTGGAAGGGTGCAAAAATTTTATAAAGAACATAATTTAACTTTATTTCTAGCTTCTCCTACTTCGATTACTACATATGAAACATGTCAGACTTATGAGAGACCTATTGCATTTACCTCAAGATCGAGGAAACTGTGGATTCAGTTCAAATCAAATGAAGGAAACAGTGGCAAAGGATTTCAGGTCCCCTATGTGACTTATGATGGTGAGAATGGAATTGTTCTTCATCTCTGTGTTATATTTGAATTACAGAAAATTTTCCTTTAGAATCTCTCTTACTCTGCTTACAGTGACAGAAGAATGAGGAAAAACTGTAAGTGACTCAGATTTAGTCCAGTGAATTAATTTTTAATTAATTAATTAATTTTAAAATTGGCTCTAAAGTGGAGATACGACAGCATTKTTATCTGGAAGATTTTTTTGAGGATGTTACTATTTATTGGGATAATTCATAATTACTGTTGAAAAGAATTAGAGAATTTTAAGGTGATTGGATTAGGATGCAACAGCCAATTTGAGTAGAGACAATGAGTAATTAAGAGGATACAAAATTTCTCAGCTCTGTCTTCAAGAGGAGGTCTAGCACATCCTGGCTATTATCCCCCCAAAGGATGTCACAAACAGTCACTCGACTGATCTTTATTTTTCAGAGGATTACCAACAACTAATAGAAGACATTGTTCGAGATGGCCGATTATATGCATCAGAAAACCATCAAGAAATTCTAAAGGTAAGAAATKTCTTCTGTCTTTGAGGCCAACCAAGAATTCCTTTTTCTAAGCATTTTCCGAAAATAGTTTTTGTTACCTTGATAGAGTCGTCATATTTAAAGCTCAAGTGTCACCACAAATTCAGTTCTCTGTCTTCTTGAGGTTTATGCTGGTATTTGGAGCAGCCCAAAAATAAACTCCAACTCAGCTGCACTAAACACTTATGGCCTTTGTGGAATCAGGAACTAAATTAAATGTGTGCTAATATGACTAATGAGATTGTTTGCTMGAAAAATCAGTTAGCCAAGAATGAAGAACCTATTGTTTGAAGAACCTTCTTCAGCCTCAGTCTGGCATTTAAATGTTTAAATGATTCATTAAGTTTCCTGTGCATTAAAAAATGTATTTACCTAAATCACTGTCTTCCCTCAATAAGACATAACTATAATATAGCATTGAAAACTGTCTATGAAATGGTTTTCCAAAGGTACAAGCAACAACTGTAACAACTAACTTACTAAAACTGAAAAAAGGCTTTTTGGGGACAAAATTAARCTGTGTAAATGTAGGGTTTGGAAGGACAGGAGCTGATGAAGGCTCCCTTGGCCATCCCTGCCCAGTGCTGCACCGTTCTCTCACTCAAGCTTTTGGGTTGCTCAGGTCCCTGCTGCAGGGACAGTGCCAGGCACAGCTCAGCTGAGGCTCTCAGTCAAGGCTTTACCAAGGTACAGGAGAAGGTTCTTAGAAAGCTCAGCAGCACTGAAGAACAGCCKTGTCTCCCAGCCTTGTGTCCCAGCYGCGGAGGGAGGGCCTGGATAGCAGCATGGAAGAGGCTGGAAGGATGGTCAGAGGGARAGTTTGCAGTTTTAATGCCCAACATCTGCAGTTTGTGATTAACTTGGTGCTGCCCTCCCAGTGCAGGACCTGCCAGGAGCACTGCAAAAACTATCCAGCACAGTAGGTAGATTCATCACTTTAAAATTCCATAGCAACATGGAGCAGTTTCCTTACACTGTTTTACCCAGGCTGAAATTTTGCAAAATAGATCTGATTGKTCAATTCTGAAAACTGTGCAGACACTAAACCCAAATCCTGCTTCTRTCTAACATATCTGTGTTGTCTTCCCTAGGACAAGAAACTGATTAAAGCTCTCTTTGATGTACTGGCACATCCACAAAACTATTTCAAGTACACAGCACAAGAGTCAAAAGAAATGTTTCCAAGATCATTTATAAAGCTACTGCGATCAAAAGTTTCCAGATTTCTACGACCATACAAATAGTCTAGTGGTATTCAATTTTTGGTTACTTTGCATTCCTGTCAAATATTTTCTTTCCTCCATAGTAGAAACTTCAGTTTCCTGATCTGAAGGCTCTTTTTTTGCGGTCTTTGTTCTCAATTGTTACGGAAAATCACCTACAATGTTTTATAATTGTTAAAAGTCAATGTTCAGAATGGGATTCTTACTAAAAAAAAAAAAGAAATCGTGCATCCCTGAGTGCATCTAGTTGTAGATCCAAATTTGTGTCTGCACTGGTGGATCCTCACTTTCCATTTGAAATTTCACTGTGTAAAAATATTCTTTCTAGTTTTTTCTTTTTCATCAACAATAACTTTTGTCAAAGAAAGGAGGAATCTATTCAAATATGATTAAACTACCTGCAGAAAAGTTCTGTTGTAGAAAGAAGTATGTAGTATAAATGATATTTGGATTTTGAATTGCACTTGAAGTTTATATTTGAATTTTTAGAAGAAAACAAAACAATCTAAATTTTGTTATTTCTCATTTGTGGCTTGGTGGAACCTCTGTCCAAGTAGAAATCAAAAATGAAAAAAGAAAGAAGAAGAAAAAAAAAAACCACATGTATAATTTTGTTTTATGAATTACGTGAGATTGAGTCCCATGCCCTAATATATCCTAATGTTTTTATCTGTCCTCTTCTAAACTTCTTCAGAGGTTTGCCACTGTTAATTATTTWATTGAAACAGATTTAGTTCTGGATTTCTATGCATCAGTTGGTCCCTTTAAAGAYATTTACAATAGGATATGTGAGAAATGAACAACACTAGTAGTCTTGATTTTCTTTACATTAAGAGAGCATCTAATTAAGTACGATATATAAATATATAAATATATACTTCTATTTGTGGGTACATTAGTAATGTTATCTCTAGTTACTGTAAATATTATTCATGCTTAAATCTTTACTCCCACACCCTATTTACTCATATCTATATGTAATTTCATGTAGATGATTAAATTACTTCTCCAAGTGCTTGTCACTTCCATTAACACCAAACTGAAGCCTTTTGAGGTTTCRTAATACTGGATAATGGTTTACTCTGGGACAATCTCTTTCAATATAAATTATTCTAGGAAAAATAGCATCAGTTAAGATGCAACTGCCATCCAGTAAAGGGTCAGCTGTTGCCTGTTCCTTGGGACCCCTCCACATGCAGACCAACCCAATTACATCAGGACAACACGTGTGACAGGAGCTCAGCAAGGAGGGATTTTTGTTGGACCTGCTGTCTCTAAAACACTGGGAGCACACCTGTGTCTCAGACCAAGACTTCAGGGGCTCGGGAGGAACAGGATACTGTTTTGCAGAGGAGTTGGAGGGCAGGTGCTGTGTCTGCAGAGACCTAGCACTCYGTTTTATCCAGATTTGTAGCCACAGTGCCCATCAAGCACAGAGACTGCAGGAGAGCTTTAGCCTTGYGCTCAGGCCCTGCTCACAGAGCAACAGTGGGTTTGCCATGATGGTAAATCCTGTGTTTCCTGCTGTTTCCTGGCACAGAAGCTAATTCAAATGAGAAAGGACCCTTCTTTTTTTTATTAGTATTTTGGCCTCTTTCCTTTTCAGTCTCTTCCTCTTGTATATCATTTTCCCTTCTGATTCTACAAGTTTATTAAAAGGAAAAATTAAAACTCCTGGCAGCAGCCTTTCAGAAAAACACTAACACACAGTTTTGGTTTGCTGCATTTTTTTGCCTGTCTGCCTTGTAGCTGAACACATCTTTAAATGTTCTCAAAGACATACATTAGGGGTGGTTTTGGTTATCTTCTTAACCATTTTTTTTTTCTTTGAGCAAGTACTGTTTAAATTTATAGAGTTGGTTTCTGTTGGCTACAAGTTGTTAAATACTTAATTTTTAAGAGACACCCTAAGTATTCTGTTGAGTTTTTCCTACTTAGCCATCTTGTAATTTTACTTGCCTTCTTTCCTTCTCCATTGAAGAATATAATTTTTTTTTTCTTTCTATGCCTGAACAGCCTAAACTTATAGTTTAGCAATTCATTTTTTTTCCACTCATGGACCCCCGATCTTTGATGAGCTTTTTTTTAATATATACTTTAACCCTTGTTAAAAAATGTACCTTCTCCATAAAAGTCCTTTGTTAAAGGCTGTTAGACCTAATTTTTTCTTGAAGATATTAAAACTACTTTTATTTATTCTTCACCAAGGGTTGTTAAAGGTGAACACGGGAGAACATCTCATCAATCCTGGATTTACTCTGTGCCTGGAATTAAAAAAAAAGTTTAATGAATTTTTTTCTTTAACAGTAGTTATTTATACCAAAAATAGTTTAAAAAGCAAAATTCTTTTCAGGTACTCAATTATGTAAGGAGTGTATAGCTAAAAAACTACTTCAGCCAAGCAATAGTCACAGTCTGATAGTTTATTCAGAGTATTATTCAGATCCATTAGAATGGGTCAGGATTGCAGCCATTCTRTGGAAAGATATGAAGGAAAATATATGAAAAATATGGAGAAAAATAACTTCCTCATTTGGCAAATGATTTACAGCAATCTTCAGTATTTCAAACTTCAGTAAGCAAACTGTRCAACCTGGTACTGTACATTGAGTTTAGTAAAATCCTTGCTAAATTTTTTAACAACCAACGTGTTTGGACATAATACCACTGTATGACGCTGATGCCAGAGTCCAGAATCCACTGGCAGCACTGTAACATTTTCCAGGTTCTTAGCTCCATGGGAAATCCAGTGCCAGAGAGCAACCATAAGAGGCACATGTCCCAATTYTGGCCACTGGTGGTGGGACCTTGGGGTGTGAGAGATGAATACAGGTGTGAGCAGTTTCATTTGGCTCTGGTACCACTTGCCCTGACTGACAACAACACTGCACAAAACCAGGATTTTGTTCATTTCATCCTGACAGACAACCCAAGAATGAGTGTGAGCTCATATTCCCCAGAGCCACAGCAGGACAAGGCACTTGTGGACTTCTATGGCAAACACAGTCTTKGTGTTGCTGAAGGCACTGAAGGAAAGAGAATAGTTTAACCTTCAGAAGCTGACAATTAAATGCTTCTGAACATACAGGGGGGTTATACCTGATATATTTAGAAAATGAAACTGGTTTGAATGCTTGCGACTCTGCATAGAAATGCTCCTGGATGTGCAAATTTCTAATTAAATAAGTAATGAMAAGTGATATAAAGGACTGATTTCAGTTGATTCATAGAACAGCACAGAACTTTTATATCAGCTCTATAAGTTATAAATGCTTTGACTTTYATAGTAGATTTATAGTTACAGTCACCAAATAGAAGGATGCCTTCATTGTCAAAACCAGAGAACCTGTTGCTACCACATGACAACAACACAGCAAGGAATGTCTTCTAGAGAGAAGAYATAGACACATTTGGTAATCAAAAACCATACAAGGAGAAAGAAAACCAGATTCATGAACGGGGCTGAATATAAAATTTTATTTTTTACCCTGAATATGAAATACTGCARTTGAACATATCAATATATGCAGCCCTATATCTGTTCTTACAGAATTACACATTGTCTGTATGACAGGTGCAACAACACATTTATGTGTTATTACAGATAGATGAAAGAAGTGTCCATTTGTGATWGCCCAATTCTGTGGCACAGAGCTCTTTATTATCAGTTTGTAAATGCCTATATTCTTAAAGCTGCACCTGCAGCACTTAACATTTTAAGCCTATTGTTCTGCTTTAAATACTGCACTTATTTTTAGTGAGGTGGTGGTGAATCATCCTTAAACATTCTCACAGGCCACCAAATCACTGCCCGCACCTGCTGCAGTCCAGGACACTGCAGCAATCACAAGTTGCTCATCAAGCCCTGAGTTGTGCCTTGAAAGCACTGAGGACAAGGTGCCTCTGTGTGTTTTTGGAATAAAGGGAGGGTCAGSATTCCCTGTTCAATAGGTTGCCACCTCTGCTGCCACACTGCATCTTGCCTGCAGCAAAAAAATTCAATCTGCCTGAAGATTTAGCTCACTGAAACGGAATTTAAAACTCCTGAAGTCTTTCTTTTAGCCTGCTTTCTTGTCCTGTCTTCCTTCCTCTATCATACATTAGATTTTTACCTAAAGACCAACTTTTCAAAAGAAATTTATTTCCTTCTTTGCGCTTCCCTCATAGAATAAAGTTATGACTATTTAGGATTTAGACTAGTCAGTTTCATCCCAGAGTAATCTTACTTAAAAGGAAATAAAGTTTTACTTACCTTGTAAGCCAGGTGTAGTTTAGTTTAGTTTTAGACTAGCTTAAATAAATGTGGGATTGGTCAGAGGGCTTTTAGAGGGTCCACATTCTGAGTTGTCAGTGGGTTTTAAAGAGCACAGCTCACCKGTAGTCTTGTCTTGAGCATAAAGCAAAGATGCTGCCACATGCATGAAAAACATCCTTTACATGTGTTTAGCATTCCAAAAGGACGGTCAAACGTTACCCTGTGCTTCTTTATAAGCMTGCCCTACAGATTCAAATTTCTCACATCCAGTTTTAATCTTGTAGATAACAGGTTAGGAAATTCAGGAGCAAAATTGTGGTATGATTCTTATACAGGATTTGCTGACAGATGTTTGACAGCAAAACCACCTGCTTCTGTGACAGTTCCCATGTTTGGACTCTAAATACCTTTGAATGCTCTTAAAAAAGAAGCTGGAGTGAAATCTTCAGCTGAACCCAGAGGTAAATTTCTTAGCCACCTCAGGGGTCTGGAYGATTTTTTTAGTGATGGGAATGAGTGACACACACAATTCCTAACATCTATATCATGATTTCAAGTAGTTGCATTTTTTCGTAGTTTAAAACCACTGATTGACAGGAATGGGAGTAACTGAAGGAGTTCTTGTAGAATCTCTGTACTTTGGGACTTTAATGAAGTTGTTTTCTAGAATGAGAGTCTGTTGTAAGCACTTGGGAAAAKGAATACTTTTGTCTTCCATAAGAATTTATGGAAGAAGGGAAATTTCTGTAAGGTACTGTGAACTTACTCCTCAGCATGAGATTTGAATTCAGACAAGTCTCTAGTTTTATCTCTCATCTGAATAAAAACAGACTGGGAAATAAACAACGTCAAAAAACTGTCATCTAAGTATCTGAATATATACAATTCCAGTTTGTTATGTCATTTATTTATTCTTTCATCATAAAGCTTTTAATCTATAAAATATGTAATATACAAGAGTAAAATGTACAGACGTACTTTTAGATGTAATAATTTAAACCATCTGTATTCAGAGAGCAGAGATAACAAGTTTAAAGATATACAAACAATTGCAATTCAATTTTCTCAATATCTAGAAAAAAGTGACTTTGATTAATTAAACTTTATTTTAATTATTGTGAAAATATCTTTTTTAGAGTTTGGTTTTGTTACTTTTTTAATTAAAATTATTTTGTAAATATTGTTTTCTRTGTTTTATAAGTTAGAAAGGCCATTCATTTGCATTTAAAGCAGCAGGGACTCAACGTGTTGATTATAAAGATATTTTAGGAGACTGGGGTGGATGTGAGCAGTTGCCAGATTTATCATTCTGAATTGCACACCTTGTTATTTCTTCAGTCTCACTGGCATCACAGGAAGAGTTTTCTAGAGCAATGTAACATGCTAATTTAAACAGATTTGATTATCATTCTAAAGTGCTTCCCATTTTCATAACATACAAAGAATATGTATTTTAAAGTTAGTGCTGGTTCTTCTTCCATTGTTAGGATAAGAAACAACACAAAACTCAGAAATAAAAGGGAATTCAACAGATTACACCCATGAATAGTGGAAAGACAAGAAAGCCTTCTCTATGCTCATATGGAGCAGTGGAAGTCATGAAACCTCACACTGGATCAGATCACAGAGTCTTTTTTAGGCAAAATCACTGAGGTCAGTGGTATTTCAGCTGCATGAAATTCATTATGATCATGTCCTTCACCAGTTCAAGCAGGAATTTCTGGCAGGCTGGCTTTCAGGGAAAACACACGGAGTGTAATACTGGTTTCTGCATCAATTTGCTCCACRTAAACCACTGCGCAGGAATGAGATTTTAAACTAAACTGTTGTAGATGCTGCTGGGACTTCTAAGCTTTATTACCAATGTAAATTGTGTACAAACAGCTATTTCCATATGAAATGTACAATAATAGTTTAGAGCAAGGATAGTGAATAACTGTACAAAATTTGATACTTAGAAAATAAAATACAGTGCTAAGCTTTACCAATATTTTAACAATTGTCAGATTTATAGTAGAAAATGTTGTTGTAAATGTACCTTATAAGAAAATACATCTCCTTTTGCCTCTGTATATTAATAGCTTTGATTTCTATGTCAAAGTTAAAAAYGAAGCATGTAATAAAACTTTTGTTAAAATCACTTTCATAATAAACATAAAATGGAATGGATACACCTGCCTGCCATTTATTTGTGTACATTGACAAGGCTCCTTGCACAAGTGTAGACAAGAATAAGAAGAGAACTTTTCTTTTTTATAGCATTCACATATTTTGGTCTAATTTTCATCCTTAAGCAACAGAGAGCYTTTTATTTCTCATCGAACCACAGGAGCTTTTGGGACACTGAGTTTAGTTCCTTTCAAACAAGCTTCAAGAAGAGCTTTTCAAAGAARAAATCCTGTCTACAGTGAAGAACCACATCACCAATATCCCTCCAGGACATTATAACTTTTTGTTAAACTAACTCAGGTTGTTACCATGTATAGATCATGCAGGTACCCTTTGTCCCCCCCAGAGGAGCAGCCTTGAAGAAAGAGGAAGGAGGCTCTCTCATGCTATCATAGCACATGGTATTCTGCTGCTATCCTTATATAAGCAGCTCAACTTGCTAAGAGAAAGCATTTATGATGTGACAGTATCAGCTTCGCTGACTATAGAAATTTAAATTATATAAATACTTTCAGTATGACTGATGACTCTCGGTGTCTGGCARGTTTGAAAGGCAGAACAAAACTGGCTGCAAAATATCAATTAATGCCTTTTTCAGCTGGTAGTAATTCACTCAGGTAATATGGGTAGCTATCCTCATTGCATCCCAAGAAGACACAACACTTTTACACTACGGACATACCATATGAAATGGCACTTGGCTGTCTTTATCGCTTCAGAGCTTTAAATAAGTAGCAAGAAAAGTCAGCGCCTATCAAAGACAGAAAAGCTGAACTCTAAAGGTCATTGGAGATTAAGCTGATTACTGGCCATGAAGTCTCTGTGTTCAAGAACAAAATCTGGAATGGGAATGCAGAGAGGTCCCAGCTGACTGGAAGCTRGCAAAYATCATCTTGATTTTCAAGAAGGGCAAGGAAGGAGGACCCCAGAAACTACAAGCCTGTCAGTGTCACTTCAATGCCTGATAAAATCATGGAAAAACTGAATGTGGCACTCATTGCCAAGGTCTAGTTGACATGGTGGTGTTAGGWCACAGGTGGACTCGATGGTCTCAGAGGTCTTTTCCAATCGATCTGATGCACAGCATGAGATATGCTACACTCCAAAAACACTTCTTAATATGTAGAATAACATCACTTRCAGCTCACTTGTATTGTGTGTGTACAACAGTACTGCTAAGTCATGGTCTGACTTTGTTATAAAATATATTAGATGGCATGCTAAGTATGCTTAAAGACGTGGGAAAGGGAAGAGAAGGGATCTGCCTTTCTGAAGGCACCGTGTAAGCCTTSAGCTGTTGCAAAACTGCAGCAGTGGCTGTGGAGGTGCCATAGGATGCCTCAGGACTAGGGGCAGCATGTGGGATTGCCTTCATGGACATGACAGAGGATCCTTGGAGCTGCCTGGAAAGATGTTTTTTCATTGTTGTACCCCAGTGTGAGGGCAGCCTCCCTCCAACCCCATGCATGAGTAGTGAGAGGGTCACCTGCACTAGTCAGTGCATGTTATGTGAGTGCATAATGTTAAATGCAGTAAATCTGTCTCTTGGGGAAAACACTCAGAGTGTTGTTTGTGCCAGACAATTTGTTTGGTTTATTATCCTTAACACACTGATCTCTTGCCAGACTTCTAGACAGGAAGCCTAGTCCAACCTGCTAAGATCACTCAATCCACCTGCAGGGTGTTCTCCAGAGCTCTTTCCAAATTCCACATTCACATGGGCACCCATTCCAAGACCAAAACGTGGGTTCCCCTCCTCACTCGGGTGTCCATCCAGCCACACAACAGGACAGCCCAGCCTCACTGTCACATGGTAGCCAGGGTATGGGAGAGACCTCATATAAGGCCTTTGATAGATTCTAGCTGACAGGTGGGTATTGCAAAAATTGTACTTGTCCACAAAGCAAGCAAGCAAAATGTATACACAATAATTGCTATTTTGATGCAGAAGAATGCATTCTGCCTTCTTACAAACCTTTCTGAGGTTTTAAACTCATATATACAGCTATGATGAAATATTTACAGCAAATKATGTTCCTCTCATCTAAGCCCCTATCTCAGCTTTCCATGCTTTAAAGTTCTAGTTTTACCATTGAGAAARCTGTTGACTTGAAAGCAAAAGGTTTCTTTATAACATATTACAGGGTTTATTGTAAAATGCACCAAAAATATATCACTTCATCTCCTTTTCACAATCATGTTAAGGTCCCTTCTGCCCCTTATATCCTTACGTCTGTTAAAGAGGTTTCCCTGCCATGTTGTCAAAGAGGAARGTTCTAATATTAAACAACAGGAATATGAAGTGGGGAATACACATTAGATCTATTTGGATGAGATGGCTATAAACATTTAGAATAAAGCCACAAACTGTCAGACTCACAAAACTTTGAAAAACTGTAGTTGTGTTTGTTGGGGGCAAATGCTACTTCACATCTGCTTACTCATGATAAATTTCTGCCACAGACTGCTGCAGGGTGGGAAGTAAATGTGGTGATGGTGGATAAAGTCATGGGGCCTGCTGTGACAGAGGGTCAAGAGCTCCATGGGTCAGYTCTGTATGGATAGTGCCAGGAGCTTAAATCTTCTTTAGCCTGGGGTAGTGCTAGCAAGGTGAGCCTTGCTGAGACCTTTTTGCATTCTCTGTGAATACCTATGTAAAGTAACCCATTAAATTTAACAAGCATGTTGCCTGAGTAAGGACTGCACTGTTCAGGCACTGTAAATTAGTCACTCTTCCTAAGGAAACAATCAATAAAATACTGTGGTGACTTTTCTTTACAAAGATTATCCACAAACACTTGCTTTCATGAGAGGCACACAGTGGAATCTCTGGGCTATGGCTCTGGTGTCACAGGTGATCTACATCAGAGTATGGTGAGTGCTGGCTCCCACTCCCTGCTCCAGGAATTACTCCTGTTGAGGAAAACCAGCAAAAAAAAATAAGCTGCCAAGCACAGCAGCTGAGTAAGACCATGTCTACATAACTGCCGGACAAAGTCAGGGAAGAGCCCACKTACAGGCTATTCTTAACCTCAGTGATTTTCACTGTGTCTTATTATTACTTGGAGTTTATGCCCAGACCTGCAAAACCCCCAAACAGCCTGGAACCACAGAGAGATGGCCAGCAGCCAAAACTCCCACCCAAYGTGAGGTGGAAGTGCAAACAAGCAGTGAGAAAGCTCCTGCCTACACTTGACCAGAATGATTACATAAATCTCATGTTCGAACAGGATCACATTCCCCTTGTCTCTGGACAGGGCATGATTGTTGTGCAGAAATTAAAACACCCCACTTTCCCTCCTTGGTCTGTTTAAGGAAAAAAGACTGATTTTTTTTTTTAAGGTAAATAAAAAATTTGACTTAACTACATAACATGACAAAGACAGAAATGAGGGAAGGGTGGCCTTCTCAGTAAGCAAGGTCTCCAGGAGGACTAGTAAGTGGTCTAATCTCCACATTTGACAATATAAAAAGGGCAAGATCAACACTGCAGACATAGTCTTTTCTCAAATACCACAACAATATTAGCAAAAAATGTGCTCCAACTCAGGGTAGCAGTCAAGGAATACTGGAAATCCAACTATTTTTTGATCTTCTGCCATTTAATCAGGGAGGTCTTCTTAATGACATCCTAGTGAAGTCTTTAGGCTGAGGAAATGTGGGAACACACCATGTTGTGATGCAGACACGGTCTCAGGCAAARAAGAAGATTTGCCTGTATTTACTATTCAGATATTCAGCCCAGAGATTAAGTTAGATCCTCAGCTGCTAAGTAGTGATATATAGTTACAGCACATAGGCACCGTTTTTCATCTCATTTTACTCTCYCTGAGCCTGGGCAACTTTAATATACAGACCCTCCTCCTGAATAATCCTGTGATTTTGTGGAGAAAGGGACTGTTGCTACCCTCCCGTAATTACAAGAGRGCACCTGTCTGGCAACACTAGACAGGGCAGAGAGCAAAGAGGTATTTCTTCAACATGGCATGTCCTCCACTCACTGTAGTCTGTGAATATGAGGCTTTCTCGGCCAGCTACTAGCCTAAAGTCCTATTTCTTTAACCTATTTCCAGGACTGTAGGACACCCCTCCCAGCACCGTGCTATGCTGTCAGCCCAAGTAGTGGTGAAGCTGAATCCTTGATTTGAGGATAGGCTGGCAGGAAAAGGAATTTCCACCGTCTCTGGAGCAGATAATCTGCAGAGGGAGCAATGCAGGTGCTCCCAGMAGCAGCAGCAGCAGGCACAGCAAAGCCTGTGCTCTGAGCAGTGTTGGACACTTGGCTTTGCCCTTGGAGCTTTATAATCATACCTGAGGAGAGACCGAAGTTACTACTAATGTTTAGAAAGCCTCCAATTAAACTGGTTTAGGCTATTCCCCACCAAATCTTAGAAGGAAGAGATTTCTCTTAGAAATTTCTTCTTAACAAACCAAGGAAAACATTGGGAAGCCAGCACTCAGCTAGAGGCACTTGCAAAGAACACACCTCCCTCTTGTACTGACAGATATTTAAGASAGGCCTGCATGTTAAAATGCACTTGTCAATGCTCGAAGTGAAACAACTTTAATTTTAAAAATGACTGACACTGTATGTTTTCCCAGAACAYGACAACTCAGAGAGAGCGATTTCCACTACCGTGGCCGGCAGTCAGCCCGTCATGCCTCATACCCCACGTGTAACCCACCTCAGGGGCCATGGCTGGGGCCCTTCGTAAGAGTGCTTTCATCGGGAAACACCGGGAAAATTAAAAAATCTTATGGCCAGCACTGCACCACGAATCACGCTGAGATTTTATTAAAGCTTAGGGCAGAAGMAGAACAAAGGAACCCACATCTGCTCATCAGACTGAAGCCCCCTCAGACCCCTTCTCCTCGGGAGCGTCTGGAAGCAAAAGCGACCACCCCCGACTCCCGCCCCGCTGCAGCCGAACCCCCTCAGCGCCGGGACCGCCCCGGGCGCCGCTCCCGCCCCCCTGCCCGCCCCGCCCAGCGCGTTCCGGCCCGGCCATGGCGGGAGAAGGCGAGGAGGCTCTGGCGGCCTTCGTGGCCCTGCACGGTGCCGCGCTCCGCGCATCGCGGGTCCCGACGCGCTACTGGGAGAGCCTGAGCCGCAAACTGCGCGGAGAGGTGGGTGAGCGGCCTCGCAACGGGGGAGCAACCCCGCAACGGGGGAGCAACCCCGGAGGGAGGGCAGCCCCGCCGCTGAGGGAGCAGCCCCGCCGCTGAGGGAGCAGCCCCGGCGCTGGGGGAGCAGCCCCTCCGCTGGGGGAGCAGCCCCTCCGCTGGGGGAGCAGCCCCGGCGCTGAGGGAGCAGCCCCGGCGCTGAGGGGACACTCCCGAGCCGGGGGTGAGCTGAGGCCGTGGGTCGTGGCCGTGGAGAGCGGTGCTGAGGGCAGCCCTTTCACGCCTGGATGAAGAGGAGAGTCACGGTGCTGCCTGGCCGGGGACGGTGGGAAGGGCAGCGTGCGGGTTGTGTTACCGAAACTGCAGCTCGGGGCTGTAAAGACATCAGGTGTACTGTGCGTAGCTGATTGCGTCTTATCGTTGTCAGCGTGAAGTTTGAAAGCTTTTGGAGATCTCGGTAACGGGAGATAGAATACTGGAGAGAGGTGATGAATTTAAAAACTGCGACACTCTACCGGTTACTAAGAAAAAAAATAACCATGTCCCAGCCAAACGCAGAGACTGTCATCGAGCCTTCAGCTTTTTATGCCAGAGAAAATTAAGAAAACGAACAGCAACAGTAATAGTATTAGACTCAGGATGTCGCCATATGTTTAATGCATTATGGGTTGCGTTGGCTTTTGCCTGATTTTTTGCTTTTTTCCCCCAATTCACTTCCACACAGGTCTGCCCTGCTCTCAGTCTTTATAATTGTGCAGAGCAAACTCACCTCATCTCATGTATGCATGARTTACCTGGCTTGGGAAGTTTTCTAGGATTATTTTTAGCTATTTACCTCTTTCAGAGAACAGGGATGGTGTAACAAAATGTTACAGCAACAGTTAAAACGATAACAATTCAAGAATCACTTTKTAAAGCATCTCAGAGGGTTGGTGCTATGTAACTCTTATCAGACCAAATTTTGYAAGCCTTTATAAAAGTGCTACTCATAAATGCAATTACATTTATTTGTGGACTTGGCCCTTTGCGAGTCTTCCTGAGTTTCCTCTATTGTAGCTCTGCCCAGGGCATGCAGACCATCCCCTTCCTGGAGATGTTTCAGCTGAAGCTGATCCTGGCCGTGAACTAAAGGGAGTGTGGAGACTTAGGCACACTTCAGTATGGAGCATCCCATATTATTACCTTTGTAGCAACCATCTCCTTGCTCCCTGGAGCTTTGTGGTGAGAAAGGGAAGAGAAACAGAGTCAAGAAAAKGAGTGATTTTAAACACATTGTAAAGACATAGRTTGTATTTAGAATTYTTTTGGGGGGAGGGRGGTTGCACATCTGCAGCCCAGCCTSAKTGATGAGGGAAGCTGTCTTTGATTTGTGGGAGTAAAGGAACAAGGAACTGAGGCAGGAAAGAGACGCCACCCAAAACTGGCTGTCTGGAGATTTGAGAGTGTTGAGGGAGTGGAGGAGTCGACCGAGAGTAGAAAATACGAATGAGGTGAAATTTTAGTTCTAGGAAGAGAGAGAGATCTGATAGGGGGAGAAGGCAACTAGTGCTGGTYTGCTGGAAGGCATGATAAGCAATGAAGAAATAGGTGAGATGGGATGAGAAGTTTGAAYAGGTTGTAGAGGATGGTAGGGAAGGTAAGGGGACTGCAGTTTAAGTTTAACACCCATGTACAGTTAAACTAATTTCTAATTACTTGAATGCTTTTTTTCCCCATTTCAGTTTCAGAATAGGGACAGGAGAAAAGCATTGCGAGTCATGATATGAGTGTTTATAGTCAGGAAAGGTCTGAATCTGTTCCTGCTGCTTTCTGTCTGTTGTGTGTCTGGTACTGTTAATCGCAGCAAAACGTGTTTATTCCAGAGAGAGCAAATCTACATTATCTAAAGTATACACCCAGTCACAAACTTCTTATGGAATTACACCCCCCTCAGTAAGTATTCATGCAAGTGATTTGGAGGAGGAATATCAATTGCCCTGCTTAGATAGGAATGTATGAGAAGGGGCGTAGTGGAAGAGGATGAAATAGAAGGCAGTATACAGCTGCTAAGGAAACCTGAAGTTGAGAGCTATTGCATTTCCGTGTGCCAGTATGAAGCTGGAGGTAGCAAAGTGAATCTGTGTTGTGATATAATGCAGGCTTAAGATTTGTCACCTGTGGCTGAAATCCTTGCTTGTTACCAGCTTTGYTGGGAGGGTGTAACATTTCGAAGGTAAGACAATAGAGTGACAAGAGACTCATGGTGCTGAAATTTTTACAGAGGGTTGCGTGATGAAAGTCAGAAGGAAAAGAGCATGTGCCCTAAGGCAGCAGGCTGCTCCTTCTGCYTCATTTTACTTGTAGTAGTGGCTGAGCAGGCTCTTCTGTAATAAGTGTCCCAGTGTGGGTAGAAAAAGAGTCTTAATTATTTCATTGAGCTTCGGAAGGTAAATTAAGCTGTTGAATGTGCTTGTTCTCTACTGCTGCAGCTTCTGGGTTTTGCCCAGAAGGGGGGCAAAAGGATATTGAGAAGATTGAGATGTCGAGGGAAGGTTCCTGTGGGGAGTGCTATGGACTGGGATGACCTCTTGAAGATGTAGAGGCAGAGCTACAGTACCTTACTTAGAACTGGACCATGTGGAATGGCTGGAGGAGCAGCAGTAGAGAAAGGAAAGGAGGTGAGGGGAAGGGGTGAAAAAGTTTTGGGAGTCTAGATAATAAAGAATAACTGAGGGGGCAAAASAACCATGCAGCACGAAGCATAGGATGAGTTTCCTTGTTTCATGTGTAAAGATGGGAGGAATTTTTCATTCTTCSTACCCTGTTGCAAAGATTAAAACTTTCTAGCATAGAACTTGAAAAATTCACATCCATAATACAGATCAAAGTATCTCTTACATCAATACCTGTGGAACCCAGCCCAAGCAGCTGTTTTCCAACACTCATACATGTTTCAACATACAGAGTGAATGCACCCTCCCTCCTCTGTGTACACTAAAGCCTGTGAGAAGTGCAGGGTTTGGGATTTTTGTTTTTAGGTCCCTTGGGACCTGCTGGARCAGGTTTCCTTCTGAAAGCATTATGTAATTGGATTGCTCATGCAAAGCATGGTATATCTGCTACACTGGTAAACCTGCCTTTATTTATTGATTTTGCATTTAGCATTCAGTGTCTGTTGGAAGGAATTTTTTTTTGTATTTCTCACAGAAACTTGAAAAATAAAATATATGCATATGTAAACATTCAATGTAAGTGCTAAAATTCTGTTTCTRGTGTAGTGGYTGTTTCTTATGCTACTGGRTACACTGTATATAGTATGTTTATAMGCTGGAAARTACRGTGCCTGCATCTGATTTTRTTCATAATACACMCAKTTATTTTGCKGGCTTCTTCATATTGCAGGAAGATTTTTGTAGCTTTGAGATGTTGCGGGCAAAAGACTACTTAGTTTTGTCCCAGTAAGAAATTGAGGCTTTTAATTAATTACTAGAGGGAATGCAGCATGATAATCCTACTAGTCTTTATTTTCCAGAGCATTGGAGGGCAGCCTATTGCTCACAAGTTACCTGTGGCCTTCAAAGAAGTTTGCATTGTGTGGAAGAATTTGCTGGAGATGCCTTTGTGGTAATTGTCATGACATGTGCCTGCTTCCGTATCAAGTTCTGTGGTTCATTGGGGTTGGTTAGGTTGGAACTGYACCTGAACATGAAGAGGGAGGGATTTTGCCCAAACATGTTTTGCTTGCAAGCAGTTGTGCCACTGGAATGTGCTGGTACCTTTTTGCTGTCTGCTGGAGATTATTGGTCACTCTGGTGGAATACTTAATRGGAGTTCTCCCTGTGCTGCTTCAAGCCAAAGATTACTTTTTAAATCGGTGGTGTGATCTTATCCAGCTGGGCTTGGCTTAAGTAGCTTACTTAAGATTCCGTTAATGATGCTGCTGTGTTAGGTTCAGTGACAGGCTGGCTTTCAAATGGAGGGAGGAAGAGAGGACGGCAGTGCTGTCCATGCAAAACTGTCTGTGTATCCACACTGACAGCAAGGTGYTTCTGCCAAACCCATCAGTGCACTRCTGARCTGCTTGTATTATCAATCATGATTTTTAAAAAAACAAAAAAACCTTCACAAAAAGCCACTTATTATGCTGGTCTTGGGCTGCTGCTCCAAGGAGTGATTTGSTTTGGTTGAGGAATACACAAAATCYAYTTTTAAATTCTYTTAGAAGAAATGTTTCATTAAGCAWAGTTCTATAAAGGTAATAAAAGCRGAGATTTTTTTGCTAAATGCAGTTGCTGCAGTCTCATGTATCTGATGATTTGTTGGAGGGAGAGATCAAAATTTTGGCTTATAGAGCATTTGGAATCCCTTCATTTTTACAAGTCTTGAGACGGTATTTAGTAAAATGTAAATCCAACAATTTCCCTTTGGTGTTATGGAAGAACTTGGTATTCATAGTGGGTGTTTGGTAAAWGGGTGGAGCCTATCCTGAGCATAGGCTGAGTCTGAGTCAGCTGCTGGCACACTTCCTATCCCACTCTCACAAACTCCTTAAGACAAAAGCTTAAGYGTAGAAAACATGCACAGTGCCACACTGCAGCACATGTCAAGTGCTTCCCTGAGTCATACTTGTACCTTTCATTTTCTGATGACTGCCAGTCACTTCACCACCAATTTCTTCTGGTGGCTGATGAGCTTGTTGAGGGTGGCCCTTGATGCAGTGGCAGGATCAGTGAAGTGTCACTTCAGGRAAGAGTGGAACATGTTTGCTGGCACCTTCTTTTGCTGGCTGCCATGGGTTGGGATTGGCACTTGTGCCCTGAACCAGACTCGAGAACTCATCCAGCTGGAAGCTAACCTGACAAAAATTATTTGTGAGCATAGGGAAAGACTTTTCCTTTTTCTGGGGCCTCCCTGCAGTTACATGAATCTGAATGACTATGAATTTTCAAGACAAATGTGCAGAGACTTAAAGAAATATTGGAGGCTACTATTGGAACAGCAAGAGTTTGTGATATTGTGCACTGCTGAGTAATGTTATCCTCTTCTAGCAACTGGAAAACTAGAAATAAATTAGAACTGCTATTTTGATACCTGCTGAAGTGAAAGATACTAAGTTTCTGATCTTTTTTTAAGTACATGTATTTTTGATCTCTGGTAAGTTTGTTTGCAAAGTAATTTTCTTTACTCTGGGAAAAAATGCATCTGTATGTATTAGCCAACATGCTGCTAGCATCTTCTTAGCATTTAGGTAAGRAGCCTAGCTAAGAAGCTGTTAGCTGATAGGAGCTAATAGCTGTTAGCTRTTGTTAGCATCTGGAAGGCACCCCTGCCCATGGCAGCAGGGATGGAACTGGGCTGGTCTTTTAAGGTCCCTTCTAACCTGAGACATTCAATGATTTTTTTTTCCACCATGGCCATCTCCCCTTGCCTTCTGCCATGCCAGGGGAAAATACCATCCCCTGTTTCTCAGAAGGGAATTTCAGATACTTTTCCACTTAGATATGCTCTATGAACCTGCGCTGTGGTTYAAGATGAGAAGTAGGTGTTGTTTCCCTGCTGCCTGCCTCCCCTGTTAGCTGTTTTTGAGCAATCCTCTGCTTTTTCTAAGTCGCCTTTCTTCACAAATGTGGAGTTGATTTCCTTACCCTCCTGTTGAAGCTTAGCAAAAATAGTTGTCCTAAAGGAATGCTCACCTGAACAAATAAAAGCTTGTTGCTGCCACTGGGATTTTACAGCTAATGAGTTGTCAGTATATAGAAGTAATGACTTCTAATAATGTGACACTGCAAGCTGTGTGTAACTGCGCTTGTTGAACCAGTAACTCCAGAGCTCTAGACCTTTCTCCYTCCCTTTTAGTCATATTAGATTGAGGCAAAGGATTTGTCTGCCTGTGCCTGGTTTGTCAGGTAGTGTGTGAGTGACTCTGGCAAAGTAATTCTCTCTGAAAGAATTTCAAAAGTCTTTTGACRCTTTACATATTTTTGTCTTCTTAAAAGCATATGTTCATTTCAAAATCATGAAAATTGTCATCAAGGTCTTGGTTCTGCAAGATATTCAAGCYCACTATTTGGCAAGGGAGCCTTGTGTGGTAGCTGCCCTAATTTCTGTATGTTCTAGAGGAAGTTGTTGCATCCAGAGTAAGCAAGAATGTCAATAACCCCCTTTTCAGTGCATTAGTAGAGGTAAGTGTATAAAACTTAACTTGCAGCAGTATAAGGAATCTCCCAGTTTATGTGGAGGTGRATGTGCACTGGCAATTTCTTTTATWGGGAAAGAAAAGAGAGGGAAACAGGCTGAGATTTCTTGACTGGTTCAGAAGTCAGTTGGGGAAAGCTCTTTTTCTTCAGGGACCATAATGTACCTTAGGAAGCCTGGGTAACACCTGGTTTTGCAGGTCTTAAATTACTGATTTTAGCAAAGATATTCTGTTTTCAGTCTCTAAATTCTCAATGAGGCGTTAAACTAATAGACAGTCATTAGACCTGTTGGTGCCAAAAAAACAAACAAAGCTTCTTGCCAATATTAACTGAAGAAATTTCCTAAACAAACAGCTCTTTTGAAATGTGAAGGAATAAATGCTGTTGTTCATTTGTCTCTTAAGTTAAAAATGCCTATTTTTATCAGTTTGACTGGAAGAAATGTCTGCAAGTGTTGCATTGTGCATGTCTGCCTCAAGCAATTGCATAATATTTTGTGCACTTTCCATTTCAGATATTTGATGCTGGTGACTACTTTGGAATAATGCAAGTAGAAGAGGTGGATGAGGAGGAAGAAGTTGATGAAGAAATGGAAGAACAACTTAAAAAGAAACCAAATCCTGGAAATGGACCTTGTTTCAAAGTTATTGTAACAAATGAAAATGGGCTTCAAGCCTCTAATCCTGATAGGTGAGTAGTGATTTCAAAACTGGTGCTCAGTCTTTGAGTAGCRTGAAACCCTAAAATTAGAGTGACAGTTTGCTTTGAGACTTGTTTGATCCTGTTCAGAAATCCTGTTTTCCTACTCAAAGACATTGCTGCATGTTTGAGAAAGGATGCATGCTATGAGGCACACCTTTCAAAAGGTACTAGAAGTGCAAGGATCTTAATGCTGTTCCTTCTTAAATCATGAAGGGAAGATACCTAGAAGTTGGTTTTCATAAACAGAGGGAGAAAATAGGGAAAGGGCATCTTTGAAATGAATTCTGCAGAAATAAAACAAACCTTTGTATCTGCAAGACTGTGTGCCTGTGGGAAAAAAAGCACTAAAGAGGTACTTGTGGTGTCCACAAATCTCTTGCTAAGAAGGTACTCACAGTAATATTCTGTGGACTATTCAATTTCCTCTAGTTGGCTAAAGTATAATTCCAGAGTATGGTCATGTGCRTGCAGGTATAATTCAACATATGAAATTACTGTTCTCTTGCTTCAAGATCAGCTTATCTGTYATGAATACAAGACTATGATACTATAAAACTAGAAAAAAGCTGTGTAAGGAACTCTTAATATTAGAGCACTGCTTTTTGTGTTCGTACTGATTTCAAAGAGAACAGACTCTTTGTCATACATTAATAAACGGCAGTGAAATGAAGTCATCTCTGCTGGAGATMTAAATGCAATTCTGCTCAGTTCTATAAAACTTCTGTGAGATCTTTCATACTTTTTAGATCTTAGGTAAACATGCAAAATCTAAACATTGAAGTTAGGCTTGATGAGTAAAACCAACAAGGAATCATAGGTACTTGCTTTACATCCTTGCTTTAATCTAAATCATTGCTGTTCTAAGTCTGATAATGTGCGTAGATTATCAAGTTCAAAAACAGCTTCTGTGATAATCTTGGGCTTCCTTGTAGCATTAAGGTATGTGAATATAGGAGCAGAACACCAACACACCTGTTAGCTAATGTTTTCATTATTCTGTGGAGCCTTTGATTTTAAAATTAAATGAAGTTTCAYGTGTGTGTGGAATCTGGGATGCAATAATTGTTCAGGGATACTTGCCCTATGTGACAGCTGACATGTTTTTAGCCTTCTGAAATGTGGGTGTTRTGGAGGGCTTTTTTGTGTGATTTGGGGTTTTTGTTAGCAAGTAGAATTCTGATTTTTCTCTGCATTGGTTCAGTAAGATGATATCACCAAAATATGGAGAACCCTTCTGTTTGAAAAACTGTGTTTCTTTCTAGAAGTCATGCAGCCTAAACAGAGGTTTAAACTTGTCAAGGGAAGCTGTRCCAGATGTGTATGGTTTTATAAATGTATTTTTTTCTAAAAATAACTCGCTGACACACCCCACCCAATGGAAAACAAAAAAAAACCAAACCAAATTGAAAGTATCAAAACTTAAAGCATGTGCATTTTCTTTTGATAGSATATACAGGCTTTTGATGATCAGACTTCTCCACCTTACAGATGACAGTAGATGTCACAACCCTCATGGCTAACAAGGTCCTCAAATAATTTTTCAAAATAATGTATTGTTTTCCTTCTCCAGGCAAGAGTATCAGGTTCATGTAGTAGAGTTAATAGTGATTAAAAGCAAAGAATTTGTGTTCTTGGCTTGGAAAGGGAGTGGGTTCACAGAGTGCCTGTTTTTCATTAGCTCCTCATTTTCATGGAAATACTTGCTAATGCACTTTCTAGCTTTCTAGAACAAAACCAGTGTGCAAGTTATTACTGGAAAGTTGCTCCTACCTTGTAATGCCACACTGTAATGCGCTCTGGGAGTGACTTTGTGACTAAGAGCAGATTAGCTATCAAACTATCTAGAGGGAAATGCAGCTTCTATTTGCAGAGCACGTGGCAGTGTACGTGTGAGAAGGCAGGTGTGTAACACCACCCAAACTCTCCTGCAGCGTGTTCCTCATCGACCACGCCTGGACCTACCGTGTGGAGCACGCCCGGCTGCAGCTRCGCCGTGTGCCTGGGCTGCTGCACAGGATGGCCAACCTCATGGGCATCCACTTCCACGCAGAGGTCCCAGATGAGGGCAGCATCGAGCAGGTGCTGCAGGAAATGTGGAAATACAACCAGACCTACCAGCTCTCTCAAGGGGTAAGTCTCTATAGGATGCCAAAAGTGTGGAGTTTACTTTTTTGGAGTGAAGACATTCCTGTACATGGATATTAACAGAGATACATATTAACAATTGACAAAGATCCTTTACAGGCATTTCTGAATAAACTTCTGTTTGGAAGGAGAGCAAATGCAATGTAGAGCTAAGATACACAGCTTTCTGATGAGAAATTTGAGTTGTTTTTTTTTTTTTTAATAGAGTGAAGAATAATATGCTGCAAAAGAAAGGGGCCATAAGGGGGAGGTCTGTTTGTATATTATGTTGGTTTTTTTCCTACTCWAAGTTTTTCATAGTGAAGGAAAGAGCCTCTCATAGAATCAACTRTTTTGCAGGAAAGTGTTTTGGCTGTGCTAGCAGCTTCCCTCACCTGTACAGAGTGCTTTACAGACCAGAGGTATATTTACACTGTCAAATTACTCCCTGCTTTGTGCTGTGTAAATGTTGTCTCACCCTAAGGTGAGAATTAGTACCTTCAAGATGGAGCCTGAGTGTTTCTAGGCACAACTTACTGTGAGGGCTGCTACTTTTATGTTGTGTGGATAAGAACACACCAGGTTTGGTCACCCTGCCCTCTGTAGTCCTTCAGCACTATACCAGCATGTCTTGACCCTTCAAACACCTTCAAGTGCACARTGTTATTTCTGAGGGAATTGCAATRGAACTCCAAGGYGTTTTTGAGTCTTTTGAATTAAAGAGAAGAAAGGTGAATGAATTCTTTGGGCTGAGCATTRTGCAGAATGGGCAGGGCTAACCATGAACAGTGGGAGCATGATCAAACTGCACCGTGTTAGCTCAGAGTCTTGAGGTTGTTCTCTCGACTGCTCATCTTTATCCATTAAGCTTAAACTTAGCTCACARTGGAATCAGATCTGAAAAATCCCTGAGAAGGGGATTCATTGTGACTGCTTTTTCCTTAAATGAAAGGGAGATCTGAATGGTGTCTCTGAGTCTTTAAAGTCTATCTCTTTCTCATTTTGTTATGAATAGCTTGGGAGTCAAATTGAATTATCTGTGTTACCACTTGAAAAGTGATTTCCTGAAAGACAGTTAATTCAACCTGTAGTTAAACTTGTCTTCTGTTCCATTTTCTGGTGTTGGGCTGCTTGAATATCTTAAGCCTAGTCTCTCTGTTCCATTCCTRCTTCCGTAAAAAGACCACAGTAGTGCTACCAAGCAATTTGAAGTTTCTCAGTCAGGATTTTTTCATGGCAAGTGTTGCAGGAAGGGATACTTTGATAATGCAGCCTCAACACTCACAGGCRGCAGGAGGCAGTTTTGCTCTCCTTCTCTCTTAAACTTCAAACAGKTTTTAGCTAACTGATTCTGATAGAAACTGAAGGAGAACTAATTCYATCAAGCAGTCTTCTGCTCTTTTAACTCCCTAGTTTGGTTCAGGGAAATCAGGTCTGGTAGGCAGTAGCAGTAGCATGAGAAAGAGGATGGGACTGTGCAGTCAAGGTGGGAACAGGCTAGCCCTTCCCTGCAGTGCCTGAGTGCTGGCTTAGCCTCAGGGCTGAGAGCATTACTCTGTGGGGAGCACCTGCCCATAGTCCTGGCTAAAGCAAGGATCTGAGAAATTGTGTAGGGGTGCTACTRCTGCCTCTGTCTGGTGGAGCTTTTYCTGCAACTGATGTGTGTGAGATGTGTCCCTCTGTTTTATCGTTCAGACTGCAGAGGAGAAGGTTCCCGTCTGGTACATCATGGATGAGTTTGGATCACGCATTCAGCATTCAGATCAGCCAAGTTTTGCAACAGCACCTCTGTTTTATATGCCTCAACAAATTGCTTACACGGTTCTCTGGCCTTTGAGAGACCTTGAAACTGGTGGTAAGTGTGTGTCTGATGAACTGGGTTTTCCTTTAATGCTTGCAAGAGAAAATGGACCAATTCTTACAAATCATTGAGCATTTCACAGTAGAACAAGTATTCCAAGACCAAAATGGCTGCATACTTGTAATGCTGTCAAATATAAAAGTTCTCTCTGTCTGGTGTTTCCATATTTTGAGATAGAGACCTTTTACCCGTCCAAAAATGTGGCTGTTGTTTTATTGACATAGAACTTGCATTACTGCTTTAGTGAAACTGCTGGTTGAGTCAACTGAAGGGTTTAAAAAAATTCCTTARAAGTGTGTTGTAGCTTTGAATCAGAAAGTCAAGCTCTGAAAGCTGGGAAACCCCAGGTCAATTATTTATTCCTGTAATCTTAATCAGGGGCCACTTTATGCCTCCATCATGTGGAGAAGATAAGCATCCTAAATAATACTCTTTTTATCATAGTTCTTTAATTATCTCTAACTTTTCATTTAAATAACAAAAGTTGTTCTGGTATTGATTCTCCAACTGTCATTTGTGTGCTATGCCATGATGAAGATTTTTGGCGGAAAAGGAAATGCAGCTCCTAAAGGTTTCCCTTGTTCTGCTGCAGATGAAGTTACTCGTGATTATGCTTATGGGGAAACGGATCGCCTGATCAGGAAGTGTGTTTTGCTACCATGGGTGCCTACTGAAGTGTTGGATGTCAGCTRTTTCACTCCAGAGCCACCAGATGAGCATTACCAGGTGTAATTTTAACAAGTTRATATCATATCTTACCTCTTTTAAGAAGAGACAGTGCCTAAAAAAACATTGCAAGATTTTGCGTCTTTTCAAACTTAAAAGACTTATTCAGAGGACAGCCATTAGATTTTTAAAAAATTCAAAGCACAGTGAGATGAGAAATGTCTTACACTTACATATAATATTTAAGTGCTTAAATGCTGGAGCAACATAAATGAGTTCTAATATTTTATTGCTGTATTGCATAGCTTTTTTTTTAAGCATACCATAAGGTACTTCATATGAGGCATCTATCATCCAGTTAGATATTGGATGCATTTTCTGRTGGATTTGATTTATTACTGTAGCATTGTTCAGTCTTGAATTACAGAAAGATTTGTTTTACTCTTTTAGGAGACGTTATGTTTTTCAGATTGGATACTRGACTATGTTGTGGCTTAGAACCATTAAATATTGGAGCAGAGACATTTTCAATTTGATGGAACTATTATAAAGTACTTGTTGAGTTTGTTTCCTTTATAATAAAGGTTTGGGATATTTTAAGGATGTGAAATTAATGTCTGSAATCTCCTTTTCATGAACCATGTCTGCATGAGATTCACTTTTTAGAAAAATGGGGAAACTGATACATATGAGTGTGCTGTACTGGTTACTAATAGCATTCAAAGTGCAGCTTCTAAAGATTAATCTATACCCCAGCTATCTGCTGTTTTATGATGGATGAGAGGCAGAAAATCTGTATCCAGCTTGTTATTACCAATATTTCATCAGAAAGGAAGTTAACCTCCTTCTGCTAAATACACTCAAAATAGCTAGGCTGCCTGTAACCTTAGTCAGATTGGTTGGTTGGGATTTTGCATTTTTGGAAGGGCTGTACTTTGCATTAACCAATGAAAAACAGCAGTGCACCCAGAGTTTGTCTTATGTGTGKTCTCTTGGCACGAGTTCCTGTGTCTCAGATAAGGCAGTTTTTTTGCATGTGTTTGAATTCTGTTTTGSTATGATCAGGTCAAGTTAAAGAGCTGTGTGGGGCACACTTTATCACTCTATCTAAACCATCATGACTAAATGGTCAGTCTTCCATTTTATTGGAAATAGAGTAACCTTGTCTTCTACTGTATGTGGTTGGCTGTGATTTGAGATTTTTTTCAGTGTTTAGGAGACAAGAATTTCTCAGGATCATTCAACACTGTTGATGTGCCCTGGTYTTGAAGCCTTATGTCTTGTTCCTTTTTACTGATAGGATTTCCTTCTGCTTCTGCTCATGTATTGATTAGCAMATTACACAATATAATAGAATTATGAAAATGTAGCTTTGCTAAAATTCACTTGCACCAAAGAGAAGAGACTGATAAGGCATGCAAAGGACTCCTTCATTCTGCCTAGAATTAACTTTTTGTGGTTTTTTTTGTTTTCTAGGCCATTTTAGCAGAAAACAAGGAGAACCTTCCTGTAGGGATAAACCCACCAGTTTATGCCAAAGACAAAGTTTTCAAGTATGTATCCATGAAAAATATGTTTTCTTACCAGGATTATGTAGCRATTGCAGTGTGTTCAGGCTGAACAGCCTTTTTCATCTGTGAGCAACAGAGGCAAGTTAAAGGTGTGTTTATGTGGAGCCACTTGCCTAAGATTGTGCCTTAGTAGTTGCTCTTGTTGGATTTATTCTTCAGACTGAATGAATTATCACTTAGAGGATTTCTAAAAAATAAATTTAGTTTGGTTTTTTTTGAGTAAGTGCCACCTTCTGGATGAAAGTAGTTGCATAACGTTTTAACACTAACTTACATAGTGCTGTTTTCACTAAGTGTGACTAAGGTATATATTATTATAGCATGTATGTCCATAGGGGTACCTGTGCTGCTCTTTGCTGTGTGAATATAACAGACTATTCCCCTTCTTCAGATGATACCAAACAGGAATCTTATAAAAACCTGGAATGTTTTAAATTGGATATGTATTTGCTACAAAACTGGACCATATGCTGAGGAGCCATTTCAGAAGAAAGCTGGAAGAACATTGCAAAGATAAGGGATTTTTATGAGCAAAAACAGTGGTGCTGCATGGCCAGGCTGCCTTGTTACTGGTTTTATTCCAGAAAAACAAACCATTGCTTAGCATGTGCTGTGAGTCGCACTCTGGAGTGTTAGTGATCTGACACTGGGATTGCAGTTCTTGCTTGAAACATTTGGCTTAAGGGGTAAAGTTACACTAAAATGTATYTGGTACATGTACTCACACACCATTTTCATGTGTTCATTTGTTATCCCCTAGATCAACTTTACCTGAGAAGAACTGTGAAAAACCAGAGTCACGTTTTGTTGAGGGGCATTTGGTATCTTGCCCAGTGATAGTCAAGATTCCTTTTGTTATTGAAATCTCTGATTACAAGACAGTGAGGATAAGCAAAAGCTATTTTTTTCATCTGGTGTACCCAGATACAGGAGTCAAAGGGAATTCATTCTAATAGAGGTAGAAAGAAATATTGAGAATGTTGGGAAATGCTGATATATTTTTCTCTTCTTACTTCTTTATTTTGTATCTTTCATTCAAATGAATGGCATTCATATTAGGAAAGGAAGGAAGGAGGGGGAAACACATCAAATTCTTATTGCTCTTCTGAGGAATTTCATCCACACCCAGTCAATGTACTCCTAAGGATTTTCCTCTTTTCCTTTATCCAGTTCCTGTCTGGACAGAAGGCTGTAAGGTCCTTCTCAAGCTCTGAATTTTGTCTGCTAGAGTTCCTCCATGAGTGGAGCAGCATCTCAGAGTCCAGAAGACTGAGTGGGAGCTGCAGGCTTCCAGTGCTTTTGGCCTCTTTTAAAGCTTTAAAGGTTTTAAGGCTGTCACTGTGGACAGACAGATGGGAGCRTGCAGAGCTGAGTAGATGTGTGTAGCTCTGCTTTGTGGATTGCTGCTGTTTTAGGAGATTCAGAAGAAATTCAAGGCATGAGGTTGCAGGGTTGAGAGCCTGGAACAAATTCTAATTCATCTTGTATCCATGGAGAGCTTAGAGGGAGAATGGGAAAATGAAGTAAATGTTTAACCTGAATCCTGAAGAGCAGGGGAGTAACTACCAGTAGTTCGACATAACAAAATTACAGGTTCCATTAGGCTTTGTAGCATAGTAACAGCTGCCCTAGGGAGATTGTTCTACCTGGCTGTGCTGATTGCTTAATTGGAAAAAAGGTGAATAAAAGAGCTAAATGTTTCAAAGACAGATTTATTAGGGAAAGTCTTCCCAGTGTGGGTTGGGTTTGATCACCTCTGTTTCTTTTGATCTTCTCTTTCATGTTTCTCTTCAGCTATATCAGTCACTTTTTAAAAATGTCCAAAGAGCTGTTATGAGACAACTCTGTTTTGATTGGTCTTRTCAGTTCTGTGCTATGGGAGTTGATTCTCCCATGACTGGAGAGTTTGGCAGGACTTGTAGTGCCACTACATCAGATTTGGCATTACACTTTCCCCTAGGGTGCAGCCTTACAAGGAGTAGTCAAGAAACCACATATTGCAGGAAGAAATGCTAATGGAAATACTCACTTTGTTCTGTTGCAACAGTGAGGAATGATTGGTGGATTCTTTCAGCAGGTACGTCAGGTTGATTCACTTCATCCACATTGAAGTTCTCTCTCCTTTAGAGGCTTCAGCATAAATAGTACAACCATTTTGGTATCTCACACATGGAGCTATGCAAAGCATCTTACATACTTCGCTTTTTAAAGAATTTCTTTCCCCTTGTGACTGCAGTTTATCTTTTCAGAGAAATGTCTCTCAGGGGAATATATCTTCAGTTTGGTTAGTAGTGGAGGAGGAGAGTAGAGTTCCACAACTGATACAGAATAGGTCTGGACATGAGGAAGAATACAGTAGTTTCTCATGGAAAAAAATTAGTGCTTAGGCAGTTTAAATGTTTCCTTACCATAAGAATGATATGAAAAARTCTTGCTTTTTGAGTCAATGTGCTGAATTCAGAATTAAGTGACCTCACTTAAGGGTGTAGAGTCATAAAAATAAACATTATTTCTATCTTTATTTTAGCATTCAAGGCACTGGTCTTATTTGAGAAGGAAATTTTCTAAGAAATGTAACAACTTGCCTTGTTTTTGGTTATGTTCTGAAATGTCTGCCCGGTTTGGTTTAGGGTTTTGTGTGCTTTTAAATRGGGTTGAGACAGAAAGTGTAAACCCCAAAGTTTGTTTATTTCCAGCATATACCTAATATACCTACTTTCATATGCTTGAGTTCTTGGGAAAAGTCTCTGTGTGCAAAGTTCTGAACAAACAAAAAGTATTGKCTGAAGCTACTGAGAATATTTTCTGTGACTTTGTTTCTTGTGGATGATAGCAGGTTGATTTTTAGAGCTCTTTCAGGAGTGAAGATATTTACGAGGTTGCTCTCACTCATGGGCTTTTCATGTAGAATGGTGAATTCATGTTACTGCTTCTCTGTCAGGGATTAAGTCATCATCTGCTAAACTGTTACTTTTGTGAAGTAGTTGGAGTTAAACTGACTCTGAGTTTTCTGTCTCAAAAGACAAATTTTTAATCTATCTCACTTCTATTTAAGTTTTTGTGTATCAAAAAGWGATTCTCACAGAGTATATATAGAAAAAGCATAATTTTTATAGAAAGTTGAACTTATTTCTGTTCAAGCATGAGTTTATCAGTGTCAGGGACTAAATTGACATTTTTCTTTATGTGCCTCTTTTTTCTAGGGTTTTCACAGACATTCAGCAAGTCCTCAACAACTTGACACATCCCCGTTTTGTATTCACAGACAACGAGGGAGAAGCAGACATCCTCTACAACTTCTCACACTTCAAAGATTATAGGTTAATTATAGGATTAATTGTTCCCCTGACAATATTTTTTTAATAAAAACTGTGTTCCAAAAGGCTTCCAGACCCTTCCCCATTCAACAACTACTTCTTTGCGTTGTAGGAAGCTAAGTGAGGAAAGGCCTGAGGTAATGGTGAATCAGTTCCCTTGYGAGAACCTCCTGACTGTCAAGGACTGCCTAGCATCCATTGCYAGACGAGCTGGAGGACCAGATGGGCCCAGATGGTTGCCTCGGACTTTTAACCTCCAGACAGAATTGCCTCAGTTCATCAGCTACTTCCAGCAACGTGACCAAAGGTGACTTGTGTTTTTTCTTCCTTCCGTTTTGTGCTGACTTGAGTCCACTTTCCTCAAAGACCAGGAGCCCATATTTTGGACTTGGCAGCTGTTGCACTACCATGAGTTAGCTGTTGCTGCATTTATGTCCAAGTAAATTTTACCTGAAAAGTGGGAGCTTTTTAGTGGTTTGGGTTTGTTTTTTTTTTAATGTAAGAGTAGTTAGCAATGCAGCTTGAAACCCAGAAACTTTGCTGTGATTTCAATACAGATTTGAAGTCCAATGTTTTTTTGCCTAGTCAGAATCTTAACTCTTGTTTACAAAGCCTCAAAATGTGTTTGCAACAAGTGTGTGGTTTTTTTCCCAGGGGACAGTAGCACTTGTTCTTGCACTTAAACCAGAGTGGAATATGTTCAAAGTACTTGGGTTCTGTAAGGTTATGAAGGTAAAATTTAGTTTTAGTATTAGCCTGAAGCAGTTGTGGAGATTGAGGGTTTTAAATCCACACTTCGTGTTGCTGCAGCTGCCTTGAAATGGATGGAAACTATGATTTTTCTTTTTATAGAGAGAAAGCATTAGCTACTGCTGAATAACCTCTTCTGTGTGGCATGGAATATTCTGGTTGATAGGTTGCTGCTTTGGTGACACTTGATTATTATGGTGACRCCTGCCAGGTGTTTCATTTGGCCATTATTTGCTATACATAGTCTGTTATTGACTGGCCTGAGCAGGAGAGAGCACACCTGCCATGTATCCCTAGGGTGTGGTGGTTTAATTCTTTTTTGATATCAACRATTGACAGTGAATGCAGTGTGTCTGTAGGGAATGGGAAGGAGGACATAGGTTTTTTCAAACACACAAAACAGAAGTTAATTGGATATTAACTGCTGTCTTCAGCTCACTTTATGATGTTTATCATGAAGCTCAAGAAGTTTCTTGGGATGCTTAAATAGGTTGAGGAAAGAAAGACATGAAGAGTCATCCTGTCCTGACTTGAAAAGATAGATGAAAAGACCAGCATATTGCTGTTTTTTCCCAAGGATATCTCAAAGAATTTGCCCCTGGAGGTGTCTAGGTGCTAGAAAGTGAGACAGTGCTGCTGTTCTTTCATTTTCCTATAGGGTAAACTGTTGAGGTATTGTGTGGTTTCTTCCCAAAGAGATGAATTATGGTGTCATTTAATGTGAAGGATTTGGAGGTGTCAGTACAGAACCAATTTAGAAAATTGCACAGTACCCTACCAGAGTGTTCTCAGGCTCCTGGCAGAATGATTCCACACCATGACTGGTGCTTGTTCATGGTGATGCTGAGCTGTTGATGGGTTATTTTCCTGTTTTGATGGAGCCAGATGCAGAAGAAARAGATAAACAGTGAGATCATGCTAGGCCCTCGCTCAAAAAATAAATCTGTGAAAGGATTCCCATTGCCTTCTCTCTCTCTTATGCCTAAGACCTACTGCTTCCAGCTGTCAGCAAAAGTCTGAGGTCTTGCACTGTAGCCCACAGCTTTTTTTTTGAAGCATCTAAAGCATTTTTCAGGAGAAGATATGGATCAAGTGTATTCAGCCAGATACATGAGGTGGATACTTACAGGTGTTGCTGTCTCTCTTTCTCTCTCAGAGGAGAAGACAATCACTGGATATGCAAACCATGGAACCTGGCCAGAAGCCTGGATACCCACATCACCAACAACCTCCACAGTATCATCAGGCATAGRGAAAGCAGCCCAAAGGTGCTTGGCTTTGAATGGGATTTAAAGGGCAGAGCTAAAAAAACTGCTTCATAGAGGGAGGTCTGAAAATCCAAAGCAAACTTATTTTCTTCAAAGTTCATATGGTGGCCACGAGCATACAGTTCAGAATGGATTCAGTTTCAAATTGGTCAACTCCAGTTGTAGTGATGAACTCAGAGCCTGATGTTGTCTTATTTAAAAAATTAAACTTGTCCTGACATTAAGGGACTCTCCAGCGTGGAAAAACCAATCCTCGAGCTGGCAGACAAACACKTTAGCTATAGCTAGCATTGGTCATAAATTGGGGAACATAATTGCTTCTGTCTCCCGGTTGATCGTTACTGCTCTGCTCAGTGGCGCAAAGTAACACCTTTGCCAGCGAAATGAACCRTGAGCTTCTTATGGGGAGTCTGCAATATCCACCTGTACCTCACAGTGTCCCTCCAGCATCATTTGTTGGTTCTGTGTGGGCTGCATGCATTTTCTGGGATGCAGAAATGCCCACAGAATTTCTTCACAATTACAGTGCAAAGACAACAAGGTCACCAGAATTAGAAACCTGTGATTTTTAAAAATGAGAACATACTGGCCTCCTTGTTTCCACACCCTGTTTTCAGGGTGCGACAAAAMGTAAGATTGTGCATTTGTGCACATTTCTAAGGAAAAGTTGAAATGCAGGCAGGGGTGCCTTAAGTCATCAAGGTGCAGTGACCCTTATATTTCACCTGAGCTGTGTTTAATGTGCTTTGTTGTAGGTGGTGTGCAAATACATCGAGGAGCCGGTGCTGTTTGAGCGCGAGGACGTGGGGCTGGTGAAGTTYGACGTGCGTTACGTGGTGCTGCTGCGCTCCGTCCGGCCCCTCCAGCTCTACAGCTATGATGTGTTCTGGCTGCGCTTTTCCAACAGGTACTCACCTTCCCTCACAGTGTGCAGGTGGTAGAATTGGATGCCTTGGAAACTAAGGACTTGTTCTGYTCCCTAGGGCATTTTCACTTGATGACTTGGATGATTATGAGARGCATTTCACCGTCATGAATTATGCTCCTGGTGTGACATTAAAACAGGTAAGCAAATAGCCCAAAACACTCCTTCACCTTTCTGTCAGTAGAAAGGTGCCTGCTCTGTGACTAATAGCAAATAACTGATTTCACATACACTTAAACGGGGTGTTGAAAGTACCTGAAGTCCTAAGCAAATATTTTTCTAGACTCTTTCCCTTCTTACCCCCAATCATCTGTGTTTATCTAAGGTAATACAAACCTACATTTTTAATAGAAACCACATTGATGGAGACAATAGAAGAGTTATAAAAGACAACAGCTTGTCATTGTCAAAGCTTTAGTGTCATCTTTTTTTATAAAAATAAATCCTGGATCAAGGAAGGTGTTTAGGAACTGTCTTGATTCCCTAGTTCTCTRCTTGCATTTATATGAATGGCAAATATATTTGATGTTCCATTCTCTTGTCATGTGATTGCTCAGTCATTCCCAACCAAGACATCCTTTGATGTTACTAAACTGTTTTAGGTTCACTGTGAAGACTTTGTTCCTCTGTTTGAAAAACRATACCCTGAATATCCTTGGACAACAGTACAAGTAAGTCAGCTATTCATCTTCCTCATGTAAATGTTCATGATCTGTTTGGGTTTTTTTTACTCAGCAARCTAGCTTTTCCAAAAGTGTTGGGTTGTTGGGATTTTTTTTCTTCAAAGACATAACTTCATATGTAACAGTTTTATAAAGGACATCATATGTTGACCTTTACTTTAGAAGCATTTCCTAACTTTGTGTAATTCCCCCTCTAATACTTGCTTGTTAGAGAATTGTATTTTATAATTTGAGAAGTTTATTTCATGATTACACTATGATAATTCTTTATGTTGCATGTAGMAACATACGCAGTCCTGACTACTCTCAAAATCATTGGTCTAGGATCTTTCTTCTTCTTCTGAGTTCCATCTTCTTTTGCAGAATGTTACCAATGATATAAACATGGTTGGGAAGATTTAGTATTTCATTCAAAAAGGCTGAGAAGTCCAGCTTTTCAGCACTAAATTAACTCTGATTCTGRTTAAATTGAACCACTGAGGTATTCAGACTCTTGCTTCCTTTGTTCCAGATGGCTTCACAAAATAAGGTGTCAGAACAAGTAGGAAACCCAAGTAAACAAGAAATTACAATGTGTAACCTCTGTGAAGTACCATCACAGAACCTAGGGCAGAACAGTTGGTCTAAAGATCTGCCTGTCCCCTTTGAGTTTAGCTTGCTGTGCTGTGAGCAGTGGAGCTCACTCAGGAAATGTGTCCAGCTGTGCCCAGGGGGCTGATAGAAATAAGTGCTCACCCTGTCCCTGGTGTTGTGTGCTTGAAGGGTTACACTGCCAGGTTGGAWGGTGCACAGGCTGCATTTGTGTACTGTGGCATATTTAAAAGAAAACAAGTTAGGCTGGTCTTCTCTTTTTTCTTAGAGACTCTCTGTGCACCAGTGGAATATCTCTGAGCTWCTAAGTTTGAACTCCTGTTTGTTAAATAAAATCTTGCCTTTGAGGCTGCAGTACAGAATTTCCTGCTTCTGTCCCAGCTTCTCTGCGATAGCAGCCTTGCCAGAGCCTTGTCCCTGCTCATTGCACAGATGACTYTTCACAAGAACACAGATGGTTCTCTGATACCAGGGCATCTTTTATCTGTAAAAAGGAAGCTCCAAATACTACAGCTCCATAAAAATGCAGGAAGGCAGATGAGGGCCTTCTCACTGATTTTTATTTTKCCCCTGTAATTCATGCTTGAAAGAAAAAGCTGAATGTGAAAAGCTGGTTCAGAAACATGCACAAAACTGTATTCTTTCATTCTTCCATATTTATTAGGAGCTGGAAGAAGTGGAGTGAATGATAGCTGAGCCTTTATGTGTGCWTATTTATTCAAGAGTGCATAAATTATCCAACTGTGACTTGATTTCCATAAATTAATTCTCATCAGCTTTTACTAGACCCTTGTATCCAATTAATGATACTCAGAATATGACACGGTTTAAAATGGCCTGAAAGAGACTACAAGGGGTGAAAAGAGAGATTTCAAAATACATCCTGTAGGTTACCCAAAGTAGCACTGTGTGCAGAATAGGGAGTTTTACACAATCTTTTCATTTGCAGAGGGAATGGTTCACTGCAATATAGACTCAATGCTAAAATTCACACCTATGTTTTCTTCATGTTTGGTTTTAGTTTCAAATTGGATATCTAGCTGGTTTTCAAAATAGCTATGTAGTATATTCTTAAAATATACTCTCCATGTCTGCCCCCACCCTTTTTAGGTATATAAGTGGGTAGAAGATTTTTCATTGCACAACAGAATAAAAAAAAAGCTATAATACAACTTAATAGGCAGAAGAAAAACCCCAGAACTTTACGGTTTCACTTCKGGTCTTCACAGAACTGTACTGGGTTTTCTTTTTCCCCTCCTCTACACRTAAGCACAACACTTTGCATAATGTGTGAGAAGGGGGTTAATTCTGTTGTYAAGTGCACTATGTTCAGGATTTCCRTAGTATTGTTTGGCTCCCCAGAAAAGTCTGTGGGTATTGCCAGATGCTGCATCCTTTCTCTGTGTTGGCATTAGGTCTAAATGCACATTTGGAAGCCAATACTTTGCAGATTTTMATCTGTTGTGTAGCGTAATTCATACAAACCCTTTAAAACACTGTATGAATGAAGTGCTTAGAAACATGTTTATTGCTTTTATGGAACCTCACTCAACATTCAAAGACCTTTTTCTTTTATTAGGCAAGTATTTTTGAGGCATTYGCTGAATTGTTCCAAGCTGCTTCATCTAAACCTGCCCCTCTTGGCATCTGTGATTATCCATCATCCAGAGCAATATATGCCATTGACTTGATGCTTAAATGGGACACCAGCAGAGATGGTGAGAGGCTCCTTTATTTGAATGTTGAATTCATTATGTTTGTGGACCTTTTTTAGAAATGTGTTTCTTTTAASTCATACTGTTTTTCAAGCAGTGTGACCTGTGTGCTTTATGCCTCCCACTGACACCTGGAGTTGCCTGTCTTTGGGGTTGGCATCTGCTATGCTGGTTAACAGGAATTRTGGGGCAGCTACCAATTGCTTGGCTGCATCATTGCTTCCCTTGTACCCCTGCTGCTGCTATTCTCTGGAGAAAAACAGAACAAAACARCAGTGGGGTCAGGGGGAACCAAAAGAACCCAAACAAACCACCACTCACAAAACCCCCCAAACAAATGTCCGAAATACCCATCACTCTATGAAAACCTTAGAGACATCTGATTCTCTGTGGCTTCCTGGCCTGGAGCAGTGTCTTCAGTGTACAGTTACTTATTCACCATTTCAGTGCTATTGATGTCCTYAGGGCTGTTATTCAGTTGTTACCAAGTCTCTGCAAGAAAATGTTAGTGAAGCTGCTTCATGTTAGTGCCACAGCATGGCTGACTACCTAAAGCCTTTCTTCCAGGCAGCTGYGGAGGATTGGTAGCAAAATCTGCCAAACAGACTGAATGATTTATTATCTCTCTAAGAGGCCCAAAAATRTTCTGTAAATGTGCCTAACCCAGACATGTGTCTCTTGTAGAGGTAAAAAGTAGCAGAGGCAGCAACCAGACTCCCAGGAGAGTACTGAACAGAGCAGAGAATACTCTCCTTTCGTGGTCCTGGGTTCTCTGGGACTCAGGAGAAGTTAATTGCCTGTGGCCAGATTTGCCTGAGGAGCAATTAGATGATGTGTGTTGGGTGAGTGCCTCATGCCCACTGCTGCAGTGACTGGTTCTGTAAATACTGAGTCACTGTCATGGAGGGAAGTGATTGAGAAAAGGAGGTGTGGAATTGAGCCTTTGYTGTTCAGATCAGGTGGAGGGGTTAAATGTGGATTTGCTRCATCTACATTGGRTGCTCTTTCACCTGTGCCAGAGATRTCTTGRATGGGAGAAGCAAAACAGCTCGCTATCATTACTAGCTTGAGAAACACCATTGTAGTAGAAGAACCAACGTCACATGACTCCCCTGGCTGAACATGAGCTGCACAGGTCCCTCACTGGCCTTTTGGAGATGAAGGGTTGGTGCCAGTGTCACTGCTGTAAAGCTGTAGGTTTGTCACTCCTGTGCAAAGCACAGAGTAGGGTTTACTTCACCATCAGAAGGTTGTTCCCTCACAGAATAATCTTGACAGCAGACATGAAGTAAAATCCTTTGGTTTTCTTTGCACGGAATATATTTGATCTAGATGAAGTTTTAAAAGAAAATTAAACTTTCTGACTTCCTTTAGAAGTGACATGAAGTAGCAGATAGGGTGACTACAATTGAAGAACAGGACTGCTATATACCTAAGAGCTATAAGAAAGCAAGGTTTGTAATCAAATGTGAAAGGAGAAGCAGAGTTTTCTGGAAGATGTTTAAGATTGCCAAGCAAAACAGCTGTATTAGGGAGATCCTATTAAATTRCTGCAAATTCTCATTCCAAATGAGKCATTGAGTTAGCACAGTGATTGCAGAATCTGTTGGGTAACTGTCCTCTGAATAAAGATGGTAGAASACACTTGTGTGCCTCCAATAAAAAACAGCCCACTGAAACAAAAAAACTTTGCTGGCTTGCCAATTTGGGTTATAAAAATGGCTTTTACCAATAATTTTCTATAAATTCCGCATTAAAGACAAGCAGTGATTTGGGATCTCTGTAGAATGTGTTTTAAGTAGCAATGTTTGTGTTTGCCTTTACAGGGAAAAGAATTATGCAGCCTCAGATCTTGGAGGTGAACTTTAATCCTGATTGTGACAGAGCCTGCCGGTACCACCCTACCTTTTTTAATGATGTCTTCAGCACCCTATTTCTGGATGAAACTGACAACTGCCACGTAACACGCATTGTCTAACCACAGGACACATGACTATCAATTTCCTTCTCAGACATGCTTAACAGCAGGATTTATATTTCAGTTCTATGAGCTGCTGATGCAACTGTTTTCCTGTACTGATCACCAAGGAAAAAAAAATCATATCAGAAGAATATGCATATAYCATATACTATATTGATAATCCCTTTGTCTGCATTTTCCTTGTCTTCATTCTTTCTGTAAATCATTGGTGTGTATTGACAAAGTGTCTTGTTTATTGAATATTGGAAATGTCCAAGTAGGACTTATTTTTCAGGTAGCCTGATTGCTTGCTTGCTGGGAAACATTGTGCAAGTTCCTTGTGTCAACATTAAAACTCATTTACTGAATCATGTGCGAGTTTGTATGTCGCTGTCTTAACTATCCTTCCTATAAAAGGATCTACATGCTGGTAGGTGGGAAATAATAGTATAATAATAATAGGGTATTTCAGYGCAATGAACTATGCGGTTAACAAGACTAAAGATTCTATGAATCTTCCCATTTTTCATATTTAAAAAGAGAGAAACACACCCCACAGCATTTACGAATCTTGTGCTGCTGGCTRTCATCCTTAGCCTCCCCCTTCGATCTTTCTCTCGGCCTCTCTTTGTTTTCCCAATTCTGTTATTGTGGAACTTCTGGGTAAAATACCATTTCCTAACTTTCAAGGTTTTTCTTTGTTGGGCTAACTTGATGCTAAGTAAATGCTAAAATAACACCACGTAATTTTWTGATAAGTAGTTTTATGGTGTGTTCTAAATTGTATTTTATTATTTGCCAAATATGGTTGATTTTTGATGGCTTGCTTTTGATCCTTTTGCAATGAACATCAGAGTGATTTTCACCTCTTGACTATAACTGATGGGGATTTCTCCTAAGAGAGAGGAATAGAAACTTGARTTAAACCGCTGGATCTAAGGATGCAGGGCTTAACCTGCAGAGACCATTGCGGTAAGGCCCCAACATTGCTGCTCCCACACCTTTGCCATCTGGACTCCCCATAGGGGTGGGCACCTCAGCCCAAACAGCAAGCTGCCCTGTGGGTTGGGCTTAGGCTTCAGAGAGCTGTGGAGCCTACAGCTGCAGGGACWCTRRCACTGGACAAGACACTGYAAGGCCAGCTCGGCAGGTTGCTCTCAGAGACTGGATGTTGCGTGTCTTGAAAAATCCTGGAGTGCCTGTGTCTGGTGGGAGGGGCCAGCCCTGCTTTGCTAAAGGTGAAGTCTTTGGSGCCCTTCTCCACCCTATACCACCAGATTTTTGAGGAAGTGAGCAGGAGGCAATTTCTAGAGCTGCCCAGGAATGGAGAAGCCAAAAGGAATGAAAAGGATTTGGAAATCTCTTCTCAAAGCCCTAACGGTCTTTGAACTTCAAAGTTTAGGGCCTAACAGAGGGGTATTTGGGAGTGGGGTATCAATTTGAAATCAATCATTCCTGATCTTTCCTCTGTGCAGGGTCACTTGCTGAAATGTAACAATTTTATGTTCAAGTTGCAAAAAAATCTGCCGTCTGTCCTGATATATGTATTCTGTGGGTGGTAGTTACTTAAGCTATTCTGCAGCAATTTGGATGTGCTTGAGAAGAAAGTACATAATTTTGTAACTGCAARTGTTCTAAACCTTTCTTCAAGGTTTGCAAACATGCAACACATTATCCCAAATGATTAGGAGCATACAGGAATATTTTGAGCTATTTCAGGTTGGTCTGCAGAAAATTGCTTTGTTCCACTGACTGCTCATAGGCTGGAGAAATAAATCATCTGTGACTTCAGAAAATCCACTGTGCAGGTGAGCAGAAGGGAGACTGGTCTTGCATAGCCAGAAGTGATCCTCACACCATGTTGACTTCCTTCTCAGGGAAACCAGAACTTGTTTGGACTTCTTACATAAATGTGATTAAAGAAATGTTGTGACTGGGTTCTCACAGTTTCTTCACAGGTGCTCTGAATTTCCTGGTTTGTCTTGGCATTGCAAAGGTGAAGAGAAGAGATTAAAAGACCGTTTTTGAGGCTAAAGCATCCTGCTGCCTTCAGTATTCTTATGCTCGAAACAATTCCAAAATGATACCAGCAAGGAACAAGGTTAGTAAGTTTACATGTAATTTAATGCATTTGTCTGACACTAGAATATACAGTTCTTCAAAGTGGAAGGCACAAATTGTTAAAAAGAGCTCTTCTTAAACATTTCTGGAGTACACTGACCAGAAGACAAATACCTGGTAGCTCTAGTGGGACACATCATAGCACTAAAGCGCTGTGCCTAGTGGTAAACAGAAGATTCATGCCACAATTATGCCTGTCACTGTTTGGGACACCATTCTGGAAACTCTGTTAGTGTGTGGCTGGATTTCTTGTTCTGAATATAAGGGAGTTTGAGTTCCTGCTTTCTTCTGGTAACAGTTAAAATGCTGTTGTCATGTAGCATATAATGCTGTTATAGGGCACCAGTACTTTCCAATCAGGACTTTTAGTTTGCTGTAAAACCCAATCAGAAATTCAACCCCTTGTGGGTTGCCTAATAAAGGTGTATTTGTTTTGTCAACTTCTAATTAGAAAACTAATGGTAGAAGTAGTTCAGATAAAAATAAAATAAGGCCATAATTTTATATAAAAAAACCTATTGAGAAAAAAATGGTTTTGGCTGAAAACTGCTTATTCAGGTTTTTCCTTGTTGCGATTGTCCTTCCAGATCCGATAATTGAGTGCAGAAGCCAAGCTTAGCCAAGCTAAATAAGGAACCATCAAATAAGCTGCTGTTTTGTTGATGTTGTACCAGGAAGCAGCTGTAGCTGTTGCTGTACCAGTTGTGAGCAGGAGAGTCACCAACCCCTGAAACACAGAATGTGGTTAAGTGTTGTTTTCACTCCTTGCATTTCCTTTACTCCACAGTCCACTCCTTCCACCTAGCTSTGGCACCTGTTCTATCTCTCTGAGTTAAATCCTTCTCAGAAAACCAGCCAGCAGGAAAAGATTATAGATTCCTGCTGTGATAAGAGCTATGAATCACTTCAAGTCATAAAACAATACAACAGTACAGGTGGGAGCAGAGGGAAAATTAAGTCTCTCTCACCCATACCCTCTTTAGTGGGCAGTGAGACACTTCCCAGTGTGACTTGGAGCAAGCAGACTTGTCCAGTTTGTTCATGTCACCATTGCCACCTGAAAAGATGAGGTGTGACTGAATCTGTGATGGATTGCCGAGTCTTTCCCTGTTACAGCACTGCATGTACATCTAGAGAACCAGGAAAATATTTTATTTTTTTATTACCAGCTCTTATTTTTGAGACAGGCTATTTCTCTTAAGAGAACTGCAGAAAATTAATCTTTTCTAAAGTGGGTGTTGATCACTGAATAATGCAATAAGCTTCTTCTCACTGCGGTTTCCCAGAAAGACCTGGGAATTACAGTAAGGCACAAATGTTTGCATTTTCTAGTCACACAAAGCTCTTACCAAAGGCTGGCAGAAAGAGCTGCTTGAAATGTATCCATTTAACAATAGTCTAGATCTGTAAATTCTTTCAGGTGGCTGCTGGCATGCATTAAAGATAATTTTAGAAAATTTCTGCAAGCCATATTCTGTACTCAGGGCCATTCTCAGGGAGAAAAGATTATGACACAAACCTTCCATGTTGGTACCTTKTAAGTAAGAGTTGGAGCCTTTGATTAAGAAACTTAGTTTTACACTTACCCATCCCATTTTGTGAGCTCCAAAAAATATTGGAGTCCATGCCCAGTTTAATGCCAGGTTCCCTGCATATAGACCCAGAGGAACCACTGACTTTTCATTGAAGCCCCCCAGTTCCTTCCACACCAGGTAGGAGCCGTATCTATAGAAAATAAAAAGTAAGTGTAATTCACTACACTGCTTAAAGCTACCACACATTTTTGATCAAATGAAATAACTTCGGTGCTAGGGTACAGATTAGGTTGGAAAATTTAGATATCCAGGCACTACTTGGCAGAGTAACTGACAGCACAGGCTTGATCAGCTGCTCTGGATAACAACATGGAGAGAAAAATTTCCAGTCATGCTAAGAGTTCTCACTTCTAAGTGCATAGGAGCAGATAACCCACTGCATTTCAGTCTTAAAAGACATGTTGAAATGGAAACATGTCTAAGATGCAAATAGTGAAGAAACTTTGTTTTGGTTACTGGGACATGGTACTTTAAAAATTCTAAAAATTAAACTCCACTCTTTAAGTGGATGAAATAAGTGGTATTGAGTGGGATCCCAAAGCAAAGCTGAGTATGGGGAGCAGGAGGAAACCCTTTTATTACTTTCATAGGCCATTACTTTCACAGGGACTGAACAATGCAGCTTTGGTATCTTGGCAGTTTGATTGCAGAGAATTATTAAAGCAAAGGGAGGGCAGGGTAAGCATTAGAAACTTAAGTTTTCTAARTGAGTTCCAGAGCACAGTGTGGACTTGCATATGTTCATGCATCTAACTTAAACTTCAGACCAAGATCATGATGTACAAATCGAGGAAGCTAAATGTCAAGAAAGGAAGATAAGCTTATTAAATCTTACTTTTAGTTATTTATTGCTTTCCATACATTCAAGAGATTGTGGAGGAATGAAATGTCTTGTTCATTCAAGGAATGTGTGTGCATGATGGATTAGAGAAGAAAAGCCTGCTCCTAAGCATGATCTTTTCACTGGGCTTAGATGTATTATACTTAACCAAGACCATCCATCTCATTATACTGATTCTGCTAGGGTATTTAAGCTACTACYCGGATTTGTGATGAGGAATCCAGACACAGGGTCACAGATTGTGCAATCAACTTGAAGGAAGTTGGGAAAGCCACCCACATCTTTTCTCCTTGATAAAAGGCATGTTTYTATTCACAGGCCAGTAATGATCTCATTCAAATGCTAACTCTTGAAATATGCAAGTATTACACTTAAGTAAGTTAAAAAGTAGAGTCTGTAAGAGCAGAAAGATAAGAGATTACTGGTGGGGAGGGACGGGACATAAGGCTATAAAAATTACAAAGTTTTCCTGGAAAGAAAATGAAAGCAAAATGAGAGAATGTTGGAGTGCCAGTCTAGCATTCAGTTTCATCCATTGTATTATTGAGCTCTGTTAGAACAGCTCTATTCTAATTTCCCCCCTTCTTTATTTTTTCTAGTTTTCCCTAAACTACTGGAAGACATACTTAGAAGAATTCTGTCCCAGTGTTTCCTTGCTCCACTGTTTCCMGCTTGGCAAGTTCTTCCCCTCAGAATGAATGAGGAAAGCAACTTAATGGCAGCTTCTCAAGCTCCTGCTTCTGGTGTGGATACTTCTGCATGCAAAATGTCCTATTAAACCCACACACAACTCCCAAGACCTGTTTTTACCTGTTAAAGAGGCAGCTTGACACARTTTCTTACAAACATACAACCACAGGAGTACAGTCATAGTTCTCTGCTCCAGCATGATACAAAAAGCAAGTTTGAGATCAGATAAGTGCCTTRATACAATGTGAAAAACATACCCCATAGATGTATAGAGAGTTCCCCAAACAGGAGCAAACACCCAGTTAGGTGGACACCAGGATGGCTTCTGTAGAGTTTCATACCATGTTGGGATTTCCTTTTTGGTTATACTGCTTCCTAAAAATCCTCCTGCATGGGGCAGGAGTGTGAAACCTACTGCTGGGGCCCAAGCTGGTACCACTTCCATTGAGACAGCAAATCTGAAACAAAACCAAACATTGACTGAGAGCAGTTTTAAAGTGCAACTGCAAAAGTTTCCATGCAGTAAGAAGTGTGTATTCCTGTATTCACCAAAAAGCCCATAGCCTCAGTAAAATGGCAGAGCCAAATAAGAAAAGAGCATGTGCTTTCCTGTGCTCAAGCAAAATAATGTTCTGTGTTGTCTGCAGGATGTTCAGTGGGAGTCAGAGGGATGTGAATCAATAGAGGACACTTGAGAAAYTGCCTTGGAAAATAAACACCATGGAGGACAAGGATAAGGTAAGTACTTAAATGATGTTTTGTAAAACAAGGAGGGAGAACTGGATGGGAGCACATCTTTGGCTCTTTCATRCAACATTCAATCAGTTGCAGTAATTGTAGCTGCCAAGCCCATGATATTAGCCTGCAGAAGTAGGGCTAAGTMATGCCTTGCTCTGCTAGGCCATGCTCCTTTATTTAGGGTACAAGCAGCAGGAAAAACAGCAAGCAAGGAAGGAGGAAAAGCCTTCATTGCACATTTTCTGGCCAAAAGCCAAATACTACAGAAGAGCTGTGCTTAGTTTACTGAAATGTAAACATTAGACCTACCATAAAAGAGGGCAGAACTGAAAGATGTTTTTYCAGATATACAGTAGGCAAATATACCCAATTCCTGTTCACCTTTTATGCRGGAGAGAGATTATGTTTCAAGAGATTGCAGCAGTGGGGAAAGGGCAACTGCGGAAGGCCCTGGAGAGAAAGTAAAGTTTGAGATCAGTGAGCATTTCAGAGGCTTGTTAGAAAAATGTGCCATATTGATACTGTCTTGACTGTTGTCTTTCCCTGGATTTCAGACCTTCTATTGCTRGTCATGAGTGCTAGGATGAGGAAGCAGGGAGTGGGGAAGAGGAAATCCTACTTGTAACAGATGTGCTTAAACCAATAGGAAATGGCACAGATGATGTTGCATTGTCACAGTTCTGACCCCATAGATTTCTGTTTGGAGATCAGGTGTAAGCTTGGGCAGCAAGGGAGCTCKTGCATTATGGTTTTTGTCCCTGCACTCGGGGCTTTGCCCATACAGCCTCACAGATGGCAAGATTTCAGTGCTAGGACCACAATCCAGTTTGCATGGGATCAAGAGAAATCCTGGTGATAGAAGCAGAGCAGAGTTTTGAAGGTAAGCTGAGAGCATGGAGGCAAGACATGCAGGATGAGGAAGGTGAGGAGTAAACAAGACAGGGCAGATAGGCCTGGACTGTGGGCTTGGGGAAGTTGGCAGTGAATAGAAATACACATWAAAAAGGCAGCAGACAAAACCATTAAAGAGATACAAATCAAGGTCAAAAACAGAACAAAAGACTGAATGGGTGAAAAAAATTAAGCAAGGAAGAATTCAAAACTCAGGCTGGGGAGAAGGAGGAGAGTGATGTGGTACTTTGCTATGATAGGATCAGTTTGGTCTTGGGTGGAGGATGTTCAAGRGAGGGAGGAAAAAACTGCAGAGTTCTTTGCTGTGGTCATTGCTGCCATACTTCCTACYAAATGGATTCTACTTATGAGAAAGCATCTTGAATTGAGCAGAGAAGTTCCCCTGTCCTCTGCACTTAGATCTGTRCAGTTATCTCCCAAGGAAGCTCTCAGTTGCTGTGTACACTACTTGTCATCMCTACTGACCAGTGTGAAAGGCTCTGCATTTACTCAGATGTGAAGCAATTGCCATGTGTCAGAGCAACCAGGTATGATGGGAACAAGAGGTCTGAGCACAATGATTCTCTTTGGTTGCCTTCCGATGAGTAATTTCCAAAGGTTGAGATAGAAATTTAATAATAAGGTTAAGTTAAGTTAAAAAGATCTTGCTAATTTTTAACCCTGTTGCTTTTGCTCTGCTATAGAGAGGCCAGGCTTAGCTCTCCACACATGCTATGATCTGTGCAACTCCAGCACAGCTGCCAAATACTATTTTTTTGAAAGTAAGAACCCAAAGGGGGTTAATGYTTTATTTGGATGTTCATAATATAAGGGTGGTTTCTTCGCAGTGTTCAGCAACCGAACTTTATCAGGGGTTCTGTCAGCTTCCCCCAGGGAGCAAGTCTGAAAATGTTTTGTAAGCTGAAAGTGCTAAATACTATAAAACTGAAACAATACTACTCCATTACAATCGTCAGTGAATAAATGATGCAGCTATACATCTGTACCCATGCATGTTGGAGGAAGAACACTGAAATAATTCTTTAGTGTTAAGAGAAAGAAAACCAAGAAGGCAAATAGAAACAGGGAAGGCACAAAGAAAAAAATCAAGAAAAGTGAAGTCACTCATGAACAGCAAAGGAGAGAACATCAAAGTGAAGAGCTTGAATGTAGCAGCTGGAATTGAATGTTGGTGTCCCAGTCTTTTAAGTACTATTGCTACTAACAATTATGTGCTATATTTCCTAATAGTATCTCTCAGGATTTCCCAAGTGTGGCAAAATACTCTGTCTTGCAAGGAGAAAGAGGGATGAAACCATAAAGCAACATGTGCTGGCAGCAAGACCACAGCTGCCTAGTAGCCCATGGCTGTCCATTAGCAGTGGGAGTTCCTGTATTTTCATTCCCAAGAAATTAAATACTAGTATCAATTTTCCATAAAAAGCACTGTTAACTTGAAAAACAGCATTAGTTGATTATGGAAGAAGCCCTGTCCATCTCTCTTTGGTTACCTGATGTAGGTCTTAAGAGAATGAGTAAAAGGCAAGGATGCACTGGAGAGTCTGTGCATTGGCCAGTGCTGCAGTCTTTGTTTGCCTGTGCAGCAAAAGAGCTGTGCAATGTTTACAGAACACCCTGTACATTTTCTAAAATTAATGTAATCACAGAGGTTCATCAGCTCAGCCTTCCTTTCAGTGTATAGCAGATGCTCTGAAATTACTTGGTGAGAACTTACACACCACAGATTTGCTAACACAGACCCGCTGGCTGCAGCAGTATTACTCAACCTAACAATGATAACTACTTTCCTGATCATATCCCAGCTCCAGGGCGAGTTGCACAATATTCTTGCACCCTTATTTTCWTGCTGAAGAACACTGGATGTCTGGAAGATAATGCAGCATGCCCAGCAGATACCTGCCTCTAAGAATCACCACGGTTGGAAATATTTTCTTCTCACACACACTTAACTTGTTTACTTCTTTTCCTCTCTTATCTTTGACCTGCAACATAATTTTCATCATCCTGCCCATTTTCTGTTTAGCCCTAGTGTGACTTCAGGCAGTTTCAGCAGTGTAGTGAGGACTGCAGTAGGCCACTTTGTTTGGCACATTAGAATAATTTCTCTAGGTATTTAAAAACATCTGACTTACCCAAAGTTGGTTCCAGCTACATAAAGGTAAAGGATAAATTAAGGGGGAGAAGCCCCAATAGTTGAATTTGTTACCTAATGGCTGTCTCTCTTTTTGTTGTTTTTCTATAGTGGCCTAAAGTGAAGAAAAAACTAACAGAAACTTTGTGTCCTCTGAATAAAACACGGTGCACCCGAAGAAAGGGATGGGGTGCTCTGTGGGTGGGATTAGATATATCATGACAGAGCAGCTGACTTGCTTCAGCCTGATGMAAATTGAACTACACCACTTCTTTGCCTTGAGGAGGTCTCTGAAAGACAGGTGGGTGCCTTTCCCTCCTTGGGGCACTTGCAGGGAGAGCTCTGCCAGCAGGAACAAGGAAGGTAGGAAAGGAGAATTGCTTTCATCACGTTTTCTTAAACCCCTGTGCTGATAAAACTTTTGACGAGTTCCATTCTTGTGCCACTTAGGGCTGGCTACCCAATCACATGAGGCTTAAAAATCGCATTAAAAACACAAAGGAAAATCCCTCAGCGGGACTAAATCACCCTCACAGCCCTGGGGTTCCTTGTGCCCTCTATTTGGAGATGGACTGACAAAGCTGTGCCCCTTGGGGGTCCCCAAGACAGATATCTGCCTTCAAAAAAAAATGTATGGTAGAGGATGAGAAGGCGAGTAAGGCTCTGCCCAGTTCTGAGAGGCAGCATACAAGCTTTTCCCCAGGGAAAAGGCATCTTTGTGAGATAGCTCTCTAAAGAATTAAGGATAACATATTTAATTTATAATCATAAACTGTTTATGCTCATTGTGGTTTTAACTCCTGGGTAGCTGCAACACCAAAATCAAAGTTATGTCACAGTCTATGACAAAGAATACAGTTACCACAAGAAAAAAAAAAGCAGTGAGCTTTGCTATCTAATCTCAAGTAATAGAGACATTTCAAATAATGAATGTTATAGAATATAAATAGAATATAAATATCTAACAAGTGTATATGCTTATAATATTATTATATAGTATTTAGAATTAAAAATAAAACTATGATATTTATTTAAGAGTATAATGCAAGGTGCAGAGATGAAAAMAAAAAAATCTCACTGCCCAGGGTACACTTCTTTCAAAGTGGCAGAGCACATRTTGTGCAAACACATCTGTGATTTATTCACATACTGGGAACTGAAAGGGTACTGGAGCAAAATCTTTGCTGGGATAATTTGCCATTAACTGCTCAGTCTCTTCTCATTGACACTTATGTTACAGGTGGAGGCAGCCACAGGCTGGGATGTGGTCACATACATGTCATATCTCCTATGTTACTGCCCATATATTTCAGCTACCTTGAGAAGTACAATGGCTTTTCCAAGTATTTTACCTGGAGGCTGATAAGCATGGAGGAAGTCACAAAGTAACACAGCAGAGAGAACAGAAAAGAGAAAAATCTGCTCACTGTGATGCTTTCAAATCAAAGGCCCAAATCAAAAGTCAACATAATTTCTTGCTATTGTGACACATTTTCCTCTTCCCAAGCTCTACTAACAGTCTCTTTTACTGAGCTGCTCTGACTCAATGCTTGATACTGTTTCATAACCTTACGTGATGCAAAGTCGTTACACAATTGCAACTCCGGTATAGCAACTTTCACTTTTTAAAAAATAATCTTACCACTAAACGGTCAACTCATATCACGGTGCRTTTTGTGCTGATTTATAAGCATTACTTAAAAACTCAGCATTAAAACCAAAGCCCTTTCTTTCACCTTTTAAGAAATGTTCCTCAGCGACACTGAAGGAAGATACTTTTAGTTAAATAGCACCACGAAAACACGGGGGGGAGAGCGAATGTACCCCGTGTRCGCGGCAGAGCCGCCGCTCCCGGTGAGACTCGAGGAACAGGTTCTGCCTTTCGGGCGTGCGCGCACAGACGGCCGTGAACCACTGAAAAACTCATTTGCCGGATAAAAATTATTAATAAGCCTCCTAACTTGGTTCGTTTTTTTGTTTTAAAATATATTTTCCACATTAAACAGCGGCATGGAAAAGCCCTGAGTGTTTGCCCAAGTCCTCTCGGCTCGTGAGCGGCGGCACTGTCGCGCCCCGCCCGTCTCCATCCAGCGCCGCCTGTCCCGTCCTGCCCGGTGGGATCCCAGCTGGCCGGCACGGGGCTATCGCCGGCTGCAGGAAGCGGGATGGCCCCCCTCACCCTGCTCTGCCAACCCGCGACAGAACCGAGGACGGTCCCGGCGGCGGCAGAGCTCCAGGAGCGCCGGGACCCTCGCGGGGGCTGGGGCGGGGTCRGGCGGCCCCTCCGGAGAGGCAGCCGGGCCCCGTTCAGGAGCTGCATTCCCCCCTAGAGCTCCCCGTCCCATCTTCGCCATGCCAAGGGCAGCACCGGCGTTACCTCCTCTCCACGCTGCTGCCGCTGCCGGTCGCGCCTGCTCTGCCGGGAGAAGGAAGCACCGCCCCCGGGGCCGCGCGGGCTCCCCGCCCCGGGGCGGGCTCTCGGCTCTGGGCAGGCGGAGGCGCCTGGCACGGACCCGGCTCAGGGCGGCGAGCGCCGGGGCGGCTCGACCGATTTCCCTCCCTCCTTTCCGTCCCCTCTGCCGGCGCCCGGCTCGGCAGCGGCTGCCGGGCGGGGCCGCCCCGTTCCCGTGGCAACGCCCGTTCCCGGGCGRCGGCCATGGGCGGCTGGGCCGCGGCGCCATGGCGGCTTGGTGGCTGCAGCGGGCGCGGCGGCCTCCGCGGCGCTGTGCGGCGGTGGGGCAGCTCCCGCCCCGGCGCTGGGGACCCGGCGGCGACCCTGAGCGACCTCCTGCAGAGCTCGGTGGAGGCCGAGGAGCCGGGCGAGGCGGCGGTGAGGCGGGAGTGGCGGTGCCCCCGGGAGGGCACGGTGCTGCTCTTCCCCGGGCAGGGCAGCCAGTTCGTGGGAATGTGCCGCGGGCTGCAGCGCTACCCCGGCGTGCGGGACATGTACCGCCTGGCCGAGAAGGTGCTGGGCTACGACCTGCTCTCCCTCTGCCTGGAGGGGCCGCGGGACGCGCTGGACCGCACCCAGCACTGCCAGCCCGCCGTGTTCGTCGCCTCCCTGGCCGCCGTGGAGAAGCTCAACCACCAGCAGCCTGAAGTGAGGGGCGCGGGGGGCCGGGCCGGGGTCGGGTGGCGGCGCCTCGGGCCTGTCCCGCGGTGCGGCTGAGGCGCCGCTCGGCTCTGTCCCCGCAGGTGGTGGAGCGCTGCGTGGCGGCCGCCGGCTACAGCGTGGGGGAGTTCGCGGCGCTGGTCTTCGCTGGAGCCCTGGACTTTGCCGAAGGTGCCTGGTGGAAGTGCGGAACTCCCTGCTAGGATCTCTCACCCCGGGCCCGTGCTGTTTGCAAAGCATTGCCTGTCATCACTGTGTCCCTCACGTTGTTTGTTTGTTTGTTTTTTTAATTAGAGGAAGAATTTTACTTTCTACTTCCCCTGTTCGTTTTAACATGTGTAATCCAGCATTAAAAGCATTGACGTTCCACAAGAGTGCACAACTGCCGTTTCTTGCGCGCAGGTGCCCGCGCTCCCATTCACCCAGCATCTCTTGTTTCTCTCCATAGCGCTGTACGCGGTGAAAGTGCGCGCCGAAGCCATGCAAAAGGCGTCGGAAGCTGTTCCCAGTGGAATGCTCTCGGTTATCGGTCGGCGAGAGGCAAATTATAAATTTGCCTGCCTGGAAGCCCGTAAACACTGTGAATCGCTGGGTATAGAGAACCCCGTGTGCACAGTTTCAAATTATTTGTTTCCAGACAGCAGAGTCATTGCAGGACACTTAAAGGTATTGCTTCAGAATAACTATTCCTTCAGTTGAACTGAGTATTTCACTTTTTTWAAAAATTTTACTTTGCACTTTTCTGTGGGTGTTATCTATAGCCTTAGTTTGTCCAAATAAAAGTATTTTATCTGTGGGKTTTTTTCCCAGCATGTGTTCAGTTGTTGGGTAGGGAAAGGAGTCCCTTTATCACAGCAAGTCTGATGTGGGGTGGCTGAGAAAATCTTTGTTGTGCAAGACTCACTTCTCTCTCTCTTTTATAGGCTTTGGAGTTTTTGCAGGAGAATGCCCGAAAATATTATTTTAAGCGTGCAAAAATGCTTCCAGTCAGTGGGGCTTTTCATACCAGACTTATGGAACCAGCAGTAGAGCCTTTGGCTGAAGTCTTAAAATCGATTGAGATTCAGAAACCACTGCTCTGTGTGTATTCCAATGTTGATGGCAAAAAGTACATGCACTCAAAGCACATTCAGAAGCTGTTAGTGAAGCAGGTGGTGTCACCAGTTCTGTGGGAGCAGACCATGCACTCAGTGTACGAAAGAAAGCAAGGAACGGAATTTCCTTACACCTATGAAGTAGGGCCCGGGAATCAACTGGGAGCCATTCTCAAACAGTGCAATTTAAAGGCCTGGAAACAATATAAACATGTAGATGATCTGGAAGATGAGGAAACAGCGGAAATTTAACTAACATTTTGAGAAAAACCCACACAACTTATTTTTTCTGATTTAAAACATGCTCCCAAAAGAGGAAGTCTTAAACATTCTTGGCTTCTCATGTCATAAGGAGCACTATTTGCRTAATTGCAATGAACATTTTCCTTTGAGTTCCTCAGGTGTGGAAGGGGAGAGCAAAGTTTGGCTCTTCCATCTGTTTTGGGACTGCAAAGCTATCCACAAACAGGCCAAATAGCATTGTTCAGCCTCAATCCTGCAAGCATCTTTCCCTCTCTGTTTTTTTGGTTTGGTGTTTTTTTGGGGGGTGTTTTTTGGGTGTGGATTCAAGTTACAGTTGGTAGCCGTGACTGTGGGGTGCAGGGATCTTCTGCAGGAATGCAGGGGTAGTACCAGGCTGTTGGTTCCAAGTTGTGSAGGACTTTGTTCTGGGCTTGAGGGTGCATTTAAAGGAGCCATTTGTTGATACTGCTTTCAGTGTGTTGATATTCCTGTTTTSTAACTCAGCTGACTTTGTGGGATGTTCATCTATGTAAAATTCTCTTATTTTGTATCCATAATTGCCAGGTAGCAGCTGGGTAAGGCAGAAGATGTTACTAGAAAAATTATTTTCCTAAAGTTAAACTATAAATAAACTATGAAGTTTTTCTTGCTATTTTTATGCTTTGGGGTGCATCATTATTGGCTCTGTCTACATGGGGATGTAAGTAACTTTCACTCCAGTTTTCCAGTGCCACACTGTTTGTACTAAGTTATACAAGAAATGTTAACTGGAAAAAAAAAGCTTAACAAAATTATTATGTGCATTTCCTGGCAGCAGGAAATGATGAGCTGGAGAGCAGCAGGGTTGCCCCGAACCCTCCTGAAAAGAGCTTCCCGGTTCCCATTTGTATTTTGGTATTTCAGTGCTGTATTTTATTTCCTTATACATTTACAGATGTATAGGAAAAATTTAGGATATATTACTTAAGTCAAGTGACTGACCATGCCTTCAATAATGTATTCTGAAATGCAGGAGAACTTCCTAATACAGTATCACTCATTCTGTAATTTCACATTTATGAAAGGGAGAGTGAATTAAAAACACTGGCCTTGATTATCATTGCTAAGTGGACTGTTATTGAACAGTTCTTTCGTGGACTGCTCTTGCAGTACAAATTCCACTTTTACCATGTGTAAACATTAACAGTTAGTAAAATACTGAAGAATTTGTCAGCTTTCCCATTGGACTGTTAGAGGCTGATGATTATGGGGTGGAATTACTGTAAAGAAAATTATTTCAGTGAAGGATCCTGCATCACAGGTAAGGTGTTAATTATTCGGTAAAGCATACCATAGTTTTCAGTTAGAATTATTGGTTAGATTATTGCAACTAAATCCCATTCATATTATTAAACACTGGATTATGCTGTGTTAGAAGTTTCTGACCATGTCTTGCAAGAACAAATGCAAGTGACTTTCAAACCAGCTTTTATGTTAGTTGGAACTAAGCATGGTGTGTTGGTGGCATTAATTTTAGTGCTTTAAATTTCTGGACTCTTTTTAATTATTAAACTTCGCTGAAAATGTTAGAAACATTTTTGTATTTGTACTATTCTTGCCATAAGTTTTTTCTTTTCTTCCCCCCCCATTTCACTTTGTTGTACTTTTTGCTTGGAATTAAAGCTCTTTGGTAAAACCATGCTAGAAATTTTTTGTTTGCAGACCATTAGATAACCTTCACACCTTTGTCAGCTGCAGAATGCTGAAGGGAAGTCTGTATCCTAAAAGCATTCCAATCTTGTGGGCCTTGTTTACTTAGTGGGAAGAAGGACCCAATCACCGCTGTGGGGTATTTGCTTTTCTTCTGAGCAGCAAGTGAGCCGAGGCTGCTCCRAAGTTTAGAGAACTTTGTGTCTCCAAGACTAGAAGTCAAAGGGTATCGTGCTCTTGTGCTGATGTTGCAATTTCTAGGAGCAGAGAAAGTGTGATGGAGTCTTCGTACCTCTGTATTGAGGGCGTTCAGGGCTTGATTTAGTGTGATGCCTGTCAGCACAACCGAACCTCGTGTGCTTGGTAACACCTGCCTGTGCCTGGGCACAGAGTGGCCAGATAATTAAGAACCCTGGATCTCCATGCATTTCTTTAATGTGTTTGCTCACCTATCCCCTCTGCTTCGGGAAAATTAATGTTTAATATGTGAAAAACTAGTGTGGCTCCTTCGCCTGTGAACAAGCAGAAACAGGATGTGGAAGAAAATCAAGTGCCGTAAATGCTGTTATATGAGGAAGTGTGCAGTAAAAAACAGAATTAGCTTTGGGTCTCCTGAGTCAGACTGTGGGGCTGTGACTAAAGGATTAACTGACTGTGCTCCATAGGCGAGAGAGGAGCCTGGCACTGCTCTCTGGTACTCCAGTTAGTATTGGTGTTGATGCTGATTGGTGTTGCTTTGGATGCTGTTTGTGTTTCATTTGTTTCTTTGGTGTGATTGAATTTTATATTTCTCAAGACTGTGTTTTGCTCCATACATGCTGGATGATGAAATTCCTCTCTCTTGTGATTCAAAACCTTACATTATGGATTACAASAGTGGAAAAAAGCAGTCACCCTGCACAGTTCTTGGATGAAATAGGCAGTGCATCAGTCTCCTGTTCATCATTGCTCCTYTGTGCATAAAGATTATTTATCTTGAGAGCATTTTGAAAAAAGGTTTATTTGGAATGTGTGCTGCTGCTTGAACTTTTGGGGTAYACTGAAGCCATCACCCTTTCCATTCCTTCTTTACATGCTTTCCTTTTGCTCCRCATTTCAAGTTGTTCAAAGGTATTTCAAAGTCCTTTGCATGAAATGGTCAAGTGAAATAGTCTAGTGGAGTTTCATGTTCCTTTTTCCCGGAAAAGTTTTTTGAGATGGGCAGTTAGGATCATAATGGGATTTAGGCACCCTTCATTAAAGAAAGGAATCATGTTCCTCAACACACTTAAATTTTATTTGCTTTGGCATTTGTCTTCACKAACTACAAGAGGGGCTTAAATTCTTTGTGTGCTTTAAGGCAGAGACTTGAATTTGAAACTCCAACTTCTGAGTGCTTRGATCACAAATCCAGTGAGTATTGTATTTTCCTGTTTCAAAAATAGGCTATGGGTARTAGTTGCTTGTCTGGGCAAGATGCAGGCATCCCCTGTGCTGAGGGGAATACCCAAACCACAGAGATGCACTTTCATTTTCTCTCGCTGAGAGAGTCTACAGCTGGATACGGTGAAAACCAGCCTCAACAGGAAAGAGTAGGGGAGATAGATACCCCGGATAGAGAATAACTGGACATGACTGGGAGTTGTTAAGAGAGGAAAAACCCAACTGTGCGTTACTTGCCACCCGTGGAGTCCGGGAGGGTGACACCTTGACCATGTTGATCCTGAAAGCTGTGCTCATGTTCCCTTTAGGCTTCTATTCCCCCCAAGCACATGGCCTGCAAAAAGACCTGCARCCTCTTAAAAAAACCCTTCTCAGAATTCCATCAAATTCTTGGGGTTTTGTTCTGGGCAGCTCATTCTTTTACTTTGAAAAGGGGCAGAACATATTGCCTTTAATGTGTGATAGCAGAGTCTTGGAAAATAAAGAAGACAATAGTGCAAAAGTTTTCAAGCAACAATTTAATTTTTAAAAAGTATCATGGTTTTAATCTTTACTATTGCTTTGACAGTGTTAAAATTTAAAGGATGTCCAGCATACCTTCAGTCTTCCTCATATCCAGAATTTCTTTAATAAACTCATTTATAGGAAATAGACACTTTATATTGCATTAAAATAAACACAAAAAAGATAGACTTTCTAATCGCCTGGAGTCACATGTCAAAACCAGCAAGTCAGGCAGTTAACCAGCAACAACCTCCTTATTTATACGGTTTTTTCTTAAAAAAAAGATATGAAACAGCAGTGACCCAGCACTAGCCTAGGTTTTAAATATGAAAGAGATTTTTATCAGTGTAAATTTGAAAAACAAACCAGCTGCCACCACTAGGGTGTTAATGATGTTGGTCAGTGTCCAGCAATGACCTCTCTTGTAATTCTGTGTGTTAATTCTACAGTCCATGAGTCATGGCCCACCAAAAGGCAGCAACAAGCAAAGCTGCAGGCACCAGCTTCTGGCAGAGGCACCTAAAAGGAAGCCTGCAAGCCTGTGGGAAGAAAGAAGATGGTAATTGGAGATAACAAGCAGCAAGAAGATGGTGCAAAAAACTAAAAGAGTGCCTTTGTGGGAGGTCAGTGTGGACTTGAGAGCGCRGTCCAATTCTGGTGCAGAAATGCAGAGGGGTTCAATTTTGCTGGTGGCTGAGACTGCTGCTGTGGCAGGGTCAGATCCAGCCACTAAAGAACCCTCCTCGCTTCTCTGGGTAAACACTAMTGGCAGTAGCTCAGCTCATCTCCCCAGGGAGACCCTTCTAGCATTCAATAGTGGCAGATGCCTCCCCTCTGAATGGAACCCGGGGACCTGTGTGGGATTTAGGCAGCAGCCTCTTAAAACCCTTCTTTTTAAATGAGAAACTTCAGCCTAAACAGAAAAAACCAGAGCATTCAGGAGGCACCAATAAACTRAGGGATAAACCCCAACCTAAATCCACATTATATGCTTCACTCACTGACATTACAAGGGAGTCAGGTGTTACTGTTGACTACTTGCCAAAAAAAACGGTGGGAGAAAAGACAAACGGCATACCCAGCCTCCATGGCCAATGATCCACTTTGTCCAGTTACTGTTCAAAACATTTCCAAAGCTTCTTGTAACACTTTTAATAACATTCCATGTCTGGAAAACATGGATAGCAGCCCTGATGATTTAAACAAAACAGAGAAAGCATTAGGAGAGAAAATTTATTCTAAAAAGTGGCTAATAAAATACAAAGTTTAGGAAACAAAACCCAGCCAACCAAAACAAAGCCAAACCCAAACAAAAACGKTTAGTGTATTCCTTCCTGAAAGTGTATGTGTACATGTATATTTCTCAAAATATTTAGAATTAAGACCTTTGAAATCTAAAGATAATTTAGTTTCAGAATTAAGTGAATAAGTGACAATCTTTGCAGTTGTTTCAAACTTAGAAGAGCATGACCTGATGAGAGCTGTTTATCCCTGATGAATCAGGACAGCAATACAGGACTGACATAGCAATGCTACAGGCTCTCTGAATCCAGCTGTAATGAGGTAGAAGGAGTATATATATATATGTTATGTCCATACATTATGTTATGCTATGTTATGTTATGTTATGTTATGTTATGTTATGTTACATTTGTCATACAGCTGTAATTGAACCACATTTTCTGGTAGGTCTGCAGTGAGTGACCATCCTCTCCCAGAAGCAAGGAGAAAATAAGGTAGAGTACCTGGGGGTTCAGACACGGCTGAGGATCTTATGTTGGGACACTGCTGCATGTCAGTTAATAACTATGCAGGACAACCCTTCAGCTCACAGCAGGCAGTTCAAACTAGTCCAGCCATGTTTCCTTGKATGAGCATGGGGAGGTTATTGCACATGCAGTAACATGTTAATCCCACACTGGGCTGCAAGCCTCTCACCACTCAATTGTGTTAAAAGTCATGTCTAAAGCTACTGTGCCTCTGAGGAATTTTAAACAGCAAGAAAGTATTCAGGTCTTTTGACTTTAAATGGCTATAGTCTGTGGAAACAATTCACTATATACATTATTACAAAGCTTTTCCTTGTAAAAGCATCTGTTTTGCTTTTCTAGGTTCTGTATGATGCAGCAGTAATAGCAATACATTTTTTTCTTTTGTGTATAGGAACATTCTTTTTTATCTAACAGGATTTTTAAAAGGACCTGCCAATAACATAACTTACACTCTTGCCAGGTGAAGCAGTGTTTCTTCTAATGTCCTGTGGTACCTCCTGTTAAATTCATCCCCAATCAGAGCCAGCTGATGGCCAACCTGAGTAGCTAAGCTGCAAAGCAGTCAGGATGTGCACGTTAGAGGAGAACCCTGCAACAGCAATTCTTTAAAAGCACTCTGCAAATGTCAGGTACCATTATTCCCCCAACACTTGGGATAATCTGGGCATGCAAAAGGGGAATGTTACAGGGTTTTTGTTTCCTGTTATTTGTGGGTTTATTAATAACACATCTTATGCCCATACATAAGAAGGGTTTTGATGTTTTCATTAAAAGCTATACATTTTGCACTTTTAACTAAATATGTTGGTTCTTTAGGTGCTTCTTTATACAAGACAATAGAATCCTGCTTTGGGATTTTTGTTTGTCCTGCTCCCTCCCTCCCCTCACCCAGGTTAAAATATTGAAACAACCTTCCCTTCAAACCTTTCAAAATATTTAATCTTACAGAAGTGTTGGCTTTTTCATCCAACAGATTTACTCCAGTGAGTTCCACTATGCAGTGTGGGTCTCCAGCTACTGGGTGGTGGCTGGGTATGAACTGACCAAAACCTTAAGGCTTTCAGAGAGGTCTTGGGACATAAAGATATTTGAACAACATCTGTGGCAATGTTGATGCCAAAAACTGGTTATGTTTCCCTGACGAAAATTTCCAATTCAATTCAGCTTCTCTTAGACACATGTTTTGTTTTGGTAAACAAATAATATGAATATACATTTTTCACTTGCATTTCTGCTGAGATCTGTTTATGAGATCTGCTGAATAGTTAGTGGTCTTAAGAGCTTAATTCTAGAGTCTGCTTGAAAAAATACTTGGGCTTGGTTTGGTCAGTCCATCAACCCAAAAAAAAAAAAAACCAACCAAACCCAAGAGAACCACAGACAGGAATTTTCACAGATGGGGAGAAAGACAACCCCTGACTCTTTTACTGGAAAAACRTATATATGGGATTAAGAAAGACCCAAAGCAGCACTACTAGTTTGTTTTAAGTGGCGCCTGGAGAATTATGTAAAAATGGCTTCTTCAGCTGCTTGCTGTAACAGGTGGGTCTCTAATGAAGAGCCACATCTGTGTCCCTGTGCAAGATTAAAACTTACAGACATTTAATGCAGCATAATCTTGAACAGTCAGTGTTAAGCACTACAGGTTATCTACACTTGCATCTATTCCATTTCCAGTAATATGCACTATAATTATTTGGCTTATCACTTTTCTGGAAAGCCTGGTGCTTTGTACTTGGGGAGGACAGAAGGWGTATTAATGTAGTGTGATACCTGATATCAAACTCCATTTGCTCTGTGGTGTCTGGAATTGTTTGGAGGTTACTGTAGATTTCATCTTCTGGTGCTCCATTGGTGTAGCTGGARAGGACAAAGTGCCTGGGGATTCTCCTTATTTGAGACATCTTACTCTGCAACAAGTCATGAAAGAAAACCTCATGGCTTCATATTATGCAATGTCTTTTCAGTATGAAAATTRTGTAAAGCACTCTTAAAGATACTCTTTTTCTCCAGTCAGAACACGAGTGCTGCTAAGATAACTATTTTGAGAGCAAAGGAAAGTTTCAGTGACCAACAGATGTCCAGCAATTCATACATGCAGTGTTTAGATGGCTGCTATTTTATATTGGCTCAAAACAACRTAGAAATCGGAAAATCTCGATAAATATAACTAGTGCAGACAAGTATAGTTTCTCAGTAGTTCCACTTAGTACAAGATACTTTCCTAGATTGTTTRCAACAACCTGCCTGACATTAAATCACTCTAACCCATGGAGATCCCCAGGCAGCAAAGTATCTAAAACAAACTTGAACAGGTTTCCCTAAGTCTTTAATTCAAGTCCAAGTTTACACATCTTCAGCTGGAGGCCACCACCATGKAAATTGCAAGCAACTCATCACAGAAACAGAATAAAACAAAGATTTAAACCCATTAATAGCCTTTCATATGGAAGAGCAGACAGYAGGAACAACTAAAATCAGTGGAGTTGCCTACTTGTACAATGGGAAATTTATTCACAGCCAGTACCCAGGCTCTTCTGCATATGCACCTCCAAGGAGGGGATTGTCTTCTCCATGAAATGAATAGCAAAATTTAATAGGTTTCAGCACACGTGGCTTGTGTGTAATAATGCACAAGTGTTTGGAAAACAGAGAGCAGTGTATGGAGAGCAGAGCTGATGTTTTTGTAGTCATTAGGATTGTTTTGTTTGGTTTATCAAGGGAAAAAACATCAGAGCTGTAGACAGTGAGTATTCCAAACTACACATGCCCTTGGGCAGGYAACACTTCTGCCCCTGGGATATTTGCTGCAGTGGAAGGCTCTGCCTGATGATGAACTTAATTACAACTTTCTGGAGATGCTYTGGTTTTGTCTGGCATTGGTTTTGGTCAGCTTTTTTTATGGTTTCTTTGCTTCCTGGCTCCATCATGAAAAACATGATCCCTTTGGGTGATGGAATAATCCTGGACAGAACAAAGGGGAGTTCTGCTGGCTGGATTTCTTTCTCATTTTAAACACACACTCAGCAGGTCAAATGAATAAAACTCAAACAAAATATTCTCAGAAATCAAACTAAACTGAGCAAAAGGCAATGTCACAATGCTGCTTGGTGTGAACTTGGTTTGCCACATTGCTGCAGTCTTGTAAATTTTTATTATACTTGGTAGGACATTAGGGCCTTTGTGATCTTCTTTCAATATTTAGATGAAGTTTACGTTTTCCACAAARCAAAATTATTCATAATAATGTGTATACATTACTGCATAAGCAAACTCACAAAAATGTGATACTAAAGAAATGAAAATATACTTGTTTTACAGAAGTGTAGGATCCTCTTACTGAAGTTTGATGGGGCTGGAGAAAAGCACGCTGCAGACTAGTGTCAGCTGGTGACATTATGTGTTTGTAACAGTTTGTAGTTTCATCTCCTGTATTTTTCCTTCTATTTGTAGCAYTTCTGCTTTACTCACAAAGATGTTTGTAATCTAGGATTTTTTATATATTCAGAGTTMTGAAGAGCTGTGTAGTTTAGCAGTGAYAAAGAGAAGCTGGGATCACGTCTTCTGAATTTTATTGAAACAACTGTGAGCAGAGTTGCGTGACCCAACCCTMTGAGAGGAAATACTGCAGCCTTCCTTACAAAGGAACACCTATCTGAACATATTTTACAGGTGAGTGAAAAGGCTTATTTAATTCAGATAATCTTCTTAAAAAAAGAACTAGGAGTTTTAGGTGTAGATTTGTTTCAAAAGATGCCTTGTTCTGTTGCTGTGTGTCTCTCTCCTCCATCTGAAAAAATCAGGGAAAAAAGGGTGATGTCCATAGAGGAACTATGTGCATTCCAGCACCATACCTGATTTCCAGGTACCCAGTCACCCCAAAGACTTTGTAGCTCTAATCAGCTGCCAAGGCTTCATACACACTCCGGAGTGAAGCTGTATCACTTTAAAACAGTCCATTTTCAYTGGAGCAGATACTTGAAGGACTCTTCCATTTCCCAGGGGAACATCTAGACCAGTGGGTTACTGGGTGCAGTGGTGGCCAAGGGCTGATCACATTCCCACAAGTGCATGCCTGTCCCTTTTTGRTGCAAGGTCCAATGTGACACTACAGCAGTACGGACTGGGTGACCCAGGGCAGCTCTTGGTTTGAGAACTCCACCAGAGCTCAGGCAGGAGCTCCAAGGTATCCGGTAGATCCATGAATGAGAAACTGGGAATAGCAGAGCAATGTTTGGAGGATCCCAGGGATGCTGAAGTATTCCCTTGGACATTTAAAGTGTCAGTTCTCTGGATGCAGTTAATCTCAGTAGGCTGCATAGAGAAACAAAGCACGCAGTGTTGGACTTTTGGAGGTTAAACAACCCAACTGTTGGGTTCACACGTACAAAGTAAACATCTAAGGATGTAGTGGTGTACTCCTGTAGCCTGTGGGTACCAATGGAAATGTATTAATTGTGTTTCTTCACATCTTGTAAAGTTGTTAGATGTTATCTAGTGAAACAAGTATTATAGTGGATAAAATGTAGTAAGACCAAGTATAAAAAGTCAGCTGTCTCCTGCACATGTATTACTAACTATTTTTAGCTTTCACAATGACACAGTGAGGGGAAAAAAGTACTAAAAAAAGGTATTTTCTTTTTCTCTTTTTTCCTCTTCTTCGTTTCTAGACTCAGTGCTAGTTTCACATTCGTGGGACCATATAACGGAAATGTCTATATCTGTGTGAGTTGAAAACTGTGTCCTGAAAAAGACCTATAATAAGTCAACGCAGTACAGAACTCAGACATGTAAACAAACCATACAATACCAAACAAAAGCCCAAAGTGCAACATATGCTACCTCACACCTGTTACCATGATAATACCTTCCTCCCACATCCTAAAAAAGACACTGTTGTAGTTGTTGGGTCATGCTCTCACAGCTCAGCTGCAGCCTCRTGTGTTGGCTTTGTCCACCAAGCGGTCTCAATGCAAGGCCCATCCAAMAAGGAGGGGCATTATAATGTATTTTACAGCATGGACAATACTGAGGCAAATGCAGTCTGCTAGGGCCACTGTCTTGAAGATGTACAGGATGGGTCTAATTTAGTTTCAAAGCAAAGCTTAGCAATTATCTTCTTGAGAATTACCTATCTTGAGACCATTTATTGATTTCTGTCATAATTTTTAAAATCTGCGTGTATAGGTATAATGTAGAAATGGACACAAACACTACATTAATACGGAKCTGTTCTGTTCCTCGGGTTTGGACCTGTGCAGAGCTGGTCAAGAGSAGCATGTATCACACTCCACAGGCCCTTCTGGTTCTCCACAGCAGGATTTGTTATACTTCTACCATCCATCTCACCCTTTCCTTCTTTCCCTCATTTCTACAGAAAGAAAAGGCAAACTGATTTCAGTTTACAGAAACCAAAGAGGTTATATGCGTTTGTGAGTAATTGCTTGTGATTCAGAGAGTAAACGATCATAACTGAATCCTCCCAAAACCTCTGAGGCGGCATCAGCAGGACCCCATGCCAGCAGCAGAGATAATTTCCAAACTAGCAACCAGATCAAAAAAGTTTAAGCTTCCTTGTAAAGCTTAAAGCTTAGTTTCAATGGTGAAATGCCTTCAGCAGAATAAATAATGTATTTCAAGTCAAATACATACTTAATGTTCAGATGAAAAGAGGCTTATATCCAAATTTTTAAAAACTGCTCTCTAAATGCCTAACTATATGATGGAAATTATAGCAATTTATGAACACAAGTATGGTTGAATAATGAAGCACTTCAGTAGAAAGATCATGTTGACATTGTCTTTACTTTGCATAGTCAAGTGGTTTTATTTGTGAGGGATTTTTTTAACCTAGCAAAACAGAACAGAAAATCTTGAAAAAGGAACATTGCTAAACCAGGCAGACCAGCAGGTGAAYTGGGGAAAACAAAAGAATCTGAAATTAGCTTGTAGTCAGTTCAATTAGATTTGCTGTGTTTTTAAGACAGGCACAATGATACTGCAGTACAATGCACTGAATGCATTAATTATAGATYCTGTATTATCCTTGTGTATTTTACAACTTATCTATGCAGTTTATGTGCACTTTGTCTTACACATACAATCTTACATATTTTATGCAGATGTAACACAATAAAGCTATAAATAATAATATATTATTTACTACATTCTAAAACTGGTTATGAAAGCAGAAAACCACTATTGATAATCTAATTCCAGTGTTCAGGCTCAAAATTCCTAGCACCCATGTACACAAATATGGATTTATGGCATTTATTAAGGACCCCTGTCCTCCACCCCCATGGTATCAAACCCTATCTCAAACTGTTTCAGATTCTACCAGGTGCCCATGCAAACTAAATTTAAATGAAAAACAAACAAAGGCTTGGTTGTTTGCATATGTATCTCCAATCCATAGCCACCTCTTTCAAAACATGACATCATCCTCACTGCTGCGAGCACAAATCTCTGTGCTATTTTACAAGGACAAGTCTTGGACATAATGACTGGAGATTAGGAGCTAGTTAAGGTTTCAGAGAAACAGGAATATTGGGCATGCAGCAAGGATACACTACTTAAGATCTCAGGCATTTTTTTTGTTTTGTTTTCTTTAGGTTTTGGGCTCTTCTATGAGCTCTGTCAGATGAGCAGCAGTTGCCCTCRACCTCTGGCTCTCTTCCCTTGCAGGTCAGATTCTGTGAGCCGTGGGCAGCACACACCTCATGGGCACCAGCCCATCCCTGACCCTCCCCTCACAGGGAAACCTGCCTTTGGAATCACCACAGCTCATGGCAAAATGTTACAAGGTAACCATCAGCCATCTGAGTTTATTTTAAAAGATGAGAGGTTAAGTCATCATTACTCATTTTGGCATAGCACAGGTAAATTAACCCAGGCTGCAAGGTGAACTCCTAAACCAGTACCAGGTCAAGGGGCAAAGATAAATTAATTCTTTGTCTCATACCATGTTCTCAGACAGCTTAACATCAATGACCTTGAAGACTGTTTACACAAAACACTYCTTAATATTGCCTCAAACAGCTATTAAAGGACACTTCGTAAATCTACAAAATACACACTCTACTTCTTACATTTTACTTCATTTATGTTTTATGCTCAGTAAGTTAGTATGATAACATGCCTTCTCTGGGAATTCAATGGAGGTTCTCTTACCTCAAAAGAGGATAGGAATTAAGCATTTGATTATATTTAAACATTAAAAACGTGTTCCTTAAGCAAGTTCTGTAAGCTTGGTAGCAAAAGAAATACATACAGCAGATTTTAAATGGAGTAAACCTTTTATAGTACTGATATTTTGTACTTCATTCTCTGACAAAAATGTTTRAGGGGCTCTGATTGGGTCAAGACTTCAAGAATCTCAAGATTTTTATRTATCATCAGCAGTTGCATGTTATCTGTTAGAGCACTCAGAGAGCATCAGTTCTTACTGTGATAGAGACTGTGACTGTAGAGAACAAGATATTTCCCCCTTAAGAAGTATATAGTACAGTTATGTCTGCAATGAAATACAAAGTATTATTTTCCTTAAAGGGTCTACTGATTCCTTCAGTGCTCACAAATATATTTCAATGGCTTCTAAACTGAAACAAGAAACAAGGAGTGTCTGCTTTTAGTAAATTAAACATTGAATTCCCAAGAGGTTTCATGGGAAGCACTAAGAACATTGAAGGGAAAAATATATTGACACCACACAGAAACTATTTCTATTAAAAAAACCCAAACCACACACATATTCTGCCACATTTGTTTTGGTTTGCGTGTTTTTGTGACAGAACCACCTATCTCCCTTTGCTCTAATTGTTTATAAGGAGTTAAGGTTTAGATCAAGTCAGAAAGATTCTGCTTTAACATTTAMATTTCCTTTTCAAAACATCTTCTGCCTTTGTACTCCTCTGTCTCACCAAAAGGTCAAGATTCTTATAYAATAAATAAGAATTTGCTTACAATTGTTACTTGAATTGCACGGCCAAGTTATAGGAGGCAAATATGACAACAAATATAGTTCAATAATCTGTGAATGAACCATTAAGTAAAGGAAAAATGTTTCTTTGTTTACATTTATTCCAAAATCTCATGTCTTAGATTTTTCTTTTTTTTGAAAACCCCTRAAATAATGATGCAGACAGAAAAGTTGGTGGTGGTGTTCAGAAAWGTTTGTGCAATCCTCCTAATTATTAATAGAATTACATAGTAAAATTTGAATCCTTTCAATCAAATTGAAAAAAAAAATTATATACTTAGAGACCTTGTTCAACCACCCCATCCACCTGAATGTTGAAGTACCTGCAATGAACCTGCTGCCACCCTCAACAAGCAGATTACTGGATACATGCCTTGCTATCAAATGTAAAATTCAGCGATGCTGGTCACTAAGGTCATAACCTATGAAAATACTGAGGCAGATGCTGGGCTTCAATGAATAAAATAACATTTTAAATTTAAACTTAATAATTCATATTATTTAAAAGTTGGCACACTTTGGATAGCTGCATTTTCCCTCATCTCATCCCCWTAGCACAGCACAGCAGCCACACTGTCACCTTGCACCTCCAGCCTGTCCCATTTAGCAGGGATACTTTATTGGACTTGTGGTCAGAAAACTCATCACCTTCTGTGACCTTTTGTGGTCATCTTCCAGTGATGCCTCTGAGATCCTAGTTACTGCTGTCACATTGGGAAGGTGACAGAAACTCTTGATATCCAAGAACAGTGTGACGGTAGGTCTAAGAACTCCAAGTTAACTCACTATTTTACGCTGTCCTTGTTCTGCACATCAGCATAGAGAATTAAAATGCCCCACTGTTCACAATTTTATTTAGGCTTCCTGTATTGGGTCAAGATCACAGTTCCAATTCTACTCCCACCAGCTCTTGCTTTGCCCATCAGGCTCTCACCCTGCAGAAGCTGAGGGCACTAAGTTTTTCTTAGTCTGCTCTGAATGGTCTTATGGTCAATGGCCTATTGATACAGAAATYATTGAAAATAACTACCACAGACACTGACCAAACAGGTGAAGCAGGAAATTCTGTYAAATTTCTTCTTTCAGAGATATAGTATTTCTACAGAGATGACATTTTGACATCAGAAGGTATCAAACACCTTGAGTAAACATTGAATTTCTTCTTCATTACACTCTGTGCTCTCATTCAACTGACATGAATTAAACGAAAAAAGAAATATTGTACGCACAATATGTTAATTCAAAACAACATTGTCCATGTACCTGTGGCAAAAAATGACAATGGAATCTACTCTGTCTTGTTACATGTAYCTTTCTGCTACAGCCTTGAGAAGCAATCTCAGGCTAATACTTTCCACTTAACAACTAGAAATCTGTTTAGTCACAGAACTGAGCACGCTGCTGAAATCACTCCTCGTGAAATGACTTAAACATTACTGAGTATACACTGCTGTACAGATTTCTGTATCCACCTCTGCTGTAGCAGATTATTCCTTTTATCAATATCATCGTTGTAAGGGTACACAGATATAGTAAACTACTTATTTGGGTATATTTTTATATGTTTAACACWGGCATATTTTGCTATATATCTTGAACTTTTTTTGAGGGCTTATTTCCTGCTTTGCTAAGAGTGAAAGTACACGCAATCCGCTCCTCATTTGCTTAGAATACCGTAGTTCAAYACAAAGCGCACGGGTGCTTGCAGCATCCTTTGGAAGAGCACACGGCTGAGCATCCGGGGCGCTCCCKGCTCCCGCGGGCACGGCGGCTTCGGCCGCTCGCTCCGCTAACAGCGTGGACCCCCGTCCGCCGCGTTTGTTAAAWGACATCGATCCCTCCTCCCGAAGCCGATGATGCTGCGGCGCCAGCGCCAGTGAAGGTGCTGCCCGTGGAAACGTCCCGGGACATGGCGCGGGGCCGGGCGCGCAGGTGAAGCGGCGGGTCCCGGCACCGCCAGCAGCCCTCGGTACCCCGCAGCGCCCCGCGACAGCAGCCTGGGTCTGCCCGGAGCCCGGCCGGGTCCCCCCGGTCCCCCCAAGGGAAAGGCGCCGCCGCGCCGCCCGTGTCCCGCCGGGACCCGCCGCTCACCTCGGCCCGGAGTCCCCGCCGCGCCGCGGGCACAGAGCAAGCAGAGGGGGCTCCCCGCGCCCCCCGCGCCGGCCACTCACGGCGGCGATAGTGCCTGACTGCCCCTTTT
>NW_026623360.1:1493843-1613691 GCF_030028575.1 Malurus melanocephalus | reverse complement strand
CCCCCTGGCCACCACGGCGTGCAGGAGCTTTGCGCTCAAGCCGATGGAGATGCCAAAGTGTGAGAGTGCCCTGCGGACCCCTTCTGCCGAAGGAGCCCTGTTCCAAATGGCTGCCCGTGTCTCTAAGTGGTTTTTTCAGCACACTAAAAAACCCACGCTGGGCTTTGGTTTTGAAATGTGGTGGYGGTGTTCACTTTTAAACAGGGAGGAGCAGGTTTTCCTCTTGGTTAAGTTTAGCAGAAAGAATTAAAATGCACCTGCATCCCCAACTGTCTTGAGGGTACGTGGGGAAAAAGGATGTGGGGCAGAGGCAGGAGAAGCCCTGGCAGCACAGCCAATGCAGAATTACAGAGAGGTTAAAGAGACAGAGATCTGCTGAAACGCTACTGACACCTTGCCCAAAAGGTTTAGTGAGGTCATGGGAYTTTCGGTGTTTTGCTTTTGTGCTGGCGATAGCAGTGTTATGATTAAGTCAGTATCACCCATCACTAGAGAGCACAGTGCACTGCAAAAGAGCTTTAAAGAACCAAACACCCTATTGCTCCACACTTTATTGTCATGTCAAACAGGAGACTTTACCGGTTCATGTTTGAGAGTGAACTTTGCCCACTATTTATAGTATGATTTCATCTCTCTGAGTGAAGGCAAACACCAGGAGAAGCAGAACAGCAGCTTAGACACAACACTCCACCTGGAGCTGGGATGTCCTTAAGCCCTCCACGGCTAAGTTTTTAAATGTAAAAAAGTGTGTGTGTGAGTGCGTGCATGTGTCCTATGCAAACCACTTCTCTCAGCACTGTGYGGTATAACCCCCTTTGTCTCTGTGCTCTGTACAAGAGGTTTACTTATCTGTAAAATGAACATGACAAAGCTTATCTTCCAACTCATGCCAAGGATTGTGCTGTGTTTACATTTGCACATGCTAGATGAAAATTGCCCCGAAGGTACAATATAACAAAAGGGAAATCAACCTCTGTACTATCAATTCTTGCCATGACTTTTCTTCTATTTACCCATTCTTTCAATTTTTGTATTTACTTTGCTTCAAGTCAGTAATAGTTCCCCTCCCGAAACCAGGCTGAGTTTTGCACGTACAGGTAACCTTGCRAGTTGCCTCAAGCTTAAAATAAAGTACCCAAATGTCATCATAGGAGTCATTTCTGTCACAAAGATAGCACACCCRTGTTGCCACAGCATTTCCTGATACAATGATAGTAAGCTCAGCATCACTGAGCTGCTCTCAAATTAACCCCCACTTCCCTTGTTTTAACAATAATGTTACAAAGTGGAGATGCCTCAGTATTGAAAACTACAGCTTCTATTATTAGCTGTGATGTAATACTGTCAATGTAAATTTCAGAGACAACAAAAATCCAGCTTTTTATACTATGAAACTGTAACATCTATCAAGGCGTATTGAATTAAGTTAAAAGACTCTTATATAAAAAAAAAAGAAAAACAAAAAACCCAAACCAACTGTTTCAGTCCCTTAATKAAATAATATATTTAAAAAGTGGTTTTCTTTTCAGCTTTCCTCTGAAGTATGATGGATGCAGGGACAAAAAAGGACTGATAACAAAAAGAAGATTCAGGTTCACTTTTCTTGCTATCAGCTGCCACAGCAGACGTACCTTCTTGATCGAAAGAAGGCTATGAAGGCTGCTCTCTTCTGCTGCCAGAGGTATTGTTGTACTAGGAAATTTCCACTGCACGTGGCCATGCACGTGACACTGCATTTTGCAGCTGCTTTCATAGCTAAACTAGGGAATATTTAATAGCTCCAGTAATATTMATTATTAAATTTAACTCTTTCCTTGYAGYCRCATCCTTGAAACAGCCTATTCCCAYAGCATGATCTGGCAAATCATAAAGAATATTTATTCTATTCAAATTATTTGGGAAATTAAGGCTCTTAGGAAATATAGATCTGATATAGTATCAGAGTTAATTGCCCTACTCCAACACACTACAAGGTGTTTATTTCATTGTGTCTTAGTGTATCTATTTTTACTGAGTAATTTGTCWTACAGAGACAAATCAAGTATTACATAGAATTTATCTTACAAAGTTTCCCTCWAAGATTCGTCAGGTTTCTGGTGTCCACTATGTAATACCTTATTGTTTTGTACTGAGCCTGTCACAAAATGATCTTAATATATGGCAGGTGTCTTAACACCTCTTTTTGGAAAGAATTTTGCATGTGTAAGTCTGGCTTCTCTGCACAGGAGTTAACGCTGTAACTTCTTACGTACTATTTTTCTTACCCAGCTTTCACTATGAATTATAGTTGTTGACCATGTTGTTGTCATCGGCACAGGTTGCCCAGAGCTGTGCCTCTCTCATCCTTAGAAGTATCCACGGCCAGGCTGGACAGAGCTTGGAGCAACCTGGAACAGTGGCAGGTGTCCCTGCCCATGGCAAAGGGTGGGACTGAATGGGCTTTAAGGTCCCCTCCAACCCAAACCAGTTTGGGATTCTGTGATTAAATTTTTGGGTGAAAATGTGCATGCTTCCTTTGAACTGAATAAAAGCAGCTATTCCTACAGCTGTATGGCCATGAACATTTTAACACCTGACGAGCTCAAACCCGGACTTGAGCTTTGGCATCTGAGTGTCCCTCGGGGTTTTACACTCTAAGAACATCCAGGAAGGTTTTGTCACGCGATGGCCTTCCACAAACCCCCATTTACTCACGAACTGAAGTTTGTTAGGAACTTGTTTCCTGAAATGGGGCATGCCCAGGCCGCAGAGGCGCAAGATCAAAACGTCTCCAGATAGCAGGGACAAGGCTGAGGTGGTGGGCGGGTTTCGGGGGCTTTCCCGTCAGAACTGCAGCACATTCCTGTCCCTCCGAAGAGCACCGCCCCGGGCCCCGCCAGGCTCCCCGGCCACACCCGCGGCCCGCCCAGCAGACAACATGGCCGGCGGCGGCCCCTCAGCCCCGCCCCGGGGCGGTGACCGGAACGGGCGGGGCCATGGCGGCGGCGGGCGGGGACGGCCGGGCCTGAGGGGAGCGGCGGCTGYGCTCCCGCCGGCAGGTGAGCGCAGGGCGCGGGGCGGGTGGTGGGTGGCCGTAATCCTCCCGACACCCCCTCTATACACCCATGGCCCCTCTACACATATCCCCAATCCCATCCCCTTCCTGCACACCCATAGCTATCCCACATACACATCCCCCATATACACCCTCCTGACATAAAACACCACACACACACACATGCACACTCCATAGACACTCCATACACACTCCACACACACCCCATACACACCCCATACACACATACACACGCTCCCCCACTCCTTCCCTCCCCCACACACAACCCCTACACTCACATACACATCCTTCCACCTCTTCCAACGCCCCCCATCCCAAGCACACACAGCCATGTGTCCGTTTCAGTCTTAAGCTTTTTTTCCACCCCTAACACTTTGGGAATCTTGCTGCAGGCCCTCCCGGCCTCCTCCTATGGCGCACGTACGTCAGCCGAACTGGATTTTCTAGTAGTAAATTTAATGATGTATTAATAATAAGGCACTGTTACATTTTGTACTGTTAGARGGAAATAGAGCTCGTTGGGTCAGGTGCTGTAGGCATGGCTTCAGGTGTGTTTTGCGGTGTGAAAAGTCTGCATGAGCACCACTGGCATCTTGTAGTGGCRGTGATGCCAGCCAGGCTGGTTTGGATCTTAGTTCATGATTTTTTGCCAGTGCAAGTGGCCTCCCCTTGGGTTAGGCTGCTGCCAGGCTTCGTTGCATTTCCTTGCTGCTCCTGAGAGCAGTCTGAGCTTGAAAGGCAGTGTTTGGGAGAAGTGGCAGGCCTGCTATGCTTCTGTCACATACGTACTGTCTCTTGAGTAGGAGCTCTGGTGTTCTGTGAAGGGTCTGACTTACTGCAAATATGCGGGCTAGGGCTGTGTTATGCAGCTATTCTTTGATGTTTCCTGAAGCTAGGATCTCAGCTGACCAGAAGAGAAGTTTGAATGTATAGTTATCTTGTGCAGTCTCACCAGGTTATCTAGAATACCTATTTGCGGATTAGAGGATTCCGGTAGAAAATTATATTGTAGAAAATTATATTATAAGAAAATGATTTCTTATACTGAAAATAAGAAAGATTTTGTTACAACTTAGTGTTTGTGGGTTTCAGTAATCAATTTATACAAAATTGGGAGATTTTGTTTACAGGCCACTTAAACATCATTTGAGATGATCAAAATGTCTGGAGAAACCAAGGAGGAATTTTCAGTCTGCTCTTGTATTGCTATCCTTTTAAYCTGTCTGTAGCAGGAGGGATCTGTAAGGCCTCAAGTTCCCAAAACARGAAAAGAAATACACTCTTGTAATTTTTCTTTTGATTTCTGGTAGAACCTATTTTCAGTGTTYAGCTTTTGTTTAGTTTTAACTCATCTTCATGTGTGTGATTTAATCAAGGAGTCAGGTACCAGAGAARTGGGTACAGTGTTGGGGCTGAATTTTGGTGAACCTCATGGGGTAGCTTGGAGATGTAAAGAACCTTGTTTTAAAGCCTTTTGAAAAGTTTATGTTTTGGTTGATTAATACTAATACTAATACTGTAGCCTTTAAAATATTTCCTGTTGAAGGGACAGTTGRATTGCAAACAGACTAATCCCTGACCTTTTAAACCACAACAAGGTGGTGTGTGGTATTAGTGAGTCATTGGTGAATCATACAAACTCCAATACAAATAAATTAATTGTTTTATTTACTCTTTTTCTGGTAATATCTGGAAGGCCCAGAGAAAGGTCATGACCTTGTGGAACTGGGTGTTGTATTAAAGCACACACATGCAGGCAGACTCTGAGCCTTCATATACTCTTTTCTATCTGTCTATTTAAGCTTGATTYCAGATTGGCTTACCAACATGAATGRAAATAAGTGTGTCTTAAACTTTTTTAAAATGAAGTGTAATAGTAAACGTTTCTGCCTTGCGGGATTTGGCAAGAAAGAAACKATAGGGGCCTGAGCTTGGTGACAGATGTACATCTCCATATCTAGTCTTGGAAAATGAAAACCCTTTGAATTCCAGTCCCATATGTTAATAAGAGAAACTGCATTAACTACATTCATTAATTACAGCACTACATTTAGTAAAGGTGATTTTATGTTTTCATTAACTTTTCCATGGAAAATTGTATKTAGAAGGGGCAGCAGATGGTGTTACATGTGTATGTGATAAAYGAGCTCTCTTCTACTCCTTTTGTGGTGAGTTCTGTTCTTGGGAGAGTAATATGAGTAGTAATTTCAAATGTAGGGAAAATAATAACGTTAATAAAAATATAGGGGGAATCCCCCCCATTAGGTCAGTCAGGTTGTGAGATGGGATGCGCGGAGAAGCTGTGCTATCTCCATCTTTGGGGCTTTTCAAAACATAGATGGATAAAGCTCTGAGCGAATTGACCAAATCTCATAACCAACCCTGCTGGACTTGCTGAGGTTCSTTCCAGCTGAAATGGTTGAGTAACCCTAAAAAAAGGCTGACCTGRGCAAGTGAGACATCTAATGTAGAAAGTGACATCTGGTGTCAGGARCTGAAGTGCAGTTTGTAAGCACTCTTCTAACAACCTGAGGTTTGGGGAAATCCTCCTGTAAGGGTTTGATGATATCAGTTGCAAGGTCAGTAAGCTTACTGTAGTTCCCTTCCTTGGGTTACTGCAAATCTTGATTCTTGATAGAGAGCTCTTGGAATCATGTTTCGTTTTTTTTTTTTTTTTCTACAGTCTCCAAGAGATCCATATGAACATTCCTACTTCAAAAYAAAGCAAAAAGTTGTGTTCCTAAGTTAAAAACCATGAAATGTCCATGCTCCATGCTTGGTTTTTAAAGATTACCCAGTATACAATAGGCGTTTTTGTCAGTTTATTTAAGGGAAGACATTTGTTGTGTGCCTATTTATAAAGGGTGGGTTGGCTGGGGTGTGTGAAAAGTCACTGTAACCAGTGTCCTTGTGTGCAGTTGTCCAGCTAAGAATTGCAGGGTTTCAGTGTGTGTTTAGATGTTATTTCCCTTGATTTTTAAATTAATATACTTATGTGAAAGTATTTTTATGTGCCACTTTTCTTCTGCTTTACCTTTCCTGTATCTCCCTTGTTTTCAACTTCACATCTTTAAATTTTCCTTTATTGATWGGTTGATTCTGCTTTAGGATAATGGCAGGAAAAGTAAAGTGGGTAACTGACATAGAAAAATCTGTTCTAATAAACAACTTTGAAAAAAGAGGATGGATTCAGGTGGCAGAAAATGAAGACTGGAATTTTTATTGGTAAGTACACTACAATTACCAATTTATTTTATCAATATTATGGAGGCTTGTCCTCTTACCAGAGTCCAGACTTCTGTAATGAACATACTTTGCTTCTCTTCCATGATAATGATTTATATTCAGGGTAATTATTCAACATTTCAATACTGAATGTGAAATTAGATTAAGATTGTGGTGAAAGGAGAAGGGTAAATAATCTAGCATCTTTGGTATTTGTCTTACATAAGGCCATGAAATGCTGTCCTAGAATGCAGTAATCTATTCACTGGCAGAAACAGTACTCTTTAAATAAATCAAACAATTAGTGATGTTCCTTTCAAATACAACGGAATGGCAGTTTGTGCTGCCAAATGTATCCTTTGTGAAACACTTATTTAAATGGGCAGGAATCTGGTAATCTGCTCATATGCTTGGAATGCAGTTGGGAGAGTGGGGAAACACTCATGGAAATTGCTGTGTGACTGCTTGTATTGTTTTGGGTTTGTTGCTTTTTTTTTTTCTTCCTGAAATGATAATGTAGCAGACTGCTGGCACTCAGGAAATTTCTTAAGTTTTTACAATGAGACATGTAATACAGAAAATTCTTTACATTTATGTCCCTTCTCTTATCTTCTGTGAAAAATGTTGATAACTGATTTGATGACTCTGTCACTGCAGGACTTTCATCTGTTATATAACTAAACATCACAGGTGTTTTTAGCAAGATCTCTTAACTAGTTTTCAGGTCAGGTCATGTTTGAATTCCATTATAATCCAAATTGCAAGGTAGCAGTAGGAGGTTGGGTTTGTGGCTTTTTTGAAGAGGAAAGTGAGTTTCTAGAGTGTGGAGTAACAGATTTAGAAAGATGATTCTGTAGCTTTTGGGTGGACTTCAGTAATTTTTAGGCCCTGCTGGGTATTGACCTGACTATCAACAGCCAGAGTCCAGTAGGACCAATTTGTCCTCTTCCTGTCCTCACTTCCTGCACCAATTTCAGTAGTAGTAGAGGGACTGATCAAATCTTCAGGAGGATTTCATTTGCTTTGTTAATAGAAGTTCAGGATATGTTGGATTGTCACTGCAGCAAAATATTAAATATAAAGAGAAATGAGAGAGAGAAAAGATGAAGAAATTGGAGTGGAAAGATTTCTAATTTGTCCTTCTGAAGTGTGTTTCTTGAGAGAAATTGTTTGGTGTCTGTCTTTGGTTTCAGGATGAGTGTCCAAACAATCAGAAATGTTTTCAGTGTGGAAACTGGTTACCGCCTCTCTGATGACCAGATTGTCAATCACTTCCCAAACCACTATGAACTGACCAGAAAAGATTTGATGGTAAAGAATATCAAGCGATACAGAAAAGAACTTGAGAAAGAAGGAAGTCCTCTTGCAGAAAAGGATGAAAATGGAAAATATATTTATTTGGGTATGTTGCTCTTACTCTGAGCATACACCTTTTTTCCTTAGGTGGTCAATAACCTGGAATTGAACCAACTTTTTTGTGCATGAAATACTGTACCTCTGGAGTGTTATGACATTGAAGTGGCTGCCGTGAAATGCTCTGTTCCACTGTTGTGTTTGATTCATTTGGGGTTTCTTAAAAATTACTTTGTGGGTTTAAGCTAGTTTGCAATTAGTGTTGAAACCAAAGGGCTGTGGTATTTTGGATGAGAGAGGGTTGCACTTTTTTTTTAAATTCAGATATGAATTTTTCAGATGTGAAAAACCAATATCTGAAAATCTTGCACTGGATCAAAAACTAAAATAAAGTTTTGCAGATAGCCTCGGGACAGGACTGAATGAACAAACACTTCAGAGGAGAAATTTGTGGGAAAATGAAAAAAAACCCCAACAAAACAAACAACCAACCTGCAAAACTAAACCAAGAATATATCAGGAATGAGGAAAGTAGAAATGGGGTGGGGGTCAGAAAGCATCGAAGTGAAACAAAATGGGCTTATGTGGAGTTGAATTATACCTTGGAAAACTGCAATGAAAACACTTCATCTGTGTAAGAAAGCAGTTCTGTAAGGATGGAAGGGAAGATAATCTAATAGCAAAAAGCAAAAAAAGCTYTTTTTTAGCTTTCAGTAGTTGTAGAAATACTTAGTGTAGGAGTAAAGAATAATAAGAGTTCGAAATAAGAATAATGGAAGTTCCCTGGAAATAAAAATAACACATCCAAAGGGGAATTTTGCCTGCACAGAGTATAAGGACTGGTGAAAGCTGACAAGGAAATTGAGAAAAATTGTGATTGTTAAGTTGGAGTGGTATGCAATACTCTAATTTCACTGCATATAAATGGAAAAAGAAAATCTATTCACATTAATTAGAATCTATTAATCTGAAGTTAGTATCATGCAACATTTTGCAATTGTTTAAGTGAAAAACAGAATTCAAATGAGAAAAAAAGCAACATCAGTCTTAATGAAGGTAGATCATGCCAGACTGGAAAACTGAAAATACAGAACTTATTTTTTTGGTTTGTATGTGTCAATGTTTATCAGATACAGTGTCTTTAATTGTGGACCTTTTCTTTTTCCCCCTTAACTCAGATTTTGTTCCTGTGACTTTTATGCTTCCTGCCGATTATAATCTCTTTGTTGAAGAATTCAGAAAGAATCCCTCCAGCACTTGGATTATGAAACCTTGTGGCAAAGCTCAAGGAAAAGGAATATTTTTAATCAATAAACTCTCCCAAATTAAGAAATGGTCTCGAGACAGCAAAACATCTTCGTAAGTTCTTAAAACCTAACCCTTTATTGTACGTTCTGCAATTASGTGAACTACATCAATATGCTAATTGTCTGATGCATTGGAAAAATATACCATTATTATTTATCATGTTATAGTTAGGTTTGCATTATCTGGCTTCCTTCTTCAGTAGGTTATAATATGACTTTTTTTGGTGTGAAGAGGTACACAGAACTGTTCAATTATTATTCTTTATAAAAATGCTCTCAGTGTTGYTGGGGAAAAACTTGCACAGAAACAAATTGTTCTGCTTCACAGYATTAAATAACAGGAAAAATCTTCCCCTCAGTATTTTCAGTAATTGTTTAATATATATTAAATTACTTTTTAAATTAGTGGAAAGGAAGAATACATTTATATGAAATAAATGCATTTTCCTTTTGGACCACAAAATATTGCATGTGATATGGATGATCTTCTTCTGAATGAATGAAACAGATTAGCAGTCTGTTTTTCTCTGAGTAGAAGTTTTGATCACACAACTAATGTTGAGTTTTTCCCTGTGATTAAGTGACTGGCTGAATATCACTTGAGTATTTTTCCCCCATTTGACTTGGAAGCTAAAGMATGTCACAATCTGAAAGTTACATTAACTTTTCACAGTGGTTTGCAATTGCACACCAAGCACAAATGCAAATATTCCACTAGTACAAGACCTTGAATAATGAAGGTAATGCACTACATACTTTTTTTTTTGCTTGTCTGAACCTTGTCAAGCTCTAAATCCTCTTCAAGGAAAAAAGGTTGGCTTGTAGAGCTGCATTCTGAATGGCCTGCTAATCTACTGTGTGAGTTCAAATGGTTAATTCGTCTTTGTCATCTATACAGTATTTTCAACTTTTTTTTTGGTATTAATGCCTGATGCCAAGCATGTATTATTAACCACCACAACTTTATACTTTGTCTAAGAGATGTAAGATTTCAATCAATTCAAAATTTACAGAACACTTCTAAAGAAGAAAAAGACCTCAGAGATTGCATTTGTCATATTGCGAGACATGATTTKTGTTTTTCAGGTTTGTGTCTCAGTCTTCCAAAGAAGCCTATGTGATTTCACTCTACATCAACAATCCCTTACTGATTGGTGGAAAGAAATTTGATCTACGTCTGTATGTTTTGGTGTCTACCTATCGTCCACTGAGATGTTACATGTAAGATTGCATGTATTTGTATTTTGTTTTGAGGGAATGTCTGATGTAGTCAAAATAATGTTATGCATGTTGCACAAACTCTAACCTGTACATCCTAGGATTCCCTCTTTTTTATAGGGATTTAACTCATTTTAATTCTGGGTTTTTTTGCATTTAAGGTATAAACTTGGATTTTGCCGGTTTTGCACAGTCAAATATACACCAAGTACAAGTGAATTGGATAACATGTTTGTGCATCTTACAAATGTTGCAATTCAGAAACATGGGGTAAGCATACTGACCTCTTAGATGCTCTTTTGTAGCAATTTTCTTAAATTGTCTCAAAAACTCGTAATAAAAAGGTTTTGTCATATTTTTCATCATCTCGCAATTAAAATAACTTCAACTTACACTTACAARTAAATAAATTTTAGAATTTAGAAATTTTAGAAAACCACAGATCAAAAGTGGCAAGGTTATGAGCTGCCACTAGTAGAGTGTGATATCTTCAGTATTGACTCACAGTAGCTGAGAGCAGCGGGATTCTTCAACACTCATCAACACTCATTTGAAAGAGGGTTTTGAAATAATGAGTTTGAAAGCTTATTTCCCCAATAAGCTCACTTAGGAATTGAGCAGTTAAATTAATGAGCTTGGATCATGTGGATATGTACTTTGTAATAGTAGCTTAATATATCCTTCCTCATCTCCCCTTCCGTCTCTTTTTTCTGACATGCAGTTAATTCAATTTCTTTTTTCCAGCCTGTTATTCATCACAGGACTTCCCAACTTCTTCCAATGTTCCCCCAACCTCCTGCCCCTGCCTTCCTGCTGTGGAAAAGAAAGGGARTGTGCAGTTGCAAACTTGAGATAAATAAGTGCTGCCTGGCCATCTGGTGGCTTCCTCTTGCATGGACAAAAATGGAACTCTGCCTGCAGAACAGTTCTGTCCTGTAATTTGCCAGTGATACTCATGTGGAAATATGAGTGACAGCACTTCCTTATGTCAAAGTAGGCTGAAATTCAGCAGTGGGGAGAGAAGGTTAGTGGGGCAGGGGTGACAGGGACAGGTGAGCCTAAGMTGTCACTGCCCAAGCCTTGTTCCTTCAGGAAAGGCACTTGAAAATGACTGTCCCTTTGGTGTTTTTAACAGATGTCTCTGAYCTACAAATCATGCCTCTGGTACAGTGATTAAAATTCTATTGTTGCATTTCCTAATGCCATAAATTGCACTTCCTAATGCCATTTTATCTTAATGGTATGGAAAATAAATATATATGGACATACACACTGATTGTATTCATATGAATATACACCTCCACTCCATATATATATATGCAATATATCTTAAACTGCAGCCTTGCTTAATGTGCCTTCCCTGCTACTGTTCCATAACATGTGCAGCATAGCAGAACTGCTTTATCTGCATATTGCTGTAACAAGAATGTGAATGATAATGTTAGTAGTTATGAACCAGGGTAAGTGTTCAAATATGGCATTTTTCTCTGCTACAAACGTTTGATTGCTCAAGTGCTGATATGTGAAGTGCTCTACACACATTATGACACAGCACTGAGAATTACCTATGGTKAAAGCAGGTCACATACAATGTAGAGAAAAAATCCTGGTGCTGTTGCCAGAACAAGTGAAGATGTGAGGCACACGGTACCCTGCCTGTCTTGTTATCATGCACGTCTTCTCTACCAGTTAAAGAACAGCCTTCAAGATTTTTCCCAAATAAAAGAAGTGAATGTGGTTGTGAGGTCACTTAGAATAAAGGACAACAGAAATGGATACAGCAGTAACAGCCTAAAAATGTGGAATTATTACTAGAATATTTGAAATGCTTTTTATAAATTGTAAACCACTGATACCTGTTCAGTTTTGCAGAAAGGCATAAGGGAAGTTAATGTAAAGCTATTCTATCCATCCTATTTGTTGTTCTGTTTTAAATATGCCTGTAAATTTGGAGGCATTTAGGCTGTACAGTTTTAGTCTTCTAAAASTGTACCAAATTTGAGCTATCAATAATTTATACAAATTATGATGACGTGTTGGAAAATACTGTTCTAAGCCATTATTCACTGCATGTATAACACAAACAAAACAATTGTCCAAGTACTCGTTTTTTTCTTTTAAGAAAGATTAATTACTTGATTTGCACTGTGTGATACAAGCATATTACAGCTATAATAAAAGCAGTTGTCTATGTAGAGGCCAGTTAAAAGCTGAAGTCTTCATAAAACTGCAAGAAAAATTAGCCAGGTTTGTTTTTAGAGCAATACTAAGAATAAGGGGACTTTTTGTGGGAATGAAAAAAAACCTGCTGAACAACTTCAAAATCTTAGACTGAGTGAACTCTTTTAACTCTTCAGGATGATTACAACCATATCCATGGRGGCAAGTGGACAGTGAGTAACTTACGCCTCTATCTGGAGAGCACCCGTGGAAAGGAAGTCACCAACAAATTATTTGATGAAATCCACTGGATAATTGTTCAGTCCCTGAAGGCTGTTGCRGTGAGTACTGTTCCTGGAATACTGCCAGTGATAGCATTCCAGCTGCAGGCTTCCCATARCCATGGAAGTGAGCTTGCCATTAACACCCCTACATCAGTTTTGGTGTTGATGCTGATTTCTGTAGTTCTGTTATCTCTTTATTTCTTTGAGATGACRGAACTGAATCTTGGGTGGGTGAGTGGGTTGAGCTATCTGTGGATATTTGAAGGAGTGAATAAATCTCTTTCCTTGAGGACTTTGTGAACTATTTAATATGACTTGATACTGTCCTTTTGAATAGTATTAAGTTCTGCCAAATTGCGTGATGTCATTCCAGCAATAACCAATGTGTCAAAGAAAAAAAAAATCTCTGGAGGACAATTTATCAAAGGAAACCTGAAGCTATTAGTTCATCAGAGTTACATAATGTACTTTCACCTCTTTTATACACAAGTCACAGAGTTATCATGAATTCTTGTTTATTAAAAGAAAAGCAGCAGCCAGTCCTCTGCTTGAGTGACTTTTTAGTTTTTGGGTAATATGCCATGAACCCATCACAGGGCAGGCAGGTATCACTTTGTGGGKCAGCTGGGGTAACTGAAGAGCTCACTGTTGCCAAGGACTCTCCTGGTCCCAAGTACATCGTCTTGTCATCTCTTCTGGGCTGGTCCTGGCACCGTTTAGAGCTGAATCAGCTCACTTGTGAACTGACAATTAGTACCTTGCTTTATTGATGCCTTAGTGTTCTGCCAAGGGAATAAGCTGAGTCATTGAAGGACCAGATGAACACCAGAATCAGCACAAGGAAAGAGGGACAAGGTCRTGCTATGATCAGGGGGAGATGGGGAAGCATGGCTTAACCCAGCCTCTGCTGTGCAATCATATGTGAAAATGGCTGGGAGAAGAAAAGGGGCATWATCAAATGTTAGCAGAACCTTAGAAGAGGAAAGGTGTTGAGAATGACTGAGCATGGAATTTGTTGTTTCTCTGTCTGATAATGGCACATATAATGAGATTCCTGTTCCTCCTTCCCCCTTTCAGTCCCTGCAGAAATGAAAAGCTTTTTTTTGTTAATCCAGGGGAAAACATCTYACAAACCTGTTACAAAGTTTCCTCYAAAAGATCTAATGAGATTCAGGTAGAAGAAAAATGTTCCCATGCCCAGGCATACTTGCAAATGTGTAACAGATGCTGGAAAGCTACTACTCTAGAGAATGTGTATCTAAGAGCAACTTGATCCTTGGTCTCTCTCGACTTCAGGGTTGCAATTTTAAAATGTATCTTGTAATTATTTGAACTAAGATTTCTGCATAGTTACAGTGGCAATAAAAAAAGAAATGTCTTTGAATAAGTTTTGTTTTTCTAAAGTTTAAACAATTCATAATTATGTGAAGTTGTAATTTTTCAAACTTTCTGTTTTCTCCTGATCTGTGTAGGTTTAAATATTGTTATTACATTTGCAAAGTATGAAAACACTTATTTTCACAGAGGAAACATAACAGGAAATTAACATAACTTGGCATCATTGCAATTATAAGTCCTGAAATATTTACATACAGCTTGGGAAAAAATAGATAATCCTGAATCTGCAAGAAAGCACCTTATATTTGAGTTGCAACACTGAAAAGTATTGTAGAAGATTCATAATGTCACATATGATTTCTGACAAAGAAAGTGTGTCATTGGGTTATTCACTGAATAGTTGATTTTAATACATATTACTGTCTCTTTTTTTCCCCAGCCTGTAATGAATAATGATAAACACTGCTTTGAGTGTTATGGATATGACATTATCATTGATGACAAGCTTAAACCCTGGCTAATTGAGGTAAAGTTATATAAAACACAGAAAAAAACTTCCTTCTCATTTTCCAGAGTRAAATGAAGTAGATTTCAATGCAGTCTTTCCTCTTTTTAAACARTATTTTTTGTTTATAGGATAAGTGGGTTAAGAAAAACGTTGAAAAGAGAGGTCCAAGCTAGCACATGTTTGTGATGACCAAGCTAGCATGTGCTTTTCTTTCCTATTTGTTTGCTGTTTCTATTTGTTTGTGRCTTTCTGCTTTGTCTTCTAAATCCAGTGCATCCATAGAATTGCACTTCAGAGGCAGTCTGAATGTTAGCAACCCTGTTAAACACTGTATCAGTAGCTGGAAAATAGGCATAACATTGATGCTCCATAGCATTATTATGCTCCATAACTTGATGGAGCATAACATCAAATTTAAGTTTAAATGCTGTCATGGCCTTAGTGTTATAGKTTGAGAGGAAACAAAAAAAGGGAACTCAAAGGATAATTGGGGTATTTGGAAGGYTTTTTTTATTTTTTACATAAATTCTCTTTAGTGTATTAACTTTAGATCTGTATGTTCACTATAAATTTTATCCATCCCTCTTCCTTCTCCATCTAATTAGAAGTGAACTTCATAAATAAAAATCTGTTTGTTGTTCTGATACCACTTCTCCAAAATAAATGTGGAACAAAGATATGTTAAGTGAATCCCATGTTTAATTTAAACAAGGTACAATGTAGTGCTTTGAATAGAGAGCACTCTTCAGCTCACAGTTTAACAGGGGAGAACTCAGATAAGAATTTAWATGAAAGTTGTTTACCTAGAAGAGCACCACACATTTCTGTGTATAATAGCTGTTCATGTAAACTGGGCAAATTTTAAGCGCTCAAATGTATGGGGTTTGTAACTATGTAAATGGAAAATTAAACAAAAATTCTGCCTTGTCTGATTCACCCTGGTGAATCTCATCTCAACAAAAATCTTCAGCCTGACACTGCAGACGCTTAACAGTGTGTCTAAACTGGTACTTTCCTGTCTAAGTACAAAGAAAAATGCCCAGTGGGGAATTCCTTCCAGTGCCTGAGGAACTGAAAGATGAGCTTTGAGACACCAAGTGTCAATGTCCCCATACACACAGTCATCACACATACTCTATGGARAACTGTACACCACTCCAAAACCTGATGCTGTTTTTCTCTTTTTGTAGGTTAATGCTTCCCCCTCTCTTACTTCCAGCACTGCTAATGATCGTATCTTGAAGTATAATCTTATTAATGACACRCTCAATATTGCTGTTCCTAATGGGGAAATCCCTGACTGCAAATGGAATAAATCTCCACCRAAAGAGGTTCTAGGCAATTATGAAGTCTTGTAAGTATTTTCTGTGTTTTAGAGAAAGGCAACTGTTTTTCTGTCACGTCACTTTTTTTGAAGTGTAGACCAAAGAGATTTTTCACATCACATTTTTCTGATGTGAGAAATGGACACAAAGTGCCACTTCATTTCTTTGGAGCTGCAATAGCAACACTGGAGGTGGGAGTTCATTAAAGCAGAATTCCCTTGACTCGTATCCAGAGAGAATGTTTGGTAAGTCCCTATTTGCACCTTCTGCRCTTGCTGCAGCTAGAATTGAGGGACAGAGGCAAAAAGAATGTTTATCTTCTACATGTGCAACACTTCAATTGCATTTAGGGTAATATACAGATGGTACTTAAACCATTAAAATAGTTAAATCTGATTTAAACGTTATTTGATACAGACTTTCTGTTCATAGAAATAATGCCTCTTGAGTCCTGTAATTAATGAATGTAATAATAAATAAATAATAAAGTTGTCAGATATTTTTAAAATTCTTTTATCTGTATTATAAGTGAAGGAAACTGAGATTTTTATATTGGAGTGTCTGCAAGATTTATCTAGGTTTGATTGGTCTTGTGCAGAAGAACACTGATTTTAATACCTTATTAAATACAGTTTCTCAAAGTTTTTGAGAAAATTTTTGGATAGGTTCTCTAGCACTAGTGGAGCAATTCTCAGTGCGTCAGAATGCACTTCATGTACATAGCTGATCCACTAGTTCATACTGATTTGAAATACACTTTCTAGATACTAATAAAGGCAGTTAAATATGAGTGGTGTGAGTTAGGATTTAAGTTTTAAAGAATATTATATACATGGTAGCAGTGAATATCTATAAAACAGTATTAGTAAGTATGTATTATGAACGTTCTACAAAATATTATAGTATTATGTTTTGTTAATTACAATTGCCTGTCTACAGCCAAATTCTGCTAGAAATTTGTATAGCAGCTGAAAGGTCAGTATAAACTGAGGTTATGTAATGCTATAATGGATTTAGATATTTACAGAACTACTYATCACTGTGGTTAAGTGTTACCAAATACATGTCATCAAACACATTTTATTTGATCACATGGCTGTTTAGTTCACCTTATTCTTTCCCTTCTCACTCTCTGATGCAACAGTGGAGTTTTAACACTGCAGCCAACAATCCTCTCTTTGAAGCAATAGGTCAGGAGTTATTTAAACTGGCAGCAGACTGGTGTTCTGCTTAACCACCGACCTGAAGAAGTACAGGGGAAGTTTCACAAGCATGAAATTTCACAAACTCAGGAGTTTAACTAAAGCTGCCAGATGACTTGTTTCTTTCAAACAGTGGCTGAAAATATTTCAAATTATCTGTATTGTAAAATCACATGGTGGCATATTTCACAGAATCAGAGCTGCATGTCATACTATGCATGCATAAAGCTGTATGTGGAACAGCTTTTRTTAAACTCCAGTTCTAGAAAGTAAGCAAAATAGAATACAGAACTAGAATCTGGAGGACCCATTGTTTGTGTATCAGGACAAGGCACTGAAGGGATTTTCTTATCTCCAGGTAYGATGAGGAGATGGCACAGAGTGATGGGCCTGATCGTGACCTGCGGAGTCGTCCTGGGCAATCCACTGGGGTCAAAGGAAGCCGTGCAAGAGATTCTGGAAAGCCTGTACTGACCACCTGGAAGTGATAACAGAAAAAAAAAGAGCTGCACTCTTGGTATAAAGACATCRAGAATAACTTGCTGGTTTAGAGCAGATCGCCATGTTTTGCTACACTGCATGTAGGAAATACTAAAGAACACAATACAGCCTTTGAAAAGTGAAACAAACACTCAAAACCCAGGARCTGTACTAGACTTGCACTGACCTGATTGTTACTGAAACAGCACATATAGACTGTGTATGTATATACAATTATGTTTATATAATTAGTATAAACTCATACTCTCTCAGTAATGATTTAAGAACTTTCTTTATAAAGATGACAACTCAAAATACGCATTCTGAAAGTAACTCCTTGCTGTTCTGGATAATATTTATTTCCTCTGGTAGCCTATCCCTTCCTGCCTATAATAAATGAGCTGTGGATTCTGTAAAACGGTGATAGTGGTAAGTATTAATATTTTCACAATGGTGGTTCAGATTCTTGTAGTAAAAGAAGAGCAAATAGAAAAAACTAGCAGTACATGTACTTGAGGCTATTGTCAGTTAATGCAGCTAATGATTTGTAACCAGTATTAACAGATTGAAAAGGAAGTCTTTATATGCTGGGGGTTAAAGGTTTTTATTTCCTTTAAGTGTTCTGAGCTGCTARCTTTTAAAGGTAGGAAGTTTGATGGTCTGAGGTACTGTTTCAATGGTRTATTGRTGGAYTATTTCACTAGCCARTAATTTTTATTTTGAGATAGTGCATGTCTGTGGAAAACAGACAGAACAACCASATACTGTGATAAATCTCATTGCTTGAAGTTGATGATAAATCTTTATTTGCACCAGAATCTCTCTGTGTATTTATGTATGTATATAAGTCAAATCTCTGTATATTTTTGTATATTTTAGGTGCACTTTAACAAAAATATTGTTGCACATGGCAAGCAGTTTCTAGTAGCTACAGTAACAACAGTTGTGATGATTAGGTACCAAAACATATAGAGCAAAAGATAAAAATGGGTTTTTCAGTCTTCCAACAGCATAGCATRTAAATGAACTAGTTGGGTCTGTGATTGGCTGTTGCTTCCACTTGACTTTCCACGAGMTATCAGGTGGTTATTTATAAATGGTAGTGTGCACTTTTTGGTTTTTATTTTCCTTGTCTCTTCCACCTTCCTTTTTTTTCAGTAAAGTTAAACTCTCCCAAAAGTTTTTAGTTTCTTGAACACCTAAACCAGACCACCTGCAACTGCACCATTTTGCCTGGTTTGGAAAATCCTCCTAGAAGAGGGCAGGAAACTGTGGTCTTTGGGACAGTTGAACACAGTCTGGCAASAGCAGCTTGTGTTGGGGAGGGCAGGTGTGGGCTGGGCTGATGAATATTGTTACACAGAATCTGGGTTTTATCCTTGCAATAAAGAATGAAATGTGTAGATTGAGTCACTCGAAGCATAGTCTTCATTAATCTCGTATATTTCATTAAAATAAAATCAAACCGATTCTTCATCAGACCTGAATCTTCTCAGTGCCTCTACAAAAGCATATTCTAATTGACTCTTGAAATGAATAAGGCAAAGTCAAGATGATAACTGCAGGATAGTAAAGCTTACCTAAATTCCAGGTCTCTTATTTTGGGGTTGGGGTGTTTTTGTTTGTGTTTTTTGGTGTTGGGTTTGGTGGTAGTAGGTTTTTTGTTTCTTTCAGTTCCTAACTGTGGGTCTTACTTGTATATTTGAGCCTTGACAGGTCAGCTGCTCTTAAGTAGATGTGTTAATCATTAGTAGTGCTGTTTTAATTATGTGATATTTAGTAGGTATATGGTTCTGGTTTTACTCTCTGTTAGGGATAAAGTGGGAAGTAGTAACAGCCTTAGGGAGTGTTGGCCTGTAGTAAATAGTATTTTGTAGTATGATTATATTTTTAACAGACAGGTAACKTAACAAGGATACTCTGATAGAAGGAAAATGAAGCTTTCTCTCCCTGCTTGTGATTAATTTCTGTAGTGGCTCAAACAGGAAATGTGTTGTTGTGGTATTCTTCTATTGCAAGAGTAGCACTCCTTTTTGGGAGGGCTTAACGTGACAGCAAAACCAGGTCTGGGTTATTAGGATTTATTGCTGTGGAAGGCTTTGGAGACTGAGTCCAGGGGATGCATTTAACTGTAGTTTCACAATGACCCAGTACTGATAATAGCATCTAAATAATCCTGTTTTTCCAAACTAGTCTGTTGGTGGTGGCAGTGGTTACTACAGGTAGGCAGGGAGGTACAATACAAAATATTGATGCCACTAACTGTAATATTATAGGTATTGAATATTCTTGTTTAATTGTTTAGGGGGTTTCTCTTGGCTTGGAAATGGTCAGCTCATTTGTGTCCTCATTATTCAGGGCTTCAAGTCTTACTGTTGCTATCAAAGAATAAAAATTTCTGTCCCAGTGTAGAGCAGATACATTAAGTAAAATACAGTATTTGTGAAGCAGTATTTTATATGGAAAATTATTTTGTAGCAGACCTATCAAATCTAAACATGCAAATCCTTCTCTCTGACCCACTGTAGTAGTGAGAAAGTATATTTCAAACCCTTGAGGATGAAACATCTCTGTGAAATAYCTAGTAACCTATCATTACCACCTCAAAATGAAAACATGTAAGTATTAGTAACTGGGGGRAAAAAAGGGAAGAAAACCTGATATAAATCTTTGACTGTATAGTACATAATCTTAGAATTGGAATTAAGATTTCAAATGTTGATACCACATTTTACAGTTGTATCTCCAACCAATGTATTATTAGTAATTTATCTTGCTGTCCCAAACATGAATTTAATCATGCAGTGTTCTCTTTAAAGAACAAGAATTCTAAGACACTGCAAATGCAGTGACCCTCTCTTCCTGATCTCATTCCATGTTCTTTTTAAAAACAATAGGCTAGTGATTATATACATCAGACTGCTTTCTCCTCATTTCCTTTTTTGACAGGCTTTTTGCAGAGGTTGAAGTTTGGAAGTCCTAATTATACTTTCACTTCTAATAGATGAAAAACCTATGTATGTAAAGGGAGTTTTAAGGAACAAAACTTAAGTAGTAAGAAGTAACATGGAATTCTAATATACTAAGATTGGCTTTCTGATTATCAGTACTAAACTGTCCTGCTTTCAACTAGGATGGAATTAATTTCTTCTCAGTAGCCATTGCAGTGCTGTGTTTTGAATTTGGAATGAAAATGSTGTCGATAACACACTGATGTTTTGAGTTTTTGCTAAGTTATGTTTATCCTAAGTCCAGAACTATTTGTTTATCTTGTCTCATGCTCTGACAGTGAAGAGGTGCACAAAAGAAATGGAGAAGGAGCATAGCTGGGACAGGYGACCTGAACTGGCCAGGATAATCCCACACCATGGAATATAAACTGGGGGACTTAATCAGCAGAGCCAGTCTGCATTTGGGGGCGAGGTCTGCAGGTGATGAGCAATTGTATTGTGCATCACTAGTGATTTTCCCATTACTACTACTACTGCTACTACTATTATTATTACTATTATATTTTATGTCCAATTATTAAAGTATTCCTATCTCAACATACAAGTTCTACTTCAGTTCTCCTCCCCATTCCACGAGGGGGTGGGGGGAAAAGAGGGAGTTGAGCAAGTGGCTGGAGGGTGCTTCATCTCCAGTTGGGCTTAAAATCACAACACAAAACCCCMAAAAAAATGGTAAGCAGCAAGTTATTCTCCCTTTTCTATGCAGAACTTGAGGCCTTGTGTACATCAGTGAAATGTTCTTGAGAAACTCAAAATTAGGAAGCTCTGTTKCTACATAATGTCTTTTTTTAAGACTTGGTGAAAAATAGTCATTCTCTGAAGAAATTTAAGTAAGGAAAGAGTCAGTGTTAGCTGGAAGGAGTATGCATAAAGCAGCTTGTGAGCCAACTTGGAGGGTGCCAAGGAAACAAAAGCAGTCATAGCTAATAGTTCTGTGGGAGGAGGAAGAGGGTGATAGGCAGATATCACATTGTGAGATGCTAGTTTGTACCTGATCTTGAAAGGTAAAGGTGAAAATTTACTTAGGAGGAAGAGAAACTGGAAAGGAAAACTTTAATTGCTTACTCAGAGATAAAATCTTCAGCTTTCCACTCCTGCGTCTTTAACTAACTCTCTTGCTGTAACAGGACATAACTAATGGTAGCAAGTGGTGYCCAGGCTGGTAAGAGCCTGGGGCATGCTCTGCTATCAGCTGGGACTGAGGTGATTTGGGACATGTATACTCCACTTGARGCACCTCTCTGTTGCAGGAGTTAAGGGGGACTACAGGAGTGATGCTGGCATGTATAATAAAATATGATAAACCTCATATAGATGCTCTCATTCACAGGTAAGGCAGCTCTTTTTGCTGGAGTCTAGTTCTCCAAAAGGTTAAAGACTTTTACCTCTGACTGAGAGGACTTATCTGAGTGACTGCAAGCAGACAAGCTCTTAGTTCTGAGTAACTAACTGTGGCCTTGGGCCAACCATCCTCCAAATGTATCTAATGAAGAAACTGTTTTGGCTTTCAGGGGGGCAAAATAAATCGGAAATTACAGTTCTCAAAAGTTCTGASTTTGGCTAGTATAATAACTTGCTAGGCAGAGCAGATATAAATGTGTGTCTCAGTCCTAAAATACTGTTCTTCATATGCTCCAGTGATCACTGGCATAAGGACTGTATTGTATGAAGAATTAAATAGACAAGCTCTAAACAGCTACAGGAATTGTTATAATAGCATCTGTGTAGAAGGAGTTTATTGTTAAAGTTGAATAGTGGGGCTTGCTTCCTGGGCACTAACCTTTCTCCCTATTAATTCTTTGACATGGAAGGAATTAATAAGATTCTCACAGAATAGCTTCTGTACATGGCTTGAGGAAMTTAATGAGTATAAAAGAAACAGTATTATTCCTAAAGCTACTTCATTACTGCTGGCTTTACAATAGGACTTCTGCCTAAAATGTCTCTGTCTCCTGATTCACTTCCTCCTATAAACTTAGCAAAACAATAGACATTTCACAGAAGATATATAGCTCTGCTTTTCATCAGGAGAACATGTCAGGAAGAGTTCATTTGGCTGTAGCAAAGGAAGGGCTTTACTCTGTCACTATAAACTGGTGCTGTTTCTCAAGTAGCTGCTGTTCAGTTGACTTAGATGGAAATTACAGAAGGGAACCAATATTCCATACCTGCTTTATGACAAGAATTTACTCCTGCTTTGGGGTCAATGGGAAGGACTCTGCTCCCTGTGGTACAGAGGCATCCAAATGGAACACTGGTGTCTCTAGCTTAGTCTATGGCAACAGTCTAGAGCTGCTGACCTGCCAGGCTTTTTAACAAAAAAACACAAACAAACCAAAACTAAACAGAAACTTTATTCCTGTCTTCTCTGCAGAAAACAAAWGTGTATAGCTGGGAAAAGCTGACTTCAGCCACAATTTTGTTTAAAATTTGATTATTAAGAGGAAATAGGAACATAAATGAGTATCTTGGAAAAATTGGTTGTTTTTACTGAATAAAAGGAAGTTGTGTGTGCTAGACCATATGTTTTTCCACCTTTTCTAAGTTGCCAGCAAAACCTTGGCAAGCTCTGCATACTTGAACTTTCCCAATTATCATGATGACATAGATACCTTTTACTATTGGCAGSAAGTCTTCTAGGCCTTAATTATTCTCCAATTTTGTACCCATTAACAGCAAGTAATTCACATCTGAGGTAGTCATAGACAATTGTTGTAAAATAGAAAAGTTTGGTCAGTATGAAACAGTAATTAAAAACAGTCATCTGGAAAATGAGGAGAGAAAAAAAATTATTTCAGACAGGAACATGGCTTTTATTTGAAAGGTTCTTTCCCAGTGAAAGTTGGGCAGTGAAACAGTGAAATTGATTGATTTGAGTGGAATTAAGTTTAATAATCCAAAATTCTTTATCATTGTCTGACATATGTAGTCACTAACGGCATTACGTTTGCAATCAAAATATGGTTCAGGATTTAAATTTACATTCAAAATGTAAATTAAGCTGTATAACACATGGACTTCCTTAGCAAGAGAGAAGGAGTTTGAAGAGAGTGCTGAAATGTTCTTGCAGCAGTCGAGAAACACAAAATTTGTTTTGAGTGAAGCCACGAGACAGAATTTCTTTACAGAGAAAGTACCAGTGCCTAAAAGGACATATGGGATTTCTGAGGACAGCAGAAAAAAACAAGAAGCATATTTAAAAATAGATTGTATTAAAAGTAAAAATAACCGTGGGACATTTATCTAAAATGAAAGGATTTTTTTTCCCAGAAACTTCCTGTCCCATTCCTAACAGTCTGAATCAAATGCTCACCAGTGGCACTGGACTGACTGTCAGCTGTTCTTCTAGGGAAAAAGATTAAGGTAATCTTTCCCTGGATGTCACTTAATATAACTTAAAATGTTCAGAGAACAACTGTCTTTTAATACTTACGGGAAAATATAAAAATACTAAAATCAAAATTATTATTATGCTAAAGTGTGATTCACTACATGAGTAAATTATTTATGGAATCATGATAATGTCATYACACTGAGATCTTGCATCCCTGATGATAGATATAATTAGACCACTAATCTCTTTTAATTCACTACAAGAMAAACATAATGATTGAATATACATACAGCTAATTTACATTTTATATGTTGAAAAAATAATACTTTGTTAACCACTGTGTTATATTTCCCAGGGCAGTTTTTTGAGTGCATGTATGTATGTATTTATTCAGTGCTTGTAGCCTCAAGTCCTGTATATGTTTATACATACATTAAACTGTGTTTCTATAAGTAGTGAAGTCAAATTACTGTATCTGCATGTRTATTAATGCCAGTGCAGACTAATTCTGCGTTCTTCATAGGAACAGCAATAAGTTTTGATTCAAAAAGTACACTAAGGTGACTCTAATAATGTTGCTTCAAATAGTTTCAAGTGGTGTGCTTGGAAAAGGGTAAATACTTGACAGTTTAAAATTTATTTTTAAAACTCTGATAACAGTTATTGTCTTATTGGCTTCAAAGGGTGTCCAGGTATTTTTCATCTAAATGTCAAAAGGATAGAAAACATCTTGCAAGGAGAAAAGAATATTCAGCAGCTTGAAAATAYTATTCCCTAAAGTGGTGCCTTGAGAAACCTCCAGATATTAAATTAAGATGTTCATAAAAATTGCCTTTTGGTAAGCTTTATTTTTCCAACTAATAGTCCTGCCTTTACCTTTTTATCTTCAAAATTATAATTTCATAGCAGTTACAAAGAYGCTAGTTGAATTATATGGATGTTTAAGTGAAAAATTGGAAAACACAATYGTTATTTTTCAAATTGTACTAAAATCTGAATCCAGCTGTTTGCACAAAAATGTTTGTAAATTCCTCATTTCTGATCATTCTTCATTCCCTTGGAAGGCAGAACCAGTTCAAATTCCATATGAAGACAATTCCCAAAACAACACACAGCTTTTACACTATGATCCAAGGGCTAAAAATATGTTTGTGTGTGGATATATATATATATATATATATATATATATATAAAATATAGTAAGTGTATATATGGAAATACAGTAAAATATATGTAAATGGAGTAATAAATAGTATATTATTTCCATGCTTATATTGTAATATACATAATTATATGTTATATCTATATCTATATCTACATATATATATAAATATATATATATATACATATATATAAATATATATATATACATATATATTTATATATATAAATATATATAAATATATATAAATATATATTTATATATATATAAAAATGTCTAAGCAGTACATCTGCCTTCCAAAGTCAATGCATGGGAATAGCTGATTTGAATAATATTTTCATCATTGTTAAAAGGCTGTCTGATAGTTTGTGCCACCAGACTGGGGACTTGAAGATACATTTCTTGCTCCTTTTACAGTAATTGTCCCCAGAGTGGCCTAATATCAGAATGTGGGCTGTGGTTTTCACAGGCAGTAGCATAGATGCARTCAGCATGGAGTTTGTGCACAGTGAAGTTATTTTTGGGGCACAAGGTGGTGTTACTCAATCAACTCTGTATGAAATATTTGGGGATTTTCTGTGTCAGTCCACCCCCAGCTGCAGGTTCTGCCCTGTCCCAAACTGGAATTCCCTTTCATTGCAGTATGAACTGGGTTCTACCAGGGAGTGCTATGATGATTTACGCTGAATTYCTATTCTGTTTCTTCCATCTTTAAACAAGTTTGAGCATTATTTGACCAAACAAAGAGATGAATGACTGTTTTGATGTTAGATTGAAGAAAGTCTAAGTGTTCTGGCACTGAATTTCCAGCTTTGACAATGCTCTAGGCAAAAACAGAAGCCTTATTCCTTACAGAAAGAGCTGTATTTACGATTGTACGTGTCCCTTGTAGTGTCCTGTTAAGAAAGCTCAATCTCACATTTAATGAGACTGTAGAAAATTAAAGTTCAGCTCTAGTCTTAAGTGTAAGAAACATTAAATTACAAAATTTCTCAAACATGAACTGTTAACTTTCAACACGGAAGAGAGAAGGAGACGAGGGAAGGGGAGAAATCACGTTCAATCTTAGAAAGCTYACCAACTGGACCAAATTTCACAGTAATGTTAATTGCAATTAATTCCAGTCCATTTTTCAAGGACATCAGAAGATAAATTTACCCTAGTGCTATGGTCTTACAATCCTAATGAACTAATCTAAGTGAACTTAAAACAAGTTAATGAGTCACAGACTGAGTGAAAGAGTACAGGAAGACTTGGCGTCTATCTGATTATACGCGGGCTCGCATAAGGAACATGGCCAAGAGGAAAGTACTCTTAGAACTGTTTTGCAGCCCTAYCCAGTGATCCAGAGCTCTTGCTGTCCTCAAACCAGGCTGTCCCCAGGGACAATGCTGGAGGCAGAGCAGTGATGAGAAGGGCATATGGAAGGGAAATGCACAAACTAGGGGCGGAGAAGGTAAAGGCTGAAGGGACGWAATAAGGTCACCGTGGTGGCTGCTGCTTGGAACTTGAAGTAGTCCTCTGTCTAAAACAAATAAATCCGAAAGATAAGCAAAGATGGGAGTAACARTTCTGATACTGGGCGAGTACCGCGTAGCTCCGCGGCCAGCGGTGTAACCAAACAGGAGTGCCATGTCAGAGGTGGCCCTGTCCTTGAGCCCGTGCCCGGGGCAGCTGCGAGCCCAGCCCAACCCAGTCCCGAGCGGGCGCTTCCCGTGCCGCAGTGCCGGCGGAGCGCACCGCGCTGTGCGGAGCGCAATCACTGCCYGCACCGCTGCCGGGCGCGGAAAAGTCCCCGACGCTCCTCGACATCTGTCGGCTSGCTCACATTTCGCTTCGGGCAACATCTGCTTATTCACGGTGCCCCGCAGTGGAAACGGGACACGGACGCAATGTTATTGCCGCCGCGCCCTGCCACGTTCCGCAGTGCTCCTGTCACGGTTTCCTACACTCTTAATACCTGTCKAACGCCAGGGGCCGGACAACCGCTGCCCCCGCGGTGGCGGGAGGCCCCGGGGTGAGGCCGGGCCGGGGGCGGTGGGAGATGCCGGGGTGATCCCGGGGTGAGGCCGGGCCGGGGGCGGTGGGGGATGCCGGGGTGATCCCGGGTGAGGCCGGGCCGGGGGCGGTGGGGGATGTCGGGGTGATCCCGGGGTGAGGCCGGGCCGGGGGCGGTGGGGGATGCCGGGGTGATCCCGGGTGAGCCCGGGCCGGGGGCGGTGGGAGATGCCGGGTGATCCCGGGGTGAGGCCGGGCCGGGGGCGGTGGGGGATGCCGGGGTGATCCCGGGGTGAGCCCGGGCCGGGGGCGGTGGGGGATGTCGGGGTGATCCCGGGGTGAGGCCGGGCCGGGGGCGGTGGGAGATGCCGGGATGAGGCCGGGCCGGGGGCGGTGGGAGATGCCGGGTGATCCCGGGTGAGGCCGGGCCGGGGCCGTTCGGGGGTGGGGCGGGACCGCTCGGCGGCGCGCGTGGCTCCGAGTGTCCCCGACGGCCGCCCGGGAGCGCGCGCCAGCCGCGGGCGCGCGCACCGTCCCTCACCGCCCCCGACGAGGAAGCGGCGTTGATTGGCAGTAGCAGACAGCCAATGAGCGGTAGGGGGGCGGGAGCTCACTCGAGCTCTCAGCCAATGGGGAGTGGGCTGGGCGGGCGCCAGGAGGAGGCGGGGGCGGTGGCCGCAGGAGCGGTGCTGAGCGGAGCGGAGCGGAGCGGAGGGGTCGGGTCGCTTGCGCTGCGCTCTCGCTGTCTCGTCACCCCCACCCCCGCCAGGCACAGGCGACGGGCAGGTCCCGGCGCTGCAGGTGAGAGCCGCGCCGCGCTCCGGGGCCCTGCCTTCGGGAGAGGCTCGAGCTGGAGGCCGGATTGGGATCCCCGTCGGAGCCGTTGGGCAATGGCGGGCGGTGGGTCCGGGCGCGGGGAGCCGCTCCAGCCGCCGCCGCACCCGGGCCGGCGGCGCTGCCCGTGTTGGTGTCGGTTCGCGTGGACCGGGCTGGGGATGACTCCTGGGGACTCCACTGGGTGTGAGCCGTCGACCCTGCGGGGCTGCTGCTGCGGCGGGCGCGGGGAAGGTGAAGCTCTCCTTGCACGGCGCCAGGCGGGGAAGGGCAGGGCTGGGGCTTGCGAGGGATGACGACACTGACTCGGTTCCTGTAGGAGGGGAGAGCTCGCATCTCGGGGAAGTTTAGTGACCCACTCGGTGGTGGTGGCGGCGGCGGCGGCTTCGGTTTGGGGACGGGAGGAAAAGAAGGCGAGGAGGGAGTCCTAAACTTGAGCAAATGGGTTTTTTTGCTGTGGGCTTTGAAATCCCGGCGCTCCGGATGATGGCAGGTAACGATGCTGATTTGGTGGGAGGAGGTGTTTCTGCGGGGGAGAGTGAGGTTTTAAACAGCTCAGGGTCTGCTGAGTACCGGTAATGACCCAGCTAAGTCAAGCTTCTTGGTCTTGCCGTTGCCGCCTTCTATCTTGACTTTGCCTTTTTTGGCCTGTGGAAAGAATCCCCTCATCTCCCAGACCAAAACATCTGTATGAGAGACAGACCTCTCTTTATGTGCATTGAGGCTACCTGGTTAGGGAAGGACAGGATGTGTACGGTGTCTGCCTGGCTTGCTGTGTCTGTCTTTCTCAGCTGTCTTTGCTTGAAGTGACTCAGAAGCTGATAGATTCAGTCTTCTGAGCTGTCATCCTTTTGCCTGAGCAGTAAAGGAAGCCAGAAAGATGCAGGTGACATATGCTGCTCTTTGTAAACTGAACAGTTTGAAAACTAAATGCAGTCTTGCAGTTTTAAACGCTTGGATTACTTGATTAAAATCGTAGATTAGCTGGGGTAATTTAAAACTAGTACACCMCTGCTCATGTTTCCTGTACCTGTTTGTGTAAGTTTGATCATTTGACCCAGACTGGGGTAAAAAATGAGTCTTGGATGTGCTAGGCACTTTTGTTTCTGTTGTGCTGCACAATGTCCAYCAGACTGCTTAAAAGGCTGCCATGAGACTGTTTGCTCTTGCTGCTGGGGAGTGRGTGAGGGATTCCCTTCTGCTAATTTGGATTTAATGCCAGCATTTGTTCAGCTCTTCCTTAAAGGTAAAAACCTTTCCCCTGCTTTTAAAATTTAAAACAACAGTAGTGCATTGTTATAAAAGCCATAGTGAAGACTGCATTATGTAAGCAACTGAGTTTTCATTCTGGCTGTAGTGCAACAAAAGGATCATTCTCATATGTCTGTGACAAGAGCAGTGGAAAAGCACTGCTTCATTGGTTTCTTGGGCAGAGTGGACACACATGACGTTATGGCTTGTGTTTCTGCTTAAAGGTGAGCAGCAACTAAAAGAGTTTGCCAGCTGTATTTCAGATGGTGAAAACTTCTGAACTGCATTCTTTACTATTAACACTGAAGGCTAATGTGCTGGCTCTTTTATACCTGTATCTGCCTGAAATTATATTTTGCCAAACTTGCATTTTGCCTTCAAAGATAGTAATTATATTCTGCCAATTGAGACTTAAGCAGAATGTCTGTTTAGCAATCAGCTTAAGCAGAAAGTCTGTTTAGCACAGTGCAGCATCACTTTAGATATTCCTGATCTCTGATACACCACAGCTTCAGTGTGGTGAGCAGGAGAGGCGTTCAGATGCCACCTTGCCTTGKCTCTTCTGTGCTCAAATGTTCCAAACTCCCTTTGGTAAGTAGTTTACAAATCTGGATCTAGTTTTACTTTTTGATGCCTTTGAAACACCATCATAATAACATGGCTTTCTGACTGTGGTCTAGATATTGTGAACTATGAATTCTTTTAAATAGTGCCTTCAGAAAATATTTAAATGATATATCTTTCTAGTGGGTAGATGTCTGCTTTCTTTTTCTTGTGACAAGCCTTGTGCCTGTAGGTCTGAAAATCAGTATTGTGAACCTAGTTTTTACTAGGTGATATGTTTGGATKATTTGGTATTAGGCATGAGAAGTTTAATACTCATGGTCTGCTTGTGGAGCATACGGGCACCTTTTCCTACTTTAGAGCCAAATGAGCTACGTGCCTAAAGATATCCATATGTAATTCTGTGCTTCCCTGATTGTGGTTACAATTATCCTGAAGGTAACTGTGAATTCAATTGGTTGCCTAAAAATGCAGAACAAGAAAACTCTCTGYTTATTGCTGGAATTGAATAAAATGCTTCGTAGTCAAAAGTTTCCTGTGCTTGTACTAATCTGTGTTGTAATGCAAAGTAGCTAAAAGGTAACTTTTTGTTTCTGAGTTCTTGCGTGGTTTTCTTAGTTTGGAAGGTCCTGGAAAAACTGCATCTTCTTGTACAATAAGGCAGGAGAGCAGCAGATGCAGTTTGAAGATGGGTTTTTGGTTTGGTTTTTTAAATATAAATATTTTTAATCATCCATATAAACTAATACATGTGTGGCTTTTTGGTTCTTGGAAACTCCGTTTTTTAAAAAAAAAAAAATACTAGGATTTAATGATTTTCTGATTGCCTGAAATGAAGTCTCTAATGCTTGAACTGAAGACTAGCCTGTGAGATTAACAACTTCTTTGTAACATCAGATTTAATTTAAACTCTGTCATAATACCCAGAAATTCGAGAAGTGACCTTGCTCCTTTCAACTAAACCCAGTGACTGATTTTTTACTTAATGTAATGATGAATTATTCCTAGGAGGTGAAAATGAAAAAGTAAGAGACAAAACAATGATGTAACTGTACTGAGATACACTGAGCTAAGTGTTCTGAGTCTGGGATTGAATAGAATGCTGCATTTAATATTAATGTTACCTGGCTGGTTGGCTCACTGGGGATGAGAAGAATAATCTGGGGCTGACAGTGAAACAGTTGTTGTTATGTTGGGGTTGGTTCATAGCCGAATTTGGAACAAGACTTAAATGTTGTTCCTTTATGTGTTATCCTTCAAGGTTCCTTGCTTAGGGGAGGGGAACAATCAAAATTTCTTAATTTGGATATTGGTCTAGAATCTGCCTTGATGAATGCTCCTTGGAGTCTGAGGGATTGTGCYTGAGCTGCTGGTGCACTTGGTTAGATTCCTGTGGATCTTGGTGGACAGGATGTGTCAATATTTAAGGAGGTACTCAGCCCTGGATTAGTAAATAGGGGTAGAACTAACATGGCTGTTGTAACTGCACAGTAATGAGCTCCAAGGCAAAAAAAAAAAAAAAAAAAAAAGTCTCTCAGGCTTTAAGTGAGGTGGTTTAGTTCAAATTTTTAGAATATGCAAATATTTTAAAACTGTTCTGGCTTGCACAAGGTATTGTAAATATTTTGAATGTATTGGAAACCCGTATCTTGAATTGTTCAGCTTTGGGTCATATTGTAAACCCTTCCTGCTTGTGTAGAACTCTGCTTTAAGAACAAATTCCAACGCATCTATAGACCAAAAATTTTAAATAATCTTCTTTACCTTTCATCGTATACTCTAGACCAGTGAATGACAAACCAGACTGCAATATAATAGCAGAAATGGTGAGAATGAGAACTCTGTGTAGTATTAGTAAATATTTCTTTCAAAGAGCTATACTAAAACAAAAAAGGCTTGGTTTTATGTAATCTTTTGACATAAACTTACAGGTATAGTRTATGCCCTGCAAATGGGTGCCACTCAGACTTTCAGTGACACTGAACTCACAAGTATGTTTCTAAGTATCTTCTTATGCCTTTTGTGCTTTATGTATTGCACATGATGTTCTTGCAAGCTCTTAACTTTTGATATAAAGGTGTAAGTGGTTTGCTACTGTTAAAACTGGCTGACCTTGGTGTTACTGTAGTCTCTTGTTGCACAAGTGTGATATTCTTTCTGTCTTATTTTATTGTGTCTTTGTGCGTGAGTAGCACAAGTAGGGCTTGTTTTTCTGACTTTCATATGTGTTTGTGCATTAATCTCTCCCAGGTACCGGGTCAGTGTATCGCCAGCTGGTGACTGTAGCAAGAAAATTTATCCATTAACTGGGCTCTGAAAGGACTAGCTGAGTTCTCAAACCTGGCATCTCAAACTCTGCTTTCTGAGCATAGCCAGGGTTTTGGGTTACAAAACCAACTTGCACAGAACTTCTTACCTAGCATAGCAATAGTAGCTGAATGTTGAAATAAGATTTTTTTTTTTTGTTCTCAGTAGCAGATGCATAACCATGCTTGATTAATTTTAAAATAATATGACAAATAATGTAATGACCAGGGTTTGTTTTTTTTTTTTTCCTAATTTCAGCCTTAATAGGCTAAATAGAAGGGGCAAGGTGAATATGCATAATGGGCCCTTTTTAAAAGGGGTGATGTGAAGTACAGATTTCATTAAATAATCTGCCATGAGTCATAGGACAAATGGGACATGTTTTTGGTTTGACTTATGCCTCTCATCGTTTCCCTTAATTGAGACTTTCTTGGCAATTTGACTGRTACCTAGCTCCCTGCTGAGTGGAGCAATGCTGCTTTCTTCTTCGGAGAAATGTTAAATTGATAATAAATTATTAAATAAAATAAAAAGGTATAGATATGTTAAATGAACTCTCTGTATTTAATGGAACCACATGTWTACAACATCAACTTGTAGGCATTCTTACTTCCACAGTCCTTGAATAACATTCCTAAAAACAGTTTTCCCAAAGTCTTCAGGTTCTCCCCATCCCTTAAYAGCTGGAGTTAAAAGCTTCAAAACTCTTGATTTTTCATTTACCTGGAATAATCTCGCCACTCTAAGTTGCCTGATACCTGGTCARCATACAGTTGTGCTTAACTTGTAGGAGCTGTTAAACAGCTTTCTTCGAGCTCTAGAAGGATCTTAACTGTAGGAAATTATTCCRAAGTTCTTGCTGCATTGAGGTCACAGTTCCATTGCAAAAAAAGGGCACTCTGTTTTTATGGGAAAGTGGATAACCATTTCCTTTACACAACTTTCCTTTAGTTTTTGTGTGTTAGGAGAGAGCTTCATATGAAGAATGCTTTCAGTCTAGTGTCAAATACAGTGAGAAATAAATTGAGTGGTTAGCTCTTCCTCTTTTGGGCAATTAAATTTCTTGGAAACCCTTACACCAACACCTGGGAGCATTGCCATCCTACTGATTGTTATTTTAGGGCTTCAGAGTTGAGGTTTTTGTTGTTTTTGAAAGCTGGTTCACTTGAAAGTAGGAACAACCAGCGCCTATGGATAAAGTATGATCAACCAACAACCTTTAATTCATAGTGCCACTTCCCAAAACACATTTCCATACTGTCTTAAGCAGAATCCTAAGCAGAAAGATAAGTGAAAAAAAGTTTTATTCTCTTRCTGTGTCATTGCACAGCACTTTATTTATATCCTACAATTCATTGAGCACATTCTACCAAATATTCTGTTCCATTTTTTAATTCCTCCAACTTGATGCTTAAAATATTAGATCATTTTTATGAGATAGGAAAATTAAACTGTACAGTTTGTACTGTACTTTGGTACAGTCCAACACTTATTCCAAATTAGCGTCTTTAACTCTTGCTCATTTCAGCAAACAGTCCAGAGAGGTTTATCAGCACTGGTTTCTGTCCTATTTACTATTTCCTCAGGCTTTCTTTTAAATTGGCTAGGCAGTAATCATACATGATTCCTGATCTTTTCCCAGGTCACCAATAATTATGATAAACAGATTAGCAGTAGCTTGGTGAACACATCCAGCTTTGTAATATTTCTTGACTCTGTCTTTTCAGAATTTAAAATAAATATAAAATCGAATCGAGCTTGTATTATTCTGTATCTTGATCAGAATCACTTGTGAAAGCAAGTTCAGTGCTATGTTGAAACTTAGGTCCTCAGCATAGTCACTATCACTCAGGATGGTRTCCTCATAAAAAGATGATAATGCTAAGAAATCGATTGTATTGTGTTTTTCTTTTTACTAGGTAATAATAATTACTGGGTTGGTATGCTCAGGTAGAATCTTACTTGTCCTGTTTTAATTGACTTGTCCTGGTTCTGGCCAGGACAGGGTTGTTTTTGCAGTAGGCAGGAAGGGCTTGGCCAGGACTGGGTTATTCTGCACCTCCTCATTTTCCAGGGATGGGGGAAAGGCTCCCTTTGGGAGTGTGGCAGAGGGAGTGCCCTGGCATTGTCAGGGTTTTTCTGTGYGTTAAGCGCACTGGAACATCCCAAATGCTATTTCAGAATTCTTGAATAAAAGCAGATTTGGGCTTCTAAGTTCTTTTAATTTCTAAATTGAGGACTCAAATCATATCACTCAAATAAGATTATTTGTCAGCATTCACAAATCTTCTGCCTCTGTTACWGTATTAAAGTGAGTGATAGCATTGTAGCTAAAGTCATTACAGTAAGGATAATAAAGGTAGATACCAGTTAGTGCTCATGTGGTGCAGAATCTGTGGTCTTTAAAGTTCCTAATTTTTCAAATGGGTAATGACTATTATTGCAGAAGTGTCATCACTACTTTTTGACCACTTAGTCCTCTCTCCCTACGTAACCACATACAAATTCTTGTCATGTGACATGTACAGTGACGTTTCAGTGTTGTTAAATGGACTTGATTTATGTTCCCAAAGGCAAAAATGCAATCTCTTACTTGTATGCCTACTGCTTACACATAAGCAATGAAAATATCTTTCTGCCTTTCTTCCACGGTGTCAGACTTTTTCTGAAGGGCTTCTTGTGTGTGGTCTGTGTAGTTGGCTATTMTTTGTGTTAGCATAACATCTTGTAGCTTGTTAAACTGGCTTCACAGTTTGTTGCTACTTCTATTCACAGTGATAAGTAACTTCAAAACCAGTAATAGTCTGTGTTGTGACTAAAACAGGAAATAAGGGGTTTTCACTGGTGCCCARCTACTTGTTCCTGCTCTGTAGTGCTTGTGTTGATTGGGCTGTGCTGTGTCTGGGGCTGGTTCTCTGGTTCAGAGATAAACTTCTTATTYTTTATTTTTGCAGTAATTTTCAGCTGGATAAAGCTTAGCACCTGACTTCCCAAACAGAATCGATGGCATAGGGATGGTGCAAAAGGGATAACTGGGAATGTTGCACAAATGAGATCCATCTCTGTCCGTGGAATTAATTTATGCCATAGCAAAGTGATCAGGCTACATATGAATATACGTAATGAAGTGAATAATTTCTGTGAAGTTGAGCTGTAAAGTGAATGTTGAATGCAAACAAGTCTTTGTATCACTGCTTGTGTAATTAAATGTATGCTGAAGATGGTCAGGTGTAATAAAGTAAGGAAAATGGAGTGTATATAAATGCAAGATTGTTATTTGGCCTGGCAGCTGAAAGTGTGCTACTTGAGCTGCTGAAATACAACTGAGAAATGTGTAACACTTCTTCACCTAGACTCTTATACTATGTATAATTAAGGGAATCGGAGATATGCTTAAATTTGTTTCTTGATTTTGACCTTTTTAAGTACATGAGTGAATAGATAATAAGTATAAAATGATAGTAAATTCATAAATTTTAAGGTAAACTGGCTGGTCTTTTTCTTGAATTTTTGCTTAAAATATTTTGGTATGGAGGTACCAGAAGATAATTAAAATACTTTTTAAAGTTAAACATTTCCAAATAGGAAGGAGCCAAAAGTCTTTGCCTTTTTACTTTTATAATATCCACTTGTGTAAATAATACAGATGTTTCTCAGGTTTAATGCTGATATTTTATTCTTATGTAATGAAATACAGTATTTATAGAAAAAAAGGGAATGCTAARTAATTGTTTTGAAACTCCTAGCAGATTATTTAGATTATTCTGTTAGCACATTATTGTTAAACCAAGTTTTAAAGAAGTAGCTTTAAATTTTAATTCAATACTTAATATCCAAAACTGACACAGTTTTGTGAAAAGAATCAAGTGTATTTTTAGAATATTAGTATCTTCTTTTTTTTTTTTTTTTTTTTTTNACTCCCAGGGTAAAATCTAGGTGTACAAAAAAATCCATGCCATTGCTCTCATTTCCTAAACTGAAAAACTGCTTCCCTACCTTACTGTAGCCTATTTGGGTTTGATTTTGTGAGTGTTTGTTTGCCAGAAGTCGAATTAGTTGGATTCTTCTGTTACTTTTGTTCTATGATACTGTCCAATCTGCTTTCTTGGCTATTCTGAGTGAATTACTATTCCACTGGATTTTTTTCTTTTCAAGCAGATGTTCAGACTGGCTTCAAAAAACATCTTTGAATGGTATCACAGAACATTTTGTAGTTTTCTTTGTTTAATTGTTATCTGCACTGGAAAGGGTGCCTGAGGTATCATGAATGTCTTATCTGTTCATTGAGCTGGGACCAAATTTATTATTTATGTTTATACACACAAATTTGAGGAGATTAAASGACAATCCAAATAGCATTAAAGGATCTGTAGGTGAACATTAAAATTTATTTGAAATGAGATTTGATCTTAAAATTGGTTTGAATTTGGGTAAGAAATCCTTTATCCAGAGTAGCATACAAGCAGCTACTTCTGCTTTGGCTTGTAGTGTCCCTCTATCAGAGAGCAACGTGTGGTTTAGTCTGTATCAAATGACTGTATCTGTAGCACTTGGTTTACCATAGGCTATTTGATAGTTTCTGGTAGAATGTAAATCTGGTGAGTGGTGTGGATGTCAGGAGTAAAATCTGTGCTGTGCAATGTTAATCATTGTCAATTCTGTAACTGATAAACGCAAATAGATAAAACAAATATCATAAAATGATTCTGAATTTATTTTGGGTTCTGCAAGATAACCTRTAGGTTCTTTGCTTTAGACTTTGATCAGTTTGATAAAATACGATGTTGTTTCTCTTCCTACAAAGATCCACTTAGCTGGGGTTTCTTCTTTGCATTGTATAGAAACTAAAACTGTGATTGGAGATCTCCCCTTTATCCCTCCTCCCCTTTTTTGCAAAAGAGGCTGGATAGGAAGCACCTTTGTTTCTTGTTGTTAGGTATTGCAGAAATGCTTGGTGTAATTAAGAAAAAGTAGTGCTAAATTTAGCATGTAATTAATGCATTGCTAAACAAAATTACTAGTTTTAGAGTAATAATTTTAGTAGTTTTTAGCCACTGCAAAGATATTGCAYAGCAGGAAAATATGGGAAGAGATGAACAGGTTTTGATGTTTTCAAGTACATCTGAAGTATTTTCATATTGCCCCTTTTATGGTGATGGGTTTTTTGCGCTTGGGGTATTTATTTCGCATATGGATTATTTCATACATRTGGATAAAATACTACATTTTTGAGTGAATAATGCTGTTCCATTATAATATATTTTGATATAATTTGTCTGAGTTGTGAATGATGTTCATATTTCAGTTTTGAAGTTTATGATGTGTTTATTAATATTTAATTTTCAGGGATGTGTAAAGTGTCTAATTTAGCTAGTTTACTCACTGGAATGCAATTTATTAGGTAGGAAAAATACCATAAAAATCTGTTGTACAAATTGGCTCTTTAAAGCTGAAGATTTTATAAACGTGCTTCTCAAAATATGTTTTGAATTTGCCAAGAAAAAATATATCACATGAATCCATCATTTTTTTATTACATTGAGTAGTTAGAAAACAAAGTTATGTAATCTAATTTTAGAAAAAAAAAAGCTTTTATGAAAACCTTGTGAAATACTCTTTGTAATGCAATAGCAATTAACTTACGCTGGTTCAACCCTGCAAATGGGAAGAAATAAGCAATGTAAAACAGCTCTTGTTAAATTGCTGTGTCAACTGTTGTTGYAATCCTCCAGGAATCTCTTCATTGCTTCCCAGAATGAATTAAATTTGAGCTTTTTCTCCAGTTATGCAGCTGRAGCTGCTCATGAGAATTATTGGAATGTGCAAAGAATAGCATATTGTACCTATGCTTTTACATTATGCTTTACATTGAGTGTGAATACTGAAAGGACTGCTGGAGATCCAACTACATAAGCTTAAAAMCACATTTTTATATCTTGTTTCCCAGTTGTATTTCTGTCCTAAGGGAAAGAAAAAAGTCATCATCTCTCAGGTGAAAGACAAGTAGAAGTAGGGATTTGGCATATATATGTCAAATGCATAAAATGAATATGCAGCAGAGGAAGTTTTGTCTAAAGCTGGCCTACTGAAACTTAAATATTCAAGCAAAAAGTAATGTATTTGAAAATTCTTTTAACAGTTTGTTATTTGATTTCTTCCTATTTTGTCTAGAATTTAAAACTTGATACAGAATTACTGGTTATCTGTGTTAATCTGAATGAGCCTTGTGGTAGTGACTTGCCTCCAAATCCTGAAATAATTGAAACTATTCTGGAACATTGCTGTTGAAGTGCCCTAACTAGAGGATTGTGAAATATGATTTTAGACATTTCTGACATTTGGATAAGCTTTCAGTGCCTTTATTTTATAGGCAAAAGTGCTGTCTTTGTACTTGRATGTATTGGATCCCTTGAGCCTGAAGTTTTTTACATAACTTTTAGTTTATGCAAACCTTTTCAGTTTCTTGTATTGTTTTCTGATTACATTATATCGGTGACATTAGAAGAACCTTTYTTCCACCTATGTTGGTGCTGTCTTCTGTTGACTTTCACCTTTCTGGACACAAGAAAATGGACAGTGGTGATGCATTTTGATTGYCAATTGGAACCATGGGGAGTTAGAAAAACTATTTTCAGTATTAATTTTGCTAGGATTTAGTCAAAACTGAGCTAGCAGTAAACCTGTTCAAATGGTCTTCTTTATTGCTGCACTATTTTTCAGTTGAAAAGGCTATCTTTAGAAACTTCTTTATTTAGTTAACATTGCAGGGATATAGTTCATACATTCTCATACAAGCATCCAGGGAGAACTGTGAAAAACCCTTAGGACTCTTCTGATATTACATAACACTTACACTGCAGTTCTAAATTATTCCACTTAGTACCAGCARTTGTTTTTGGGAGCCTCAGAATGAAGACCAACAGAAGGTTTGTGTGGCAGCTACTGTATCTTMCTCTGTATAAAGCTCTTAAAGCTGAACTACAGGTGGATATTAGTTCTAAGAAAATGTTGACTAGACTGGTGTCATTAGAATTTTCCAATTTGTGTATCAACAAACAAAGACACACAAATATTTCTGAAAGAATACTGTCTTCCTTTGAAAGGAATTTTAGGTGCCAGTGGTAGAAATGCAAGATTGAAATATTTTGGATTTAGAGCTTTATCTCATGCCAATGGATGTTATAATAAAAATATGTTCATATTTAAAGAAACAGATAATTATACCAGGATGTAACATGCCCAGGACAAAGACTAATTGTTGAGAGTGTGTGTATCAAGTGAGTGTTTTTTCGAGCTTAATTACTTGAGTATTTGCAATKTATGTCATGCAAAATGCACCATAGTGAAAAACCTGTATCATTAAATGAATTAAATATAGTGTGAACTGACTGGGTTCTACCCGTACCATGAAATTTTTCTTCAGATATTAGAATTTATAATTAAAGGGTTAGTTAATGGCTTTGGCTCCGAGATTCAACAATGTAACCTTATGCTTCAGCRTAAGAAAGGACTACAATTGTGTGCAGAAGGTAAAGAAGCAAATGAAATGCAACTGGCCATGAAAATGGCACTCTAGTTTTTGTCTTTCAGAAGTTGAATGATGTCTTGTGAATTGGTAAATAATTGATTGTAGAGTCCCCATCACTGAAGTGTTTCAAGCTATGACTGGACAGGGTGCAAGATAATCTCAMCAAGGCTCCCTTTCCCATGAAAGATTCTACTAGAAAGGTTGGGCTGTTGCATGATTCTGTGATCATTATAACTTGACAAGCACTCAGCTAAAGTATTTCTTATGGGATCTGATTACTGTAGCAAAATGTGGCTGTTGAAGACATATTCAGTAGTCCAGCCTCATCTGCTCCAAGGACTTGTTTCCAGGATTCTGTGACCCTCACTATCATCCTCATCTTTTGCCAATTTAATCAGTTATTGTATTGACTTCTCAATTAAAATTTGGCATTAAAAATGCACTGAAAAGTAATGGATTTTTCCCTGATGAAAGCAAAGTCTGGTAAACTGTCTTCTGTCACAGTTAACTAGATCATCAATTGTCAGACTCAAATCAGCAGAGTTTCCAATGGTAAAGTGTCACTCATCCATGACAGGATCAATAATCACTAGCCTTCTTTGGTTTGAAACTGGCATTTTAGGTTRGAATTATGGCTACAGCTTTTTAAGATAGTATGACAAATATAAAGTAGGTAATGAAGCATTTTTTCTTCCTATAAAATATGCTGAATATTCAAATTATTCATAGCTCTTATAAAGGAAAAGGTAGGCAATTTGTTGGAAGGGGCCAACAACGGACRTTTCATTTCAGCTTCATAAATCACAAGGTAGAGAATAAATGCAATGGGAATCAACTTAAGGTTATCAAGTTCTTGAATACTCTACATAGCACATTCTTTACTAATGCTATTTTTTAGATGTGGTAAAATATAACTGGTTTTTAAGTGTATTAWCTGTTTTTATAATTTTGGGTGACTGATGCATCAACTAGATATTTTGTCTTGGTGAAGCAGCTATTTAATCTTTCAGCTATGGACAGTTGTACAGGATTTTTCAGTATAAACTCAATTTCAAGTTAAACACAAAAGGAGAGAAGGAAACTGCTATAGTAGTATGTGTGTGTACCTTTAAGATACTTTTACTAGAGGCTAATAATRACAGGAAAAGCTTAACAGCTGAGCTCACCATCTCTTTTGTGCTTTTAGTGTTCTCTTTTGAAATTATACATACGCATTAAAAATGACTTTGCTGTTCTGACATAACCTTAGTAAACATTCCAAAGTATATTTAAAAAATATTACTGAAATCTTTTCTTTCACAWGCCCTGTATCCTTAAACTTTAGGAGTAAGGACAGTGATTTGCTCTTTAAAACAGCTGTGGCCTGAGATCTGACTTGATTGTGTGAAGGTTATTTGTCACCCTYACTCTTCAGCTGTTGAGCTAACTTTATTAGAAACAAGTGTTCTTGAGCTCATGGCTGGAGTTACTGGAGGGATTCTCTTTATGGGTTTGAGAAACTTCTGGCTTTCTCCAAAAGACTTAAAATGGCTGAGAAGTTACAATAGGTACTGTTTAGTATTAAAGCTGATGTTAGCTTTGTGAGTTTAGGAGATTTTCTAGAGGCAAGCCTACTTTTTCTCATAATGTTTATATTAATGCTTTTAGCCTTCAGAACCAGAAATGAAAAATGTCTGTAGTTAAGTTTCACTGGTGCTCTCAGCTGAAATGTTCTTTACTTGAACTGTGATGTTAAAGAGTATGATTATGAAAATATCATATATGTTGCTTGTAAAATATTATAAATAATATCTTTTTATATGCAGTTTCTGTCATGTTCGCTTTATTGTCTTGGTATAATTTTTTTCTGCAGTATTTCAAAATCTTACATAATTATTTTAATCTTCCCTCTACCATATAATAAAGATAGTTAAATGTGAAATTTATTATTCATTSAGTAAGCACATGGCTTGGTTTTCTTACTTTTTGGGAAAATAGAAATCTTATTTTCAGTTAAACTTTTAAGGTGTTTCTGCGTAATTGAGGCACTCATCTTGCAGCTGTTTTAGCTATGGAACCATTTAATCCTTTACTTTTTTGATTCCTTTGCTGCTCAGGCTCTTAACGGACGAGYCATACAGAGATATGGGTTTATAATGGCAGTCATATGTAGACAGGTGACTTATTTCAGTAACCACAAACTATTCTAGAACATTTGCTGAGATGCTTGTGTGAGCAGGAGCACAGAGCCCTGCCTCCAGTGCCATGGTGCAGTTCTGTTCATTGYCACCCCACCCTGGCCTTGGACAGGAGTGTGGGGATGTGCCAGCTGTCAGCTCAAACATGGTGCTGTCAAACCTGGGGAGACAAATGTGGCATGGAATCTACTGAGACATTCAAGCTGGACTCAGAAGCACAAGGTCACTTGCTAGTTAGTRAAATTCCTCTTGGAGGTGGATCCTGGTATCGCCTTTTACAAAATGGCTAAAAATCTCAGTGTGTTAACACTGCTCTAGACTAAAGCTCTACTGGCTGGGTTTATGTATTTGTGTGCATACAGACTACTATATATATATGGTTTATGCACAAAGTACATCTTAGAAATCCAGCTCAAGTTGTTCTTTTGAGTGTGTGCAAGTTTGATGTTGCAGTTCCAGAATGATTACATGATGCTAACTTTCTTCTGTTCAGGTTGCTTCATGTTATTGTGCATCACGCAAAAATATCAATTGAATTCTATTTTCATAAAAGATGATGTTGCATTTGAATGTAATGACTCCAGACTTTCCGGAGTCTTAACATTATGCAGTTTTTCAGTTTGATGATCATGTGTAGAATGATTCACAGTAAACGAAATAGCTTTAGAAATTTGACCACTTTAGTCTGAAGCTATTTGTGCCTGCATTTCTCAGCTGTTACGGCTATCATACTGCTATTTTGTGACTGTAGAGGTTACTGAATAAAGTTAAATTTAAAAAGAAGAAAGGTATATTATTGTACCTTTAGTATCATTTGTTTCTGGTTTCGAGAATCTTGTGTAACCATTTAAAATGCTGAAGTTACTCAGCAGCATATATGRTGAAAAAGACAGTTGTGTAATTTCCTGCTTTTACCAAGACTTTGCTTCTATACTGTGGTCGAGTTTGGTCTTATTTTATATTAGTCTTGCATACTTAAATTTTCAACAGTAGGGTTTTTCAGATGCTAATCTTGAGAGAGCACTAAATTGAATTTGGTTGGGATTATCTACCTTTGTTTTTTTCTATCTTCTGATTGTTCCCAGTGTGCAGGTTACATGCTGCTGTTCAAATGCTCCACGGTGATGGCACAGYTTTGTTAAATGCAAAAGCCCAATGGTAATGTTGAGTGCAAGAACGAATGTCAGCTAATGGRGCCTCTTGTCCCACTTTTCCTTGAACTTCAGTCTAATGCAGGTTGCAGAGTAGATGGCTGACCTACTTGTACTTTGGTCTAGCATTAAKTTAAAATGGCATAAAAAGCTTTCCTTTTCCTGAAAAGTGGAGGAAGGTTAGAAAGTGGAAAAGACTGCTCTTTCTGAAGTTAATTGCCCAAAGTAAACATTCATTTCACATTATTACAAATAGGGATTCTACATTTGAGGAATTTGTGTGTTTGAGAGCTATATRAGGTCACATAACAAGTATCCAGGTYGCTGAAAATCATRAGGAAGTCTGGCTGGTCTGCTGTGCTTTCTTTTCTAAACCCTTAATAAGATTAGTGAAACCTTGGCGAACCAAAGAAAAACTTTCACCTTCTCCCTTGCCTAAYCTGGATCTCATATGCCTCTTTTAAAGCAGCACCTTGTTTTGCACACTAAAAACTCTTTATATTTCAGTTGCACTAGAGTTAAARTAGGGTTAAGTGTACTGTATATGTTTTAAAAAAACACCAAACAAACTAAAACCAGCAAAACCCTCCACTTCCGTCTTTGCTTGTCAAATTATGTGTACAAAGAAGGCCAGAAAATATGATCTCTGACTTTAATATTTAAGAGTGATACTTCAGGTAGCTTAGACCAATGAATTTAGTACRTAATAAGGAGCCAGGTCATTATATTTATTATCAAAAATAACTGCATGTTTTTAGGGAATATTTAATTCTGCTAAGTCAGCAGCCCATGTTGTGCAGATTACTAARTTGTAAGCAGAGGTTCTTCTGACCTTGTTGCAGTAATTATTATTTCAGGACCAGAAAATTAAATTGACTAGGAACATGAAAAGTCCTGGCTAAAGTTTACCTCAGACTCACTGAGCTGAAAATCTGTTTAAACAGAATTCAAGAGTTTCTTTTTTCRGGGGCCATGTTAATGAAACTAAGTATTGAGTAACCTTCTCTCCAACTTCAACACAAGTAAACAATTTAAATTCTCCTAATAGTTCTTTAGAAGCTGCATTCAGCTTGCTTTAAAATCTGAATTAATCTTATTTAATCTGAAATATGAAATACAGCCACATGCTCTTTTGTACTGTTACAGTATAGCATTGATTTTGAAASACTTGAACAGATCTTTTATTGTTCCTAAATGAATAATTACTTATTTAACTTACTGTAAAGGAGGATAGTTGAAGTTAAGTGTGTGTGTGATTGATTTTTTMCTACATTTATGAATTGTATTTTGTAGAATTCTATATATTTTGTATCAGTTCCAGAAATGAAACTGATGAAATGGTGGATAAAGTTTATCTGAAAATGTTGCTATAGAGTTTTAAGCCTATCTTCCTTAGCAATTTTTACATTATAGTATTTTCCCCCAATGCTAGACTATCTTTTTAATGTATTTTGGGAGTCGAAGAATGTTGATTTGACCCACTTTTTGTCATCAGGGCTATGACAGTGAGGGAATAACAACTGCAGAAAGAATGGGTAAAAATGGAAGCTACTGTTTAGAGCTTTTTCACAGTTTTGATCTAAGCCARCAATTATGGAAATGGTCATTTAATTTCTGCTTTAGGGTACAGGTCCTGGGGTACGATTCTCTGCTAGCTTTGGCTGTCCCTTGAGCAAAAGCTATACTAGCAAATAATTTATGATGTTAGAGGATAGGTGTGTGTTGGGGAGCGATCCTAGAAAATTAGGATGGGTTTGCCTTGTAGAGAGTAATCCATTCAGCTCCAAGGAGTTCTGTRTGGAAATGTGATGTCTCTGTACTGTTTATATTAAGTGTAAAATGAGCACATTGTGGTCYGTTATTTTATTGTGTCTGGGAGTCTTCTCTATCACCTTCAGCATTGTCCTTCTGAGATACTCTATAGGAAAGTGTATTATTCTTTGTGCTTTCCCTTACTATATGGTAAGAAAATCATCGCTTCCCCTTTTCTTTTTATTTATATCTCCAGAAAGTGACAGAAAATTCACTAATACATGAAAAGTGCACAGATTTTCCTGGGTTCACCCATGCAGCTTCCCCTTCCCCAATCAGCCTTCCTAGTTTTTGCCAAGCATGGTCATCTGTATCTCTAAGATAAGCAGAAGGTAGAGTATGCTGACRTGTTGTTAGTGAACAGATTTAGTTTCTAACAGTGATTTAGGCTGTGGAAATAACTACGTGTTAAAGACCAGACTGAATTTGGTTCAAAGGAGCTATCTGAATTGGTTCTCTCCTGAAGTAAAGAACAGTAGCTCCGCAGCGTGACCTTCAAATTCAGGAAGATTGCGCTGTTTCATCCTAATTTAAGGGTTTTTATATACTTCTGTTCAATGCACATCAGTATTTCATTAATTAATATTACAGCCCTGTGTTTCCTGAGATGGAAAAATACAGCTTTTGACTGAAACACTGAAACAACACATCTGTTTCCTAAGTGACGCATCTGCAAAGTTGCCTACGTGTTTCACTGAGATATTTAAAAACACCCTTCTCCACTGAAGTATGATTAAAACATGCCTTCCTTTMAAATGGGTTACCCATGGTCTTTCCTAAAGATTATAGTAAATCAGATACTCAAATTTGCAACTCTACAGAACCATATTATGACTGAAAACCTTGTGTTGTTTTGAGTGCTGCAGTGTGGGGGGCAGGGGGGGGGAAGACATAGCTTGAGCTACAAGGTTTTCGTCAGCTCACTGGAAGTGATGAAATATATACTGATGAGAGAATTGTATTTGTGGAAATGGAGGTCAGGCAGTGCTGTACAGGTATTGTGGTTATGTGTGCAATTATGCTGCTTACCTCCAGAGCTCCAAAAAATGCCAGTGAATTAAAGCATGTCTTTTCAGGTAAATAGTTCATAAACAGAATGTGGAATGACTTTCCAGACAACTGTCTTTGTTTTTTCCTACCAAAATGTACTATACTGTGTCACAGCTGATATGAAAGCATTTTTGGCCAGTGTGATATTTTTCAGTGTTTGTGTGAATGTAAGAGAGTGTGTTTATCAYGTTTGAAATCATGGTTCTGGGCTCATAGAGCCTGCTGTCTGCAACACATCTACTTCTAGAATGGTTATTATATTGCTTTATGTACTTCTGTGGGTTTTCTGTTTTGAAGTAGAGCAGTGTTCATGCTGGTGGTCACATAAGTTTTGATGTSTGAGGCAGTGCTTCTTGTAATGTTCTGTTTTGCTTCATAATTGTATGCCATTTTAGAACAGTTGTAATCATGTCACCTCTCTGTARCTGCTTTGTCAGTGCAGCTGTAAATGCTGTTACAYGGTTTCTCTCCTGGAGAACCCATCAATATTACTCTTCACTGTCCTTGTTTTTGCACTGTTGTAAAATTCCACTTAAACTAAATATTATGTGCATATACTTTAGATGTTTTTCTGGACATTTTGCTAAAATAAGTTTTTATTATGAGTTTATATAACTAGCCATCTAATTCCACTAGGTAAAGGGTCAGTCATTTATTTTTAAAGTATCTAGAGACCTAGAGATTTCTTGCTAACTAAATGCGAAGTATAATTTGCAAGTTGAAAACATGTGGTCTTTTGCTCCCTTCATGTTTTCTTTGAAACAAACCTGAAAGCATATTTATCTCGATTTTATTTATTTAGGAAGGATGCCAAGATATTAAGGTTAATTTCATTTTAGGAGACTTTGACAGGACTGGTGAATTAGCGTGTGATGTCACAGGCATTACAAAAGTGAACATTAGAAAAGGGTGAATGCTTGTAATTAATTGAATGTTTTTCTTGTAGTTTATAATTTTAATCACGTGAACCTAAATAATAAAAACCTCCAAYTTGAAAAATCARAGAGTATTTTTAAATGTTATTTTARTCGATAAATAATCCTGAGTTCTTCAGCTGGTTTCCTGGCAAAATTTACACAAAACCGAATTTTATGTGCTTTTTTTTTTCCTGGGGTGAAGAAAATATTAATGTGGATTTTTCCTCATACCTCCAGATTAAAAAAAAAAAAGTACAGTGCAAATATGTTAAGGTTTGTTTTAAATATATGCAAATATTTTAAAACTCCCCACATCATTTCTTCAACTTTGCATCCATTTAGCTGGTATATCTATGCCATTTCAAGTATGCATTTTGCAGTGTTAATAATTTCTGTGGTCAGTGTCTATTTAACTTAAAATAGAAACCTCTGCAAAGCCTCTGAAGGCAGTTAATCTTCCTTGGTTAGAACAAAAATTTCACAATTAAAATAACACACCTACACACATTGGCTTGTCAAGCTGAGAATAAAAAAGAATTCTTTTCCGAAGTCAGTCTTCTGCTATTTAAGGTGTCTCCTGGTTAGTTGAAAAAATGCAGAGGGAGGCTGTTCTGGGAGSATATAGGAGCTCATGGGGATGGCTAGGCTGTGAATGTGCAAAAAGCCCAGCGTGTGTAACAGCAGCATGTCTAACCAGGATGTCTGGCCACTAATTATGGGGAACAGGACAGGAGATAAGAGCTGACAACTCCAGGGCTCTGGCAGTCTTCTTTAGAGTGTGAGAGTGAGGTAGGACTTGCACATGAATGAAACTAAATGTGCAGGCTAAGTCTTTTTGACAATGTTGGGTCATTGCCTCACACTTCTGTGCTGTGTCTTATTCAAATGCCAGCAAGCTTMATCAGTAATCTTAAGTTTCATTTATTTAATAAAATAATCAGACTGTAATGACTACAATGTCTGTTTTTTTCTTTTTATTATTTATTGTGAGAATCCTACACTGTAAAATTGCATCACACAGTGTTAATATGCCTGGAGAGTTTAATATCAGAGACTGTCTCCTCACTAGAATTGTGTGGGGTTTTTTTTTTTACATGTGATAATTATAAGTTTAATCTCTTTAGTGATCTTCTAATGTGTGCTGAAACTATGGCTTGGATGTGTGCTCATGGCTTGTATATTTAGGGCRGTGAATCAGTGCTACTTTCAGTGGTTTCAATATTTCAGCATTGAACAAACACAGTCCTGGGTGAATTTAACCCAGTARTGAGGAGGTTATTCTTGACCAAGCAACTTTGGCTCAGGGGTTTMTGTAGTTGACAGAAATGCAAAGAATCTCTTGTTACTTTTACTTAGYGTTACGAATGACTACAATGAACTAGGCTTTTTGTTGTTTAATGTCATTTTATGTTATTTGCTAACTGAAAAATGTCTAGGTTGCAAATATTCAGGTGTCCAAACTAGAAAATCTAGGAACAAACATTGCTCCCAGTGTCAGAGGAGTGTACCTGGTAGGAAATATGCTTGCAGTCTGTAACAGCATGCATTTCCTAGATTCCTTCCTTTAGTGCTCACAGTTTACCAAATAGGTTGCTATCAACTTGTTTCCAAAAATCATTTGGTGCATGGCTCTGCCAACTATAACATAGAGGCTGAATTCCCCAGGAAGCAGCGATYCAATTTCCTTTTATGGACTTTTCTCTGGTTTGTGCTGTTGTTGTTTGCTTGATGGAGACTGAGGGATTATCTTAAATCCCTGTGGAAGAGGGTGYTATTCTCCCTGTTTTATAGATTGAAGAGTAAGAACTAGGCCTAAGTCATCGATTTGAGACTCTACTTTTGAAAGTCTAARGCCTAACTTCTGTTACTAAAATGCAGTCATGTCTACCGATTGCAATTAGAATTCACAGCACTGAGTAAGAGTGATTAATTATGGTTTGATGCATTTCTTCCCTGCACCCAGGGGCTGGAAATTTTTGGTGTCATTTGAATGTGTAAACCAAGCATTMTTTTTTCCTATATTTACTTTTCATATTGATTTATGGACTTCGCAGTATCTGTAGCTGCTATTGTTACACGACTTCACTATATTGCTAAAGAAATTATGCCACTTCTTCTGTGTAAACAGTAAACAGATTGCAACCCTGAAGAAACTAGAAATTCTTAYAGAGCAAATTCTTTGGACAAGATAGAAAAGGAAGTAGTGTCTAAATTGCTTAATTTAACTGGAGAATATGAGATTTGACYATATTCATTGCAGGTAAACTTGTATCAAACTACAGGAGTTTGCACTTAAAGCATAGGATGTGTTTGTTTCTGTACAATGAAGTCTTATTTCCCTCCTATTCTATATGGAGCAAAACCTAAAACTTCAGTTAATAATAAGGAAAAAAAATAAGCTGAAAGTTCTTAGGAGCAGCTAATTGAAGTTGAGTCATGTTCTTATACATAAGTAAATCACGCCTTAGTCATGAAACTTGGAATCCTGACGAGTCAGATCCATGGTGACAAATCCTGTCATTCCAAAAATAAGTTTAAAAGGTAAWGTGACCAGGTGCTTCTCTCTTCCAGAGGCTGATAGACTGTCTCAGCTTGCTTCTAGAGAGTCCTTAGAGACAATGCATGGCAACACCATTTGGTTTTCTAAATATGGATTMATGTTTTTCTTCTGTATCTCATCTTGAGCACAGTTAAGCACTGCAATAGGTTGCACAGAGAGACTGTGCTGTCTCCATCCCTGGGGGTTTTCATGATCCATCTGTATAAAGCCTTGAGCAACCTGTGCTGATCGTGCTTGGATCGTGCCATTCTGAGGTGTTTCTCTGTTGTGGACCAATTGTCACCTAAAGCCACAGTTTAGTGATTGGCATGCTTTAGAGCAACCCATTGTACATGCAACTGTTATTAGATTTTTTTTTWAWKSYWWTTTTTTTTAGTTTAGTGAAGTGTATGTTCAAAATAAACATAATCTTCCGAAGGAGTTCTTTGAAAGTGACTTTCAACAACCCCCTACCTGTTCCACAGTAAGGGTTCAYCAAAGTTATTTGTTATTAAAACTTTGAGGGTGTTTAACTGAAGGATTTCTTTAAAAGCTTTTCCCCCCTCTTCCTGTTGGAAAATGCCTTAAGAGAAAATTTGGGATTCTGGATTATTTTAGCTTCTTAATAGTCTTCATTTGTTGCATAGAAAAAAGAAAAATCAAGTATTTCAACATGAACAAAACAAGGAATTTTGCAAAACCAACTTCTAGAGAGCAGARGCAGCATATTCTGTTCAGCTGGTTTTGTGTGTGTTGTTGGAAGGTCTGCTTGCTCATTATTAGTTAATATTTTCTAAAGTCCTTGTGTGTTAAGCCTTCAGGATGTTTATAGCACTTTTTTCACATAGTAGAGCMCTGGCAGTGGGGAAGAAATTCAAGGTCTTTAGCATAAAGCGTGGCTAGAATGTTACTTAAGAGGAAGCTTTAAAAAAAAAAGAAAATTTATTTACTGGTCCATTTCCTTGTGTCAAAGATCAATGTATCCTAATTTACAAGATTTGCTTAAAAGCCAGRGCCAAGAAACTTGAGCCTTGTTTGTTTGCATAATTTCTGTGTCTGTTACAGTATGTACTGTTTAGTATGGAGATACTTTTTGCAGTTGGACTTTGTGGTTTATTTTTAACTTATATAAGTTCTCATGGCTAAAGTGTGCTTGTGACAAAAGGCAGCAGGGGCTCTGAACGGGTAAGGCTTTCTCTGTGCTGCTTTTTTTAGTGGCTGCAGCACTGTGCTATTGCTTGCTTAGCRGTCGGGGGACAAGAAAAAGGTGCTGAAGAGATGGGCCTGGAGTTGTGGAATGGGATGAARAAGAGTGGATGAAGCCAAACTGTTGTGGGAATATAGGAAGTGGGAGTGTGCTCTGTGCTTTCYTATGGAATTATTGGTTCTGTGGCAATCCAGCTGACCAAAGAATCCCCCAGCTTTGTGAGATGCAGATGATAATTTGTGGGGAATCTGCAGAGCTTACCTTTCTTGTTGTATCAGTCTAAATTTTATAGATTTTACATGACAGCTGTAGTTGTTCATAGTTCTATGAACATAGTGAAATGAAAGACCCTGAAAAAGAAAAAAAAAAAAGAAGAGTGCAGTGAACTTTCCTTGTGAAACCTCTGCAAATTCACTTGGAGGATGGGAGGACCAAACCCTGACAAAAAATGTGCTAAAGGACTGGCTGCTGTAATAATTCTATTTTGTGAGGGTAGCATGACTCATACCACTTAATGTTCCTATCTCAGTATAYAGTTTATTTTTAAGTGGGGCTGTAAAAATAGTGTTTTTCTGTACCAGTTGTTGCTATGACTTCACAATATTTCCCTAAATACGCTTGCTCATACTTTCTCACAGCATAGTATTTGGCGTATTAAAACCTTAATTCCATCAGTATTTCCTGAGTACTGACCATTTTCATGCTTCTATGGAAAAAAAGGATAACTGTGTATTATGTAGTTCTAGTTGAGGAGGAATAAAAAGGTTTTTTTAAAAAYCCAGTCATCACAACGTGTTCCCTCATTTAAGAAAAGGTTCCTGTGTTTGAGTTTTTTCAATCTCGCCGTGTAACTTTTCAGAGTAAATTTGCAAGAATGATGCAGTTTAAGCTATTTTGTTAAAGGTAAGTGGACACTATTATTCCTTTAGACCACTTTCATTATCTCTTCTGTTTGTAATTGGAGGGGAAAAATACTGCTTGTATAGTGGGACAGTGGGATGGATGATTTGCTGAAACTTCCCTTCAAGTTTATACTTTTCCWTAAGGTTTTTTTTCCCAAAATGCTGAACTCTACAACTGTCTGCCAGATCTCTTCTAAATGGCAGATTACTTTGGTTGAAAGATCTTGGTATATTAGAGAGAAACTGCCCTAACCCTTCCTGGTGACCTTCGGAATCTCATTCYTTCCCCGTTCTGCATGGTGTGCCCAGCTCTTTAATTTTAAAATATTCTTACTAATTTGTCCAGATAGTTGCAAGCTTAGCTCTTTGGTTTCCTCCTTATGCTGCTTATAGCTGTCTAAAAAAGGACATGATAAAAAATATCAACACTTACAAATGTGATCTTTGCTTCCCTTAATGTATTGTAAAGATTGGAAGGGACAAAATTTATCTGGAAAGAACACATTCCATGTAAAGCTGTGCTGCTGGAGAAATTGAYGGTTGAATAGTGTTTTAACTTTTCCATCTTGACTCAGTAAAAGCACAGGTGGAAAAGCTGTCTTTTGGTAATTACTAATAATTTGAAGATTGTTACACTAACATGTAAAAATAATTTGCCTCTGTATGATTTTCCTTTCTAATTTGCCATTTTGCAGAACCCTTCTTATATTTAGGCTGTCTTATAAAAATAAAATTCTAACAATTGATGTTCCTGTTGTGGTTTTTAATTCCATATTCAGCGTTATGTAAGCTTTTTATGAATTGCATTATGTAAATGAATTGGATGAAAAACTGATAAGGAGAATCAGCTTGTCTTCCCAGCCAGAGTAATTTTGTTATGTGTGTGCTGCAACTGTCCAAGGAACTGTTTTATTTCAGTAGCTGGGTTTCGTTATAAACAAGTTCCTACCCTCATGGCACATTGTCTGCGTATCCAAGAAATGCTAATTTAGTGTTGAATTCTCCTTGGCCTGGGAGGCTTTCAGTGCAGTTTCTCCCGGCAGTTTGTCATATACACYGGGCACCAAGGTCAGGTTTGTAGGCATTTTCTGCTGTTCCTTTTGAAGGGGCCATGGTACATTAAGGGAAGCAAGATTCATAGTGCAAAAAAAAAGAGGGAGCTTCAACTTACAGTCTACTGATAAAAGTATTCATTCCACAAGGGGTTGTAAAGTCTGTTTACCTGTATGTATCCCTGGTACTAGTTAGAGAGAAACTTGGCTGGAGAGATCTAAACAGGAGAACTTGACGAAGTATCTGTGGAGATTGGACAGGGCTTTGCGTGTGTGTTTTGGGAGGCAGCTGTTTCCTTTCTCTCCTACCTCTTGGTCTCCAGCCCACAAACGGCATTTGTGGATGCAAGTTGCCTGAATTTTTGTCTCAGTAATGTTTTTGATATTAATCTTACATGTTAGTTTAGGTAACCCAAACCTTTTTGATACCTGGTGATTTGCAAATAATCATCCATTTCAATAAGGATAGATCTTATTTTTCTTCATGACAGCTGTGTCTGTAAAAGTGAAAATGCCTGAATTGTTAAAGTAATAAGCTTATAATAAAGCTTAGAATTTGGAACTGATGGGTTTTCTGTTTGTTTTGCAAAAATAGAACAATGACACAGAGTATGGTAATACGTCGCAAATAAAATGCAGGAAAACTGAGGGTCAGTTTCAGCTTCTAGGGAAAATAATTCTGCTACGGGGAGACCTGCCATCATGGAGCCTATAACGCGTGGAACAGATACGGCATCATGTCATCATACAGAATTTTCAGCTGCTTTAAAATGCATARGAGTGGTGCAAGCAATAACAAGTAGCTCAGGTAGCCTGGGGCTTTCTGAAATGTCATAAACTGAACTCAGGCTTCTGTGAGGGAGGTTGGTCTCACCTCCTGTGTGTAACTTATGTATGTGATGCTCTTCATGTTGGTTTTGCTTTCYRTTGTTWCTGAGGAAGCTCTSRTTTGTATTAGTRGATGCCTTTTAGCTTTCAAATAGATTATTTGAATCTAGAATTCTTATAGAAATAAAACTTTTCTATTTTGAAATGAAGATATTTATTTTTCTTTAAATCAACAAGTTTTGGCCTTAATATTTCCAGTGGGTTTCATTGTATAACATAGATTTCCAGTGAAAAATGAATAGGAATTGGTGAGGTTATTGTTGCAGAAGCAAAGGTCAGTTGATTGTCTTGTTAGAATGCTCTGAAAGTGGAGCAGTTAATGAGTAAGCATCTTGCTGCTCAATCTTTTCTTCTTGTTGTAATAGGAGATTTTATGATTAAAGAAACTCAAGAGTCTAGTGAAATGTGATATATGCAGATGCATTGAAAGTTTTCTGGGCAAACAATGTCATGGTAAGAGCCACAAACTTTCTGCAGAAGTTTTCTATTGCAAAATGCCATCTGTGGCTACCTCTTGTTTTTATTTGTCATCCCTAGATATTGAAACATTGAATGAAGTTACCTAACTGAACTTTTTTTCATAACTTCATTACTCGTCTTCATTAATAATGTTCATAAATGTTTTTTTTCCTGTTTTTACAGATTCTGAAGGTGTTTCAGCTCTGAATACTTACAAGCTCTTCATACGTAGCAATGTCTGGCTCGTATGATGATTCCGTTGGAGTAGAAGTTTCTAGTGATAGCTTCTGGGAGGTAATCCAAATGTTTTATGCAATATTTTAATTTTTACTCTTATTGTACAAAATCTGATTTTTGTTCACTGTAAACTGTGGAGAGAACTGCAATACAAGACACCATTGGTTATTGTGATCTGCAGAAATAGCCTTCAGGGTAGAAATTACCTTTTAGATTTTGACCTAGTTCTGTCAAAGATTTTAATGGGCACAAAATTGAGGATTATCTATTTGGGTAAGGTATGGAATTCAGAATCAAACCTATGTCAATGTTTATTGTCAAGGAAGGGCATGTGTGGGTGGCTTTTAAAATGATCAGTATGAAATCTAAAGTAACTGTTCCAGGCTACACTAAGTGTACATAAATTAGTGTGGATTTACTGCCTGTCTCCTGTTTGTATCTGGATATAAACTTTTTTGAGAGAAGTTATGCTTATTTCAATGTAAAATGTAGAAAGATATTATAMAGTACTWTGTAGTGTTAGTAATTTGTGCTGCYCCAATCTGACAGAGGCTTTCAGATGCTATAATTTAAGCTTTAAAAAAAGGCAGGTTCATGAAGCAGAAAGCCTTTTACAAAAACAAGTCTTTTTCTTACAGTAAAAAGAAAGGTTTGACAGTGTCAAACACAGTTGGAGRTAAGTAGGCTGTCCAAATTAGCTGTATTCAGTAGGTCAAACTTCTACAATTTGAGAGGGAGCTCTTTTGAGTTTGATGTATAGCAAACATGAAAATGGCCAGGGGGAGCATGTCTGAATATTTCTATTTCCAGTGGCCTGTGTAATCACCTTGATTTTGGTGATCTGATCTATCACAGCTGCTTWGATTTCCAGGGGGTCCTTCCAACCTCAATTATATTGTGTGTTTTGTYTTATGCTGAGGGAATTTCCTGAGCAGAGTTCCTTGGTAGAAAGGAACTTGCCTCAAAATAAAGTAAGGAGGCAGTCGGGAAAAAAAGAATTCTGGACCAAAGGGGATATTTTGTGTTGAGCATCATATACTTGGCAGGAGAACATGATTTCTGGCTGGCTGTTCTGTACAAGCTCTTGTCTTCCATCAAATACTCATGTCTGGAGCATAAAAGCTGAGTAAATAAGAATGAAAATTCTGTAAACTAGGATGATTATGTTTGGACAAATTTGAACTCAAAGAATTAAATCTATTAAAGGATGATCAAAAATAGCAATTACCTTAAATTAGGACTTCCATGAAAGTTTGCTTAAATGTATTTGATGCTTGTGATAGGTAGGTTAAAGGTGATTSTGCTACTGATGACTTATTATACATCATTTTGTAAACACTACTTCTTAAGSCTGTTTTTTGGACTTTTCTGTGTATTCTTTACAAAAGGTCTGTCTGTTTCATRAACAATGTGAGTAGGCTAATGTATAATGCATGAGCATAGCTTTATATATCCTTGGATATAAAAAAGTTAGACTTCTGTAATGCCATCAGTTGATTTCCTTGTAGGACTTTGTATACTTTCTCTTTTTTATGTATGACCACAAAGATTGTTCTTTGTTGTCAAAAYGATATTTGAAAAGTCGTGGCAGTCAGGTGAAATTGGAGGTGACTGGAAAAAGTGAAACATTGTACCCATCTTTATAAAGGGCAGGTAGGAGGAATTACTGGGAATTACTGACCTGTCCTCACCTCTGTGCTGGGGAGATCAGGGGACAGACCCCCTCAGAAGCTCTGATAAGGCACAAGGAGGACAGGGAGGTGACTTGAGACAACCAAGGGCAAGTCCTGYCTGACCAACCCAGTGACCTTCTCCAGTGACTCCATCAGTGGGCAAGTGAAAGGGTACAGGTGTCATTAATGTGGACTGCTGTGAAGCCTTTCTTTCACCTGGTCCCCCACAGCATCCTTCTCTCCAAGGGGACACCTGGATTGCTGAATGGAAAAGGAATTTCATGGTGGTTGCATGCAGAGGGAAGCAGTCAGAGGCTCAGAATCCCAGAATGGACATTGGTTATAACTGGTGTCCCCCAGGGGTCAGTACTGGGACCAGTTATTTAATATCTTCATTAGGAATGAGGGCACCCTCAGCAGGTTTGCAGGTGACACCAAGCTGAGGGTGCAGTGACAATCCAGAGGGACCTGGACAAGCTCAAGCAGTGGCCCATGGGCATCTTAGGAGGTTCAACAAGACCAAGAGCTGGTGCTGCCCCAGTGTCAGGGCAACCTCTGGGATGGATCCAAGCTGGGGATGAGCAGATGGAGCAGCCCTGGCAGAAGGACTTGGGGGTGCTGTGGGTGACAGCTGGCCCTGCCCCAACCGTGTGTGCTGGGACCCAGAACCAGCCCTGTGCTGGGCTGCGCCCAGAGCCCCGTGGGCACCAGGACAGGAGGGGATTCTGCCCCTCTGCTCTGCTGAGCCCCCCCTGCAGAGCTGCATCCAGCCCTGGGSCCAGCACAGCAAGGACAGGGAGCTGCTGGAGCCAGTCCAGAGCAGGGACACCGAGGGGATCAGAGGGATGGAGCAGCTCTGCTGGGAGGAAAGGCTGAGAGAGTTGGGATTGTTCACCTGGAGAAGAGAAGGCTTTGGGGTGACCTCACTGTGGCCTTGCAGTGCCTGAAGGGAGCCCACAGGAAAGATGGAGAGAGACTCTTGATAAGGGCCTGGAGTGACAGGACAAGGGGGAATGGCTTCACACTGACAGAGATGATGTTTGGATTGAATATTGGGAAGAAACTCTTCCCTGTGAGGGTGGTGAAGCCCTGGCACAGGTTGCCCAGAGAAGCTGTGGCTGTCCTATCCCTGGAYGTGTTCGAGGCCAGGTTGGATGGGGCTCTGAGCAGCCTGGGATAGTGGAAGGTGTCACTGCCCATGGCAGAGGATTGGAATGAGATAATCTTTGAGGTCTCTTCCAACCCAAGTCATTCCATGATTCCATGATACTTCTGGTTTGGAGTCATCTTCCCAAAGTAAATTTGACTGGTATTTAGTCTGAAACCCCTCCTTTTTGGTATGTTCTGAATTGGTTCTTTTGTTTCTGAAAATTGCAAGTTTGAATTCTGGTCTTCATCTTTCTCAAAAGTGTTTAACAGTTTTGATCAATTGTTTTATTTGACTTGATTAGAAAAGATGTGGTGCCTCTGGAATGCCATCTGAGTGCTTCATGCCTCAGGTCACAGGAAGTAAAGAACTCTTAATCACCTTGGAAGTTGTTTTGTTACTACAGATTCTGTCATTTAGACTGTTTTTAGAGGTTTTTTAGGATTTTTGACACAGTAAGTTTTTTCTTTGTTTTTAGAGGCAGCTTACAGTTTGTTAAAAGTCACCTTGCTATGTTTTACTGCCACTGCTGAAAYCAGTGCATGTATTTAAACTTGGCCACAGCGCAGAAGTGACAGTCTGGCAGGGTGAGCTTTTGAGTTTGTTCCCTCATGCTCCAAAAGAGCTCAGATTGATTTACCTTTGAACTGTGCTGCAAAGCCCATCTTTTTCTTGAAAGACATTTAGGAAAGAGTGAAGTGGCTGGCTGGGGGGCCTAGGGGAAAAACTTACAGTGAAAACTGTTTTTTTGCTTACTGTATATCTGCTGAAACTAAAACACTTTTAAGTTGTTGAAAGTTGATGTTCTGTTGAGCTGATAAGAAACTGTGCCTAATAAAATGTTGATAAGTGAACTTCAAAGTTTTTGCCATTGTTGTTGAAAGAAATTTCATTGTCTTTAGGAAATGAAACACTCTGTTCTCTGTCAGTTTTCCAGCTCTAGAAGGCTTCAGTTTCTTTTGGAATTGTCACTGCCTTTGCTATGGTTTCTTACTGAAAAATGTGAATCTAGAATCTGTGGTTGCATGCAGTAATTTACAGCCCTAACCTTGTCTGCTTTCATATGCTCAAACTGTCCACGGAGCAATTCAATGCAGGTTACTTCATCTGTGGAGCTTTTTTTATTAAGTTGCTATTTCAATACTGTTCATGGAAACTTCCAGTTCCGGCACTGAGAGTTAAGCTCAGTGCTGGAAATTCAATACAAATAGCAACTTGTTTCCTCTAAAGGTCAGTATTTTTTATTACAGCATGGATACTGTTATCAGGTTCTGATTTGTGGTTGGRAAATTGTCTTGTTGAAAGGGGATTGGAGAAGTTGCTGTTTGGACTTGTTCTCTTGGTGATAGCTTACTGTAGATCTGACAGTCAAAAAATGTGGGAAGGACAAGGCTTAGGCAGAGGTGGTATCTTAGAATAGCTGATATGACTGAAAAAAAACAGGCTTTCAGAATTATACATGTTTGTTTAGCATAGGAGCTTTCACAATTAATTTTTTTTTTTTTTGTGTTTGGTTAACCCAGAATGTTACTTAAACACTTTTTGTGTTCTAGCAGGATGAGAAATCAATTTTCAGGAGAACAAATCCTTTTCCTTTAATTTGTCCAGGTGTTTAGTCAATAAAGTACTTTAGGAGTCAGGATTTCATACATGTTTTAATAAAGGTTGCTTAGAGAACTACTAAGAAAAGACTTTCTGAAAGGTAATTCCCACAATAACAGTGGAGGATTTCACTGAAGCTTCAGTTGTAGTAGTGTCTTAAATTACTTAAGAAATGGAAGTTTCTCTCCTAGTTAATTTTTCTGTCAAGCCTCAATGTACCTTGGTATGTCTGGTTAAGCTCATAACTGTCTGGGTGCAGAAATCCTAAAGACTGAGGAATCTTGTTGTTATGCTCCATGAAAGAATTCCTTCATCTGTGGTGTCTGGCCGACAAAAATGATGTGCTTTGGGTAATCAAAGGTTATTGCTGATAGCCTGAAGCAGGGTGGCAGCAAGTTTTCCAAGGGAAAGTGGAAAATGTACAATTTGAAACCTTTTGTATATCTTTTTAGTCTATCTTATGGAGTCTAAGCATTCGCATGCTGTATGTAAATGCATCTCAGTTTGTTATAATMATTTATGGTACTTTCTGCATCCAAAAATAGGCTGTGGCAAAGCTGGYTAGTTCCAACCTTGCGCTGCTTTAGTGAAAGTGGGCAGACCTATTGGCCTTTTCCTACTGAAGTAGTTTTGGAATGTCCATGAAAGAATCTAGTATATTAGTAACTAACAAAATGCATAATAAAATTTGCTTTCTGTTTATTAAGCTCCAGCCTTATGCTTGATAGTCACTGTCAGAGACACATTAGATGAAAAAACGCCTTGGGTAAACTGAGACCAATGGTCTTGTTCAGTTACATATCTGTAAGGTAAGAAAGCCAATGAGTGAGTGTTCCTAGAGATCAAAGTGGAAGTGTATGCATATCTTGCAAGGTAAGACATCCAAAGGAGCAGCTACCCTGCCTGTGGAAGCACTTATTTTAATGAGCTGTAGATCCCTCAGAGACTGTGTGCTCCTTATCCCCATGGTRTGCTTCCTTATCTCCCTTGACTTTCTGCTAACATCAGCAATATGGAGCCCATTCATTGCAGGGGTGTTTAAACACCTACTTACCCAAACAGAAAGTCATTCTGAACAGYTGCTAAACCTGCAGCTGGGATTATYTTAGTCCTGTGAGTGAGTCCCTTGGAAGACAGGACCTGGTGTGCATTTTGAAGTGCTGAGCATATAGCTTTTGTTGCATTCTGGAGGATTTGCTCAGCATTCACCAGGAATATAAGACTTCCAGCCTCAGAAAATCCAAGTCCATCCCCTGTGTAGTATTGGTGAATCAAATTTGGCCACTGTTTCCATTGCCATTGTCCCCTGCGCCCTTCTAACCACATAAAAAACCAACAAAACAAACCACTATAAAAACCCAATCCCCAGAAAAAACTCCACCAACCAAAGCRAGGCCCAAATGCAACTCTCTGGATAAAAAATATTTGAACTCTACAGCAGCAGATTCCTGTCACATATGCATTTTTTTAATCTCCTAACTTTGAGCAACAGAATGTTTTTCATTTATGTTGCCAGTTGTTTGCTTTACTGGTGTATTTAGCTTAAGGTTTTGTGCATTTAAGAGCATCCTCGGGATTTTTCTTGTAACCAGTGGTGAAATTATATTCATGAATTCAAACTTACTCAGAGYTAGTGCTCATAGGTACTTGGACTGTGTATGTGCTAATTATGCACCAAGATAATTATTTTTATTTGTAAAAACCACACAGTGGTTGTAGATGTCAATGCTGGTTGAAATGTTTGGAAACTTCCCATTTGACGTAGCTGGAAAGAAATTTTGCTCATGGTTAAATGGAATGCTGGAAATAGTGTGTCCCCGTGTTGGCCATTGGTACATGTGGGTTTGACTGTGAACCTGTAAAGCTTATTATTCTCTTACATGGCCAGGAGTATTTGCCCATAAAAATACCCTTGTTGACTTTCTTCTGAATGGTTCCAGTTCATAAGGGCTGACTTGTYATGAATAAGTTCTGCAAGGTTGGAAAAAGAGTTGATATCAAATCTATTTTCAGGCATTTGAAACTCCTGAAGTATTTGTGGTTATAATAATTATCATGATATGATGAAATTACCTAACAGGAGTTTAGCAATAACTGAATGTTTGCCACCTTCTGGGCTGTTAACAAATGAAAATACTCTTCTTTTTTTTTCTCTCAGTGTACCAGAAAAACCTGCAAAGTGTGTTTGACACATTTTTATGCTTTTAGACTTTTATGCTGCTCTGTGAATATACCTTAAAATAAAATTTAGTCTAGCAGCTGAGGTAAAGGAACCTATGTAATTAAAGACTCTCCCTTTGTGTCTATTGCTGTGAAATTGTAGAATAATCAGGTTATAAATGTTGAGATATTCCCACAAAAGATCCTATCAGTGACAGTGCTTGGCTGCCTTGGTACAGAGAGCTGCCTGWAGTGCCAACAATAGGATGATAAATGCCTCATCAGAGGGTGCCTCTGTTTTTCTCTCTGAATTTTACAGAGTCCCTAAACTTTAGATTTCACAAAGGGTTGGAGGTGACATTGCTGAGCTCATGCCTGAGAGGAAGTACCAAAATCAGAAGGAATGCTTTCTTGATTAAGCTAAATGAAGACCTGAAGGCATCTATAATGCCTCTAAGAGAGAAATGGAGCAAAATAGGATCAATTGAGGCAAAGCTTAATATTTTTTGCAGTGGAAAAGGGGAAAACTGATGGTTACTTCAGCTTAAAAAAAACTGGGAGAGTGACGCRAAATTATGAATCACAACTTTTTCAGAATTGATTGCATCCATAAAATGACCATTATAGTAGTATTTTTTAAAAATAAATTCTTGGGGTTCTTTGCTTTTGAAATATTTCTGACAACTAAGGGTAAACAGCAAYTGTATTCAATATAATGTAATAAACTATCTCTTTCAGATGGATGTAGTGTTGATGCTAAAATGAAAGTAGGATATAGTTTTTAAATACCTATTTTTCTTCTTGAAATTGTAAGAATYTTTGTAATCTTGTAATTTACTTTCTGTAAGCAAAGGTTTTATTTGTAGAACGTGGAAGCTTACAACTTCATGACTTAGTTATCTGCTGTCTGTTTAACAGGAAATAACCCAATGTTCAGAATGATCAGAAAATTATTCTAACTAGCAAAATCATATATGTTCATATAGTGTACAGGGCTAACTGAGAAATCTGAAAATGGCCAGGCATTATGTAAATGTGTTTCTGACTGAAACAAAGAAACACAGGATTCTTTTGTTTGTTTTGTTCCTGGTTAGTTACTACAAATAAAAGGATTTGTCATTTTTAATTTGCTCAAATACTTCTTCTTAAGAGGAAGGGGGAGGTCTTGCAGAATGTTTACTCTTTTCCTTAGAAATTAGAGAAAAGAATCTTGAATAAACAATGTATAGTGTTATGTTTTTCAGAGTTCAGAGTGTCTTGAGTGTGTTTCTAGGTTTTTCATTTATTGTTTTAACTTATCTATAGTTAGTCTAGTAGTTCCTTGGCTACAAAAGATTGGAATTCTTTTCCCTTTAATTGGCTCTGTGGTCCAAGGACCTTGTCCTTCAAACCTCATCTCCTACAGTGACAGGCTGCACATTCCACATTCAAAAATTTGTCATTGCAGTGTCCATAACTTAAGATGCAATTTTTTAAAGAAACCACTACGTTTTTTAAATGTTACATGCCAAGTTATAACTTACGTTCCCTGTAATCGAACACAGGAAAAAAAAGGCTGGATTTTCAAAATTCTAGCATTCCTCATAGACCAAATTTTAGTCTAGAAGTCTTTCTCTGCAATGGTAGGTTATTTTCTAATATTGGAGGCATTGGTCCTCTTTATACTGATTCTAAACTGTGCTGCTGAGTTCCTTCAGTCCTCTTGTGGAGAAGGAGGTAGTGTGGGGGAATTATCTGTGGTCTGCATTCARCTCTTTAAAGGTGGCCTTATGTGAGAACAGTGAATGAATCATAACAGGTAAAGCTCAGTTCAGTTCTCTAAATACCTGCCTGAAATTTGGTGACTGCTAGATATTACCATGAGGTTAGAATTTGCTCAGAGAATGCAAAATGGAAGGATTAAATATACCACAAGGCAGCCAACTCTCATTCAATATTAGCATTCAAAATGCTAATTAAATGGTGAAAATTTATGAAAGGAAATGTTAGTGCTACAGACATAAATCCCTAAGCACATAACTGATGACAGCAATTGATGCTAATATAAGGCTTCAGTAGTAGTGCCAAGCTAACATAACCTGTTTTAAAAGTCTGCCTGACTGTGAACCTACAGCTGGAATAATTTTAAGCAGATGAATGATTTGTCTTTCATTACAAAGGCTGTGGAAAATATTCTTAGAGGTATTTAATTTTCTTAACACTTTTATGTATGTATGACTGCCTACTTCTCGATTTCCATTTCTGCTGAAAATGGGAGGTCATTTTTCATGGTTTCTTGGTAATAGATGCAACTAGTTGACGTGGATGCATTGACTATCTCTGGTAGCTTCTTATCTTCAATTATACCATGGYTTATGTTTAAATGTGCAGGAGATGTGTGTATGCATTTGTTGACATGATTTAGACAAATCAGTGAATGCTAACTAATGCATTACTTAGAGGGTAACTAAATTCCTTTCATGTATTGAAATGGATCTAGTCCAAACCAGAAAACATGCTCAAATGAATTCTTTGAAGCYACTGTCTAAGAGAAAGGGCTTTGTCCTGTCATTGATGGTTTTGATTTTATTTTTTTCCCAGATTTAATGAGAAGTCCTAACATATGTCTGTATTTTTCAGTAGGGTCATTTATTCTTCCAGCATTTAGTATAGGATTTTTTCCCTTTTAAGAGTATTTCCCTGTATACTATTCTTCTCAAGCAAACTGCATGTACATCAGCTGCCAAAATTCTGAATAAATGTGAACCTAAAAGTTGGATGTTTATCTGTGTGTCAGATGTGAAGCAGATACGATTCAAATGTAAAAATGACTAACATGCTTTGAGTATTTGAATGTTCAATCTACTGCCTTACTGCTAATCTTTATTTTTCAGTCAGGTGGTTAGGGCAGATAAGAAACTCACTGTGATATTTAATAGGCTGTGCAAGTTCTGTTAACAGAGTTCTTCGGTCTTGTTTAATGTTTACAAAAGCCAGCCTGAGTGACCTTGAATTCAGTGGAAATATTACTCTGGGAGCAGAATAAGGCTTTTGTTCCTTCCAGACATTTAGATTTGTTAATCCATGTTGGTGTGTGCTGAAGAGTGAAAGGGGAGTGTTAATTATATCATGGATGTTCATTCTATAGTGTGCACTTTTCTCCTATGTCCTCATTTTACTGTAGCTTGTACATTAAGCAACTGTGGGTTTTTATCTTTAGTATTCACAATTCTAGGTATGGGAACTCTGTGTCATTGCAGTCATTATCTTCCCACATTAAATTCTGGAGTATACTTTGGAAATAATTGCTATCTGGTGTTTTGTCAGCAGTGACTGCATTCTTAAAAACTATTATTATGGTTGATAGAGATGTTGCAATGCTCCTTTGCATGTCTTTGCAGTTTTATTAATCCTGAATGATTGAACATAGCATAAAATTAAGGTATTAGGTACTCAATAATAAACATTGAAGATGGAAATAAATACTGATTTTCTCCCAGTTTTCTTCACTATCTAGAACATTACCAAGAAATAATAATKCAGAACAATTGTGGTGACTGCCCATAATTTCATTGCAAGACTAATAAAATATACTAAAGCTTTCACTTCTAAAATTAACAACTTTTTTTTTACAGGGCAACTTGTGGCCTTTGTTGTATTGTTGCAGTTAAGTTTTATGATTAATGAACTTAAGATTAAGATTAATGARCCTTATTCTATGATTTATTATTTCGTGCTGTATTGTCTTGCTCTCAGTTAACACTATTTGTGTTAATTAGAGATTTAGCTGCTTTTCAGAGCTTTCAAGCACAAATTAAGTGTTTGTCTCTTGCTAGGTTGGAAATTACAAAAGGACAGTAAAACGAATTGATGATGGCCACAGACTTTGCAATGACCTTATGAATTGTATTCATGAGCGTGCACGGATAGAGAAAGTTTACGCTCAGCAGCTCACAGAATGGGCTAAAAGGTGGAAACAACTTGTGGAGAAAGGTAATGCTTTCTGATTTTGAAATCTGATAACTTTCTCAAATGGAAAAAAAWGTTTCTGTATGTCTTTATTTTGGTAAGTATAAAGTAGAAATATTGTACATTTTAGCCTATAATGGATAGGCTCTTTGCAACAGGCTCAGTAATGTGACAAATGACCAAGCATATTTTTTATAAAACACCAACAAAACAAAGCCCTRCTCTTTTGCAAGTTTGCTTGTTTCTTGCTGAAGCAGGTGAATCTTACCTCTAGTACTGAATTATGTTCTAGAAAATGTCTGTTTCTAGATGATTAATACTGTAGTTTGAAAAGGGATTCTGCATAATAAAGGGGCAGTGATTGTGGGGCAAAGACTAATTTTTAAAGATCTAGGCATTGCTTTAATGGAAGGCTAAATTGATACCATTTAATATATTCTGCAATAATCCTTTCATGGATATCTACCCTTCAAAAACTACATTGAGAAACTGAAGGCAGTTCAAAGGGGAGCTCAAATGTGGAATACTGAGAATTGYGGTACAGGGGTAAAGACTCCAGATTAAATGAGTATTATTTTTCCTTGCTTAAAAACTTGTAATACTCTAGTGTTATATGAAAAGAAATAGTTCCCTTTTCTAGGTTTGCATCARCATTGCTGTTTACAAGTGAATATAAGTCAATAGTTTCAGGTAGTTTCTTGGGATTTTAAGTTCCATGTGGGTGATGGTTGCTGAGAATGACACTTTCTGTTGTGTTTAGGCCCACAGTATGGAACAGTAGAAAGGGCTTGGTGTGCTTTTATGTCAGAAGCTGAAAAAGTGAGTGAACTACATCTAGAAGTAAAAGGTTCACTGATGAATGAAGATTTTGAAAAAATCAAGAACTGGCAGAAGGAAGCCTTTCATAAGCAAATGATGGGAGGATTTAAGGAAACCAAAGAAGCAGAAGATGGATTTAGGAAAGCTCAGAAACCCTGGGCAAAAAAGCTGAAAGAGGTACAGCAGTAGATTATGTATTAGATATCCTGTGTTATAATATACTAATGTTTCAAATCTCTATAAGGGAGTAAACTCCCTCTTCTTTCTGCTGGACCCTCCTTTCTCTAAAAGATCTCTTGCTTTCTGTCCTCTTCTGAAAATAAGTATTTTTCTCTTGGTCTCTCCTAATCTTCGTGAGTTCAATGAAAATCTGGAAAAAGCRGAATATAAGTTATCATTTTAAAAGTATCTGATTTCATGCACCTGAAAGTTACAAATTGCTCAAGTAAATGAGGGAAAAGGTGTTTGTGGGGTTTTTTCCCCTCACATGTAACATTATTCTTAAGTAACAGGTTGATAGAAGATGGGGAGCAGGTGAACAGGGGCACGAGGTAAAAGTGTTCAGTTGGGGACTTTCCATAAACCTTTTATTGAGTCTGTTCAACACTCTCTAAGCTGTATGAGTGACGTTTCTTGTATGGTGAAAGACTGATGCAGTAATTCCCTTATGTTGATTCTTATGGGTTGTTCATTCTTTGGCCTAAATGAAAAAAAAAAATCCCCCCAAAAAAGAAAGAACATCCTGAAACAAAACCTGACACTTTCTTCAATGCACCATGATTTTATGGCTAAGATGGTTGCTCTAGGCTGTCCCAGATGCAAAGACTCAAATCTCCTTTGTAGGTGGAAGCTGCAAAGAAAGCTTACCATGCAGCCTGCAAGGAGGAGAAACTGGCTATATCCAGAGAAACAAACAGCAAAGCTGATCCAGCACTCAACCCTGAACAGCTGAAGAAATTACAAGACAAAGTGGAGAGAAGCAAACAAGATGTACTAAAGGTATACTGTATGTTAATATACTGTGTATGTCTGCAGTCTTTTTTAAGCTACACCTTGTACATATTTAAGCTTTTTTTTCCTCCTGAATGTGCTGTGAACACCAGTTCACACAGCTCRCTATCAGTTACACTCTTGTACCAAAGTTTAGTTTTCTCCCAAGAATGTTTTCTTGCCAAATTCTTCTTCTCTGAAGAATGAATAATGTATTGCCTCTATTTCATTTAAGTACTTTCAGCAGGGAACTAAGCACAATAATCCAGMAAACTTGTAGGGCAGAGTTCTACTGATTTGCTAGTGAGGGCTGAGCTATTTCACTTGAGAGTCTGTCTGAGAGATGGATGCCTAAAATTTGCTGACATCTAAATATGTCATAATTCTGAGTGCAGCATGCATTTTTAAAAGAAATTAAGCTGATATAATCCACTTAAATAAATGCTGTTCTCTTGCACAGTTTGCTTTATCTCCTCAGTGGGCTGCTGCTTAGAGGCTTTTAATGTGTGACTCTACAAGAATGTCTTTTTCCTTTGAGAATGCTGTTCAGGGATCTGGAATGTTATATTCCATCAGTTGGGATCTTTTAATCCCTGCCTGTGGAGAACTTCTGTAAATTAGTGCAGAGTCTGAGGTTGTATATGTTAGCWGAGCTCACAGTGTATGCAATTTATGTTCACAAAGATACACACARTGTTTGGGGCTTTGGTCATAACTCACAGTGCACCATGTAAATTACTAAAGGAGAAAAGACCACAATTTAAAAGATCCCCAGATAACTTCAATAACTTGAAAGACTTCCTGCTCTGATTTATTCTGTWGCTCCTTTGGATTTTATCTTTTGGATTTTGGAGACATTTGCCATGGTTTCTGTTCATAAGGCAGAGAAGAGGCTTAGAGRTGTTTTGTAGCTGTTCTGCAGTTTACTTAGATAGATCTCATTGTGCCCTAATGTAGGTACATGTAGTGGTCATGACAAGAGATTGCAGCTTRGCAACTTCTGGTCTAAATCTTGGCCATTACTACATTGATAAGTTTGTTTTGTGCGGTAGTAATAAAATACATTGCTAACAGTTTGGTTTTGTACCCTCAGACAAAAGAAAAGTATGAAAAATCACTGAAAGAATTAGATAAYGCCACTCCTCAGTATATGGAGAACATGGAGCAGGTATTTGAACAGTGCCAGCAGTTTGAGGAAAAACGGTTGCGTTTCTTCCGAGAAGTGTTACTGGAAGTTCAGAAACACCTTGACTTGTCCAACGTTGCAAGGTAAAACTGTAAGACTTCAAAATTAATGCTAATGTACTGTGAAAAGTAATAATTGCTTCAATTAGATCAGAGTTGAGTGTCTGATTTCTTTCTGATGTGTTGCTTCAGTTTGAAAGTGTAAGTAAAAGACATTAATTCTTTTTTTTGTCTAAAATGAGATGAGCACCTATTTCTAAGGTTTGCCAGAATCAACAAACCCTCATTCTTGTGGCCTTTTATAATAAAATATGTTCCAATTAGAAAGGATTCAGAGCTTAGAATCAAAAAATGCTGGATCAAAGATTGGGAAAAGAAGGTTTTGGTGTATTGTGTCTTGCATGTTTCTTAAAGAATAAACTAGAATTTATTAATGCAGGACAGCATGAAATTTATTTATTTACATTTATTGTTAAAATATTAGAGCTCAGTAAAGAATTACCTTAATCTGAGGATAAATGTTAAAGATCCATAAATTAACCAGTGCTGAATTCTTGTCCATCTTAATTTCAAAGTCTGCTCTTTATACTGTCATGTCTTGTACTTTGGTCTCTCTGTGTGAGCCTTCATTGTATTTCAAGAAAGCTAAAACTTTTGCTAGGGAGCTCAAGACCCTTGAATACTTGCAGTGAGTGCTGTAACAATAGTGGAATTTTACACCCCACTTCTAATAGCAGAGATCATGTGTGCTCTGGATAGCACTTCAATTACAAGGAGAAAAGGAAGAACCGAGTTTGATTTTAACCCTGAGCAGTGTTCCAAACTGGCTTGCTAAGCAGTCACACAAATATTAATGCTGGCCTGAGTGAAGGGGGTGACATAGAGGCAAGAAAAAATATAGAGCAAGTAATAGGTAAAGGCAAACCCACTTATTTTGGCATCATTATTTTTTGGGTTGCTTCAAAGTTCTTATGGAACTGCTGTGGGAGATGGGTTCTTTTTACTCTCAGAGTAGATAGATGGTAGAATTGCTGCCCATTTGATTCAATGTAATGAGGTTAAAGGAAACTACAAAAAAAAGGAATAAATGGGAAATAGTTGACTTAATGGGCAAGATTGGAGGAAGACTATGGAAAATAACCAAGTGGAGAGGCAACGATTTCCTTTTAAGAGAATTCCAGGAGTGGACATAATAAGGTGCGAACAAAGAACAGAACCATTAGGGCGAAACTAGGGAAAAAGCAGCTGTAACTGTTTATCTGTTTCCTAATCTTTGCCTCTTTTAGTAGAGAGATAAAAGGTGTAGAATTAGTCCCCAAAATGAAGTTTGCTTTTAAACTTAAATAATGCTAAAGAGCACAGTCCAGAAAATAACCCTGCCATGTTTTCTACACATGTAGACCTAAAGTTTATTGTTAACTGATGGCTGGCTACTGGGTCAAAATGATGTATTCAAAATTATGTATTCTCTTTCTCAAAAAAGTGCTTCTTTATTGCTTAGATACATTGAAAGGACTGCTGATATAGAAAAAGCCATGCAGTGTACATGTTAAAGCACTCAAGTAACATCTAGAAATTGACAAATGTGAAAGTGAATTTTGAGAAAGTTTGCTTCCTTGACAATGTAGCATTAATTAATTTTAATTCTAAATTTTGTGTGATTTGTTCTGGAAGGGTTTTCAGAAATTCTCTGCCTTGAGTATAATAGCAGCTTAACTATATCTATAATAATATAATAGCAGTTCTATGTCTCTTATTTTAAGCCTTGTGACTTTTGCATTGAGATMTTTTTATACTCCGAGTTCCATATTGCACCACATTGGTGGCTTTGATATAAATGTATTGTCATACACGTTACTGTGTGCCTGGTCTAGGATCAGGGGATCAGAGTTGTATCTGCAACATGACTTCTATTCTGTTCATGAGAAACAAGTAGACTAAGAGATAMGAAAAAGTAGTAAGGTTCTTTTTGTAGTGTTTGATATAAATAGTACAATTAGTAAATTCAGAGAGTACCTAAACCAGTAAAAGCAGTTAACCAGTATTATACCTGTATAGGAACATGTGTAACCCATTTGCCTCTGCTTCAAGTTGGGGATTTTTCTTTTTATGATTGTTTACAATTCTCATTGGATTAAAACAGAACTTTTCACAGAGTCCTATGGACTTAGCACAAAACCAATTTCTACTGTCTTGCAGACAAGTATTGAAATTCAAGAAACTTCAAGACAGGTATTCAGTAGTTTAAATACAGTCCTCTTTGTATCTTTTTTTTAATGACAGCCAGTTAAATTACTTTACACAAGAGTCATAGTTTTAAAATCTGGCAAACAAGGATTTTATGGTCTTGTGAACCTTCAGCAAGTTTACTTGTTGGACTGCTCTTCCATTTTTACAGGCAGTCAACAGGTCTGTCAGTTTTTAAAAGTCCATCTTGCTATAAGTTTTTYCAATACTATTGTGAACTTTGAAATATTAAAAAAACTGTCTAGGGGATTTGCCATATTCTAAATGATGTACTAAATTGAAAGACAAATTTGTTTTGCAGTTACAAAAATATTTACCGTGAACTGGAGCAGAATATCAAAACAGCAGATGCTGTTGAAGACTTGCGGTGGTTTAGGGCTAATCAAGGTCCAGGGATGTCAATGAATTGGCCTCAATTTGAGGTAAGGTCATTGTACTTAAAATCCAGAATTATTTTGTCAGGTTTTTTTCTCTTTGCTTTTTGTAATATTTCTTTCTGGTGTAATTCTTAAATTCAGGCTTCCAACACTGAATTTTCTTTTGCACAAGTCAGAGTTTTCTTCTCTCAGTTTCCATTGGGCTCTTCTCATCCCACAGCTTTTGGAGGTGATTATGTAGGGCACCTATTTAAAGAGAAAAGGCRTAAACCAGAAAACTACAGTGACATTTTTAAAGCTAAATTCATTACTGAAGTCATTAGTCATTCATTATTGATACATCTCTGACACCTSCATATGTTGTCTTTTATGTTTTACTTCTCCCCTTTGGTGGGAGATTTTGGACTTCAGTCTGAATTTCCTTGCTGTTAGCAGGTAATTGTAATGTATGCTGCAAAGACTCTGAAAAAAATCTGATCTAAGCACTTGGAAATTTGAAAATTGGTATTTAAAATTCAATACTGCTACATTAAAAAAAGTTCCATCTTTACCCAGTTATTAATTTTATTGCTGGATGCCATTTTTCAAAAGAAATGAGCTTTTCTAAGTAGTGTTTTGCTAACATATCCTACAAGAAATAAGTACAAAAATGTGTCAGTGCAGATCATACTACTTGGGTGTCAAATAGTTGGAAGTGGAATGATTGGGCCAGAATCATGGGTTGAGTTGAAACCAGTAGACTTAAAATTAATGGAGTGGAAGAATAAACTCTGGAGTTTTTCACTGTTTCCTTATTAACCATAATGGAAAATAATACTTGTTTTTAAAATACTGAGTAACGTTAAATTAGAAGATTTGAGGAAGAAAATTCATAATAGTAYTGTAGAATTTATTTGCCTGAAACACTGAAATATAGATATTTCTGTGTGGAGAACTTATCATCCTTTTTCTTAAGCATTATAATTGATAAATTAAATATCCTGTTACTGTTTTCCTAATCAAGTTTTTTATTGTTTACATGCTACAAGGATGACGTAAGTAAAATGTCATGATCAAATGACTATGAAATTGCATTGTAAACTGCAAATATGCATAGGTCAGTGGTCTTTAAACTATGGTAACTCAGAAATCCAATATGTATTTTACAAAGTTAAAATAATGAGGTGTTTGAAGAACTCTGCAGAAAGCACTGGACTGCATGAATAAGCCAGTAGTAATAGCAACTCTGAAAACTTCCATTTCCTGTTAAAAATAGTTTTCTCAAATGCTCACTTTTGTGTAGCAATCTCTCTCCTGGTTTTCTTTTTTTTTTTACTTTTAAGGCTTTGAGAGGAAATGTATCTCAGTATAGGGTATTTGCTTGCATCCAATTTGTTTTCTGTAGGTTTCTACTTTATATCAGTATAGCATATATTAGAACAGTACATCAAAGCTGAACTTTGACTTGATGCAGGAGTTATGTTTAGGTCTCACCATGYCTGTCCCATCTGCCTCTGAATGTTTCAAAACCTTGAGGAGTGTTTACACATGGCTTCACGAGTGTCAATACTTGTGTTGATTTGAGCCTTAACTCTTATAGATGGCTTTCTGGGACACTGAATGTCACCAAATCTAGAGTGAAGTACCTTATGGGCTCAGATCTTAKGGGCAGGAGAAGTGATAGACAATGAGTTTAAAAATAACTTCTTTATGTCATCTGAGAGTGCTTTTTGAGAAGTAAGCCCTGTCTTACAATACCTCTTTAAATTACATGTAAGATTTACCTTTTAAAGCCAGATGTCTCAGCATTATTTGAAACTGTGAGCCCTCACAGTACATTTTTAAATATCTGCACTGGCCAGCTCTTTTGTTTTCTCCAGTTGTGTGCCAGATGTCTGTTTTTTTCAGTCTTTTCAGAGGGTTCAGACTAAAGCAGGGAAGTACAGGTTACCTTGGGATTTTGTGGGTAGCACAGAAACCTGCTTGCATTGCTAGAGTGGGAACTAGATGAGAACGGTAACTGAAACATTTAGAGTAACTCATCTTTAGTAATTATTGGGACTGTTTTATGTATAGATATATGTTCCATAACTCAATTAAATTTCTCAGTCACGTTTTGCATTCGTTGGTAGGAGTGGTCTGCAGATCTGAATCGCACTCTCAGTAGAAGAGAAAAAAAGAAGGCTTCTGATGGAGTGACTCTGACTGGTATTAATCAGACAGGAGATCAAGTTTCACAACCCAACAAACATAGCAGGTAGGTTTTTTTATGCCTACAAACACTAATTGGAAAAGATTGTTGTCTTCAAGTRCGTGAAGCTCTATAGGATCAAAAAGTCACTGTTCAATCAAGWGATAATTATCTGTGAGCACTTTTAGTGATGTCTCTTCACCTCACAAATTAATTTGTGAATTATTCTTCATTTTATAGCTCTCTTTCCATTGGGAGCTGAAAGAAACCAAGCTTCATAAGAAACTGAACTTTCTGCAGCTAATCTGGTAGTCTCTTACTATCTTCCAGTCTCTAGAAATYACAGTAATACTTTGAACTCTTAGCTTGCAAAATGTTTAGTCACTTCAGAATTCTGGATGTAATTAATACAAAACTGTTAACATCAACTGCTCTGAAAAGGAATGAAGCAGGCTACAAAAATTRCACTGCCCTTTATTGTAGACATTAGGAAAAAGAAATTATGGTTCACAAAGGATATTCTAAATGCAGAGGAATGCATTGTATGTGAGACTTTCCAAGCTTTCTTGAGTRTTATGCTGCACTTGATAGATGTTTGGCTTTCTATTTAGTTGGCTTTTTAAATTTTTTTTGGCTAAAGGAGGGGTCTGCTAAGAAACTGCTTAGTGGGACACCAGTGACAGTGTTCTCTTATACAGATAGGGTCGCCATAATGCTTTCTCTTTTCCAAATTAGCAGTCTTAGTGTCCAGAGTAACACAGTGCAGTCAGTACAATCAAGTTACAATCCCTTTGAAGATGAAGAAGATACTGGGAGTACTGTCAGTGAAAAGGAGGACAGTAAGATCAAAAAGTTGGTGAAATGTTGTTTTTTAATTGTTTTCACATTTGCACTTTCTCTATCCAGGGTTTTCTCTTTTCGGTTTCTATAACCCTACGCTGGTCAGTGCATGAAGTGTTTTTAAGCAGTTGTGTAAGCAACACTGTAACCTCACTTGTCTTTCCTAACAGATGCCGTGTTTGTTGCTTGATCTTTGGTTTTAAACTACTGTGGTTATTGGCAGTTGCTAACAGAACTGCTGTTGCTTTTTTTCCTTCCTTTACCAGTCCTATAGAATGTTAAAACTGATGTGTTTTTCTGGTGAAACTGCTTCTGGAGCTTTACTGCTCTGTGTCTTCTCACTGAATAAATGTGTTTTTAAGATTGCTTTCTTTTTTTGTTTAGGACCTTCTCAAACAGCTGCCTGTTGCTTCCATGTACACACTAGGGATATTCCACTCTCTTAACTGGCATGTGCATGCTGTAGAGTGAACTTCCTTTTAAAAGTTCTTGCAATATAATGGAGTTTTTTATTGGTGGATCACAATGTAGAAAATGTGTTGAAAGCTATTGTAGAAGTGCATAGGGGTTTGAGAGGAATGTTCTGCAAAGCAATTTAAATGTCTTATTCTAAACCGGGTARTTCCTCTCATCAACTACTACATCCCTTTTACCTTCACAGAGTAAATAATCCCATGGATTATGGGGATTTCTTGATAGAGAAGTTTTTCGAGTTTGTGGGGAGATTGTCTTTGGTACATGTTGTTTTTGCCTTTTTCTAACTTTGTAAATGCATTGCAAGAATGTTTTTTGTTTTTTTTAATGAGGCATTATCAAATTAAAGAGAAGATATCAGAAAGAAAGTTTCAAAACTGGTCCTCAGGGTGGAGTTTAAGCCTAATTAGGGCAACTGATATCTTAGTGGTATTTTTAGTCTCCTATTTTAAAAGCAGGAAAGAATAATTTCAAAATTGATTTTCAGTGTTGGCAGCTATGAGAAAAACCAAAGCTAYCCTACAGATTGGTCTGATGAAGAGTCCAACAACCCCTTCTCTTCCACGGATGCAAATGGAGACACCAATCCCTTTGATGAAGATACTCCTCCTGCCATGGAGGTGAGAGTGCGTGCACTCTATGACTATGAGGGCCAAGAGCAAGATGAGCTCAGCTTTAAAGCTGGTAAGTTTGCAACTTAAAACATTTGTCAAAAAGGAGAAAGGCAGGGGATTTTTTTGCTCTTYYGCTTTTATTTTCTGAAGCCACCTGTTTCTCTGGATGTACAGGATCCAGTCTAACCATCATCCCTTCTAATAGTGCTTCTTAGTATCCGCTGTTCGGCAGCACTGACTTCAAAGATGTTTGGAAGGTGTTGGTTTGTCTTTATTTGACATACATTTTTCTTACCATCTTAAGAGAAACAAAATGATCTGCACAAATAAAAATCCTCTCTTCATTTTCTTACTTGGTGACAGTAACAGCTGCTGCTTTTAGCTATCTAGAGATACCAACCCTACAAAGTTTTTTTTTAAAGGAAAATACTATAGCTGCTAAGCTTGAAACAGTATTTAATCAACTGATAAWGTCTATGTTTAAATGGGAAGCATCCATTTTCTGGCATCCAACTTTCTGCAGTGCTAACCCTTTATGACTGAAAGCTTAGCCATGGGCAGATACTTTATTTAACTCTTTCTCTGCACCCCTCTTCAGTGTATATTAAGCACAGGAATTGCCTTGTTTTTTGGTCTTGGGTTATATTAGAGTACACTTAGTACACCTCTTCCTTCTTAAGATGTTATATCTCCCTTGAGCCATAAATCCTGTTTTCCACTCACTGTTACAGGAGTTTAGAGAATAGAATAGATGCAACTTCTGGGTGAGACCCATCCCACACGATGTTTCCACACATAGGAAGGTGGTGTGAGGGTGTGATGGCTGCCCACTGTGGGTGCTGCTGTCTCCAGCTGAAATCTATCCCCTGTTCTTGCCTTTCAAGCTCTAACTTCAGTCAATTGTTCAACTGTCTGATCCAGAAAACCTTTTGCAACCAGGAATTCCAGAACAAGGTAGCAGGAGCAGTTTAGCAAAAGCAAACAGAAGATTTGCTACAAATGTGCAAATGAGAGAGAGACACTCTTAGAGCTTGTCTCTTCCCATTTGCKTGTCTTTTACTCCCTTGCCCTGCAAAGACTGGATTAGTTGTAATAGAAAACCAGAATTCAAGTTTTGAAAATAAGCTCAAGAAAACTTTTGGTCAGCCTCCTGTTCAGCTGGGGTTAGTAAGAAGTGCTATTTCTATACCACCCGCCATTGTTCTTATGTGGACGTTAGGGCTAAAATTTACCATAGAAAGCAAGTCAATGTGTAAACTAATCAGGAACTGCAGAATGTCTGTTCTGAGGGGGAAGGGTGGTGCTCTGAACAGCGTGTCCCCAGGTCATATTCTAAATGCAGTTTGTGCTTTTCAAACCAAAAAGCCCCCCAGCTCAGGTGGTGGTGCTCTGCCTTTAACTCACCTCCCTCCTTTTGTAGTAGTGCAACCACTTAACATCTGACTTTTACTCTTTGACAACATTGTAAGGCATCCAAAGTGGAGGAATGGGTTATTTGTCCATGAACTTCGCTGAGTTGTRCCCTGAGAGAAGTGCAGTAGTAACAAAACATCTGGTACTTTCTGTGGAATGCATACAAAACAAAAAYTATTTTTCCTTCTGTAGACTTTAACTACTTTTTTCTCAGCAGGGGATGGAAGCATGCTAATCCTCTTGAAATATATGTATTGTGCCTGTGAAGCAGCAGGGTGGCAATCCAAGGGTTTACAGTAATGAGCCTTTCCTTGGCAAAACTATGTAGTGTTTATACACACAGATGTAATGGTTAAATACAAAATTAGGTATTCTGTGCTGTAGTACCAGCTGTGTCACTTGCATTGAGCTATTTGAACCAAGTGGCTCTCAGTGTGAGGTCTGTAGAAGCAGAGGAGGTATGAACTGTGATATGTATGAAACYTTTACTTTTTTAAAATAGCTTAGTACCTTTGAAGGAAAAGCATTGAAGAATGTAACTTCAAATTATGGGATTGACATAATTGTAGGAAAGGGATGATGTGCTAGACCATGAATCCTCTTACAGATGCTGTATTGTAGGATGGCTAGTCAAACTTAGTTTTTAGGCAGAAGTATTAATATGTCTAGTTTTACATTGAACATACAAAAGACTAAGRAAAACAAAATCTCACCAGGTCAGGCAGGAGCCAATTTAAAACGTTCTCAATCCTGTGCTCCTCTGTAGCTATGCCTAGACTCCTAAGCAGCTGTCAACAGAGGATTAATGCATTTTAAAGATTTGTTCAAATGTACATGGGTATTCTGAGATGGGATTTCCTCAGGTATTCAGAGAATTTGCCCACGAAATACTTCTAGATACATGTGGCTCTGCAGTGTCTGTTAAATGTACTTTAATACGCAAAACTCATTCTTTTAGTGGAGTGCTTTTACATCTGGTGTTTTTTTKGTTTTTCTCCCTTGGCAAACAGCTGTGGGAGGCTTCCAAAGAGGAAGAATAACTTTATTAATACTTTATGAGTGGTTTTATAATTATATAAGAAGATGGGWCATAATTATTTACACCCTCCCATGTCACTCACCCTCCCATGACTGTCTCTGGCTGAGAATGAATAGCTACAGTAAATGTTGTCCCTGCAGTGTTGTCAGAACATGTTACTGTCCATGCTGGTTTTACCATCACAGTGGTTTCATTGTAACTGTTGTGCAAATGACACTTAAAAGTGTTAATATWTTCTTATACTTCCATGATCTATGAGTTTCCAATCCTAAGCTTTGATACAAATGCATTTATTGGGACTTACTGTCATTGAAATGTGAACTTTCGGCAGTCTTTATTTCCAGTCTTTATTAACATTCTGCAGCACTAGAAAAAGTGGAAAAAATTGTAAAATGTGTAAAGCAAATGGAGTCTGCAGTCCCAAACATTTGTTCATAATGTTTTTATTAGTTTTCTGATAAACTTAAAAACTAGAGGAGATGAAGCTTTAACCTTTTCACCTAAAGAAAAAGTTACAGTAGATGTCTTGAGAAGATTTAATATGATGCTTGTGTATTTCTACGAAAGAATTTGTAGTTCTTGGGCTAGTTTATGCTCTCCTAAGTGACACCAAAGACACTCTACTAGTTGAGACTGTAATAAGGGATTAATATCTTTGTAATTATTTCCTATTGCTAAAATAAAACACAGAGGGAAAACATTTTATCCAGGGAAAACATTTAACACAAGTTGCACAGCAGGAAATAATTGTTACTCAGAGTGACCTTCTTGGCCTGGCTGAGTGGAGTTTCATTTGCTCCTATGGAGCATATAAGAGTCTGCAGACTGTCAAAATATTCCCTGAGGATGTAGAAGATCAGATGTATATTGTAGTCAAAATGACATTATCTTACAGTTCATAAATGTCTGAATGCTCTGTAAGTTAGGAAGCAAATTCTGAGTTACTTAATCTTCTTCTTCCATGTTTCTAATAAAATCTTAAGACCATAAGCCTAATGAATTTATTTCACTTGCACTAACATAGGTTGGGGGTTATAAACACGGGGTTATTCTGCTGGTTCAGAGGTAGTTGTTGTTGATCCACAACTGTGGGTTCTAAGTAATGCTTCTTACGGTTTTCTTGAAACTGGGGGCCTCTTTTCCAATATGCAAGTCTATAAATGATAGATATGCTTAGTATCAAAAGCGTGAAGAGGAAAGAAGGGACTGGGTTGGGAAAGGAGAGGAAAAGTGGACATGGATGAAAGTACCACGTATCTTCCTGTTTGACTTTAAAGGTTACAGTTTGTTAATAATGTTCCTTCTTCCTCAGGGGATGAGTTAACCAAAATGGAGAATGAAGATGAGCAGGGATGGTGCAAAGGACGTCTGGACAATGGACAAGTTGGTTTATACCCAGCAAACTATGTGGAACCAATCCAGTGACAAAGGACAAAATAAACACAGAAGTGTCACAAGAGCTCTGTAGGCCTGTACAGTGTATTTAGRTAAAGTGAGAGGAAACTGAATGGATGTATAGAGTGTATATATTTTAATAAAAAGGCGAGAGCTTGATACCTAAATAAGGCTGAATTAAAGACAAAAGCTTGACATTATTTTCACAACTTGTACACAATGCAATGGAAAGATGTTAGGTTGAAAAAATAGTATRATAGCAAAAATACTTTTAAAGCTTTTTCTTCCCACATGGTCTGTTATTGCAGATCCTAAACATCTTTGCATTTTCTATGCTTGTGCCTCATCCTACCCCAGGTATGTGGCTTATGCTCACTTTTGTTTAATCAGTTATTTTAAGTGACCTTCAGTAACTTGCAACTTGAATTTTAAAGATTATTATAGTTAATTTTTTATTTGTTCTTATCAATGTCTGAAAGATGCAGTATTTTTTTATTTAAATGCTATGTAGTTAAGCACCTTTTTGTATGCTTTATCAATTATTACTTAAATTATGACATAGATTTAGTCACCATTTGACTCAATGAAAAATCTTTCCATGTTGTGGTAATCTTTCTGTGTTGTYAGCATGGCTTGAAGTTGTAAATGGAGTTGTAAAACAAAATACTGTATTTAATAAATATCTGTTACAGAAAGTTATTTGTAGCAGAGATACCTGCAGGTGTCATGGGCTGGGATTCTATTACAAGTGTTCTTTACAAGTGGGTTGACACTTGAACTAAGAGTTTTCCATTTAGATTTTAAGTGGCATTCAAAAGAAAGATAAATTATGCATAAGCCCCAGCATAGTGGCTATTTCCAGCACGTTTGCTGGGAAAAAAAAATATTTTAACTGCTAATGATTTTTGGGTGATTTAAAATGTTAAATCTGTGAARGCTGATTATCTTGAACAAAGAAGAYTGTAAAATAGACTAAATGCTTTTATTAAGAGCCTATCTATGTTGTGTATATGTACATATAATTTGATATTCCAAAATATGAAGAGCACAGCTATTAGTTATCAAGCCTTTTGGTGTCAATAAGATTTAGACTATTTTAAGAGTTTAAGTTATAGGTATATTTAAATCTACTTTCCTGCCATATTCATTACTGTACCATAGATGAAGTATTCTGTGATTAGATTTTTCAGAAGTACAGTAAATACACTAATATACTCAAGATCAGTATTTGTGGATAAATTAATGACTCAAAATATAAACTAGCTTTAGTCCATACATGGATTATTGTAGCAGAACACTGTAAAATCTACATTTGTTTGCAGTTACAACTCAGCCAGCTGTAATCGTGTCAAATATGCATTTGTGACATTGCAAACTGGGTTGTAAAATGACAGCAGTTTTGTGTTAAAACTACGTATCAGGTAAGTAGATACGCCATGTTAGGAAGCTACACTGTAATGAAATTAACAAGTCTTTTTCAAGGTAACTATAAAAACACTGTTGGTAATCTTGGACTTTATCATTTGCTTTTTGAGCTTATAGATTATATTTAGTCATCATTTTCAATGAATCCAAATGTACAAGCTTAGAAAATGGAAATATGTATATGTCTGTCAGCAAAAACATACCAACATATTTGTTCATCCACAGGACAGTTACTAAAATTGTCAGGAATTACTGGACTGGGTCTCTGTATTGTAAAGTATTTTAGAAAACAATAAAATCTGTTAATCTCTTAAATACACAGAATGCACCTTTTACTATTTCAATGTATGTCAAAATAGTCTTATGAAACAAATAATCTGTGCACTTCATTGCAATTCATGGTGACAAAACCTGCACTGTGTGAAAGAGCCACAGAGAGGAGTGTGATATCAGTGGCATTGTGCTATTAACAAAAAAAGGGAGGTGCCATGCACAAGAATTCTTGGCAAAACATTCCAGCAAAATCTTAGTGAAAGAAGAGGAAGCTGTGTTTTATGGGCATGCAAAATCTGCTGTGATACTGCTTTCTGTGGTGTTGTCAAGTCTAAGATAGTGTGGGTGAGCAGCTAAGCTTTTTATTTCTTTTAAAATACAGTATCTGAATATTTTCTGCCTTTGAGTTTTCTTGTTGTCTGGCAGCCATCAATGTGGCACTTTGTGACAGCTGGCTCAAAGTTTTATCTCATCTCCCCCATCAATACTGGCTGAACAGCAGATCCCAGAGGGTCATAATCAATGGCACAGAGTCGAGTTGGAGGCCTGTCACTAGTGCTGTCCCCCAGAGTCCAGTTCTGAGCTCAGCATTGTTTAATTTATTCATCAGTGCTTTGGGTGAAGGGGCAGGTGATGATACAGAGCTGGCAGGAACAGCCAGGGCCCCTGGGGGCTGCAGCCCTTCCCAGGGACCTCAGTAGCTTGGAGAGATGGGCAGAGGAGCTTTCTGAAATCCAARTAAGACAAACACAAGGTACTGCAGCTCAGCAGGAACAACCCTGGGCACCAGGACAGGCTGGGGGGGACCTGCCTGAGAGCTGCTCTGAGGAGATACCTGGGGGTGCTGGTAGACAATGAGCTGTCCCTGAGGGCAAAGAGATGAACAGAACTCTGGAAGATACTTTCACAGCTATTTTACACTTCTGTGATCATAAGTAACGAATTAAATAATCAATAAATAATCAACTGCCACTTKGCTACTTAACCTTTTAATAAATCTACAAGTCCAAGCACAAATCTTTATTACTGTAGTCAGTAACTGATTAAATGTTCATTTATTTCATGGTAGTTTACCTCGGCTTTTATGAGGGACATCGGCAAGAACTTTCTGAATATCCAAGTCACTTGTTTCACCTCATCATCTTGACACACAAAGTTTCCAAGCCTGAGAGGTAAAAAAACAGATCACTTGTGAAGTACTGTGGTGATACACACTTCTAGAATCCCTATGCAGAAAACACTGAAATCTGACTGCCCTGGCATAGATGGAACATCATGATGTGGCAAATACAGAGGGGTTTTGCAGCAGGATGCTACCATGTAACTGGAGCTTTGCAAGTCCCCTGCATTGCTGGCACAAAAAGCATCCTCACACAACTACTTGTAAGAATGGAAAGCTCCATCAAACCTCACCTGTTTGAAGTGGTTATGGTTCATGATATTATCAGGACAAACACTGCATTCATACTAAATAAAGATGCTGAACTGGTTTCAACTGGTTTTTAATGCAGTTCCTAAACTTCATTTCTATGTGGTGGGAGAAGCCTTTGAATGCTTGATCTTCTAGGAAAGGCTTTTTCTGTAGAGTTATTTATACTGCAGTGATACATCTGTGACTGTGTTGTGCCTTTGGGGTTACCCTTCACAGAGCGCTGGCCTGAAACTTGCTGAACTGCAGTTGTCATCAGGCCACATGTTTGCATATTTGCAACATAGCTGTGAGCAGACACAAACTTTGCTTAGTGTGTGACCAAGCTTTCCAGAGGGCATGAAGCAGAAATTATACTTACCTGAGGAACCCGTTGCCACTGGGAAAGAAGTGAAGATGTAGCTGGCRTGACCTGGACTGTATCTGTATTCCACCATTTCCCAGCAGCACTGTGAAGAGAAAGAAACCAAGGAGGGTGGCTTGATAAAAACTGAAGAACATCACTGRTAATAAATAATTTTACAGAACTAAAACCTTTGATTGTTGGGAATGGCAGCAAATTTTTTTGAGCTTTGAGAAAGTAGGTATCCACTGAAGCTGTAATTCCAAACAACTCCAGGCAGATGCAAGTGCCCATTTCTGGTTATCAAAGCCAAAGAACAGACTCTTCTCAAGAGGTAATTCCAAATGGTTCTTCTTTGTTTTAAGATCCCTTGGCAGGGCTGTCTGGCCAGCTCCAGGAGCCCAAGACTTGTTGTGAGAGTTGGATTGGTGAGAGTAGGAGAAAGCACTGAAACAYTGCCTGTGCTTCATCAGCTCACACAGTAGTCCTTGCACCCAAAAAAGTGTGTCCAAATAYTACAAGAAGGTTATAGTCCTGTCCTGCTCAGTGCTGAGAGTGACGTGTGGCCCTGTGGCACTCTCACCCACCCACCCTGAGAGCAGGCACTACTCCAAGCTCTTCCCATCAGGCAAAACTTTGCTTTAACTGTAGCAGAGCTTTTTGGACTCTGACATGAGGTGGGAAAATTGGTCATAGGACCAGACCACACTGGTGCAACAAYTCCAAAAAACAGTTTCCACTCACTGTGTTTTATTTTCAGCTGATTTTGGTTTTGATTTGTTTTTTTTCTTTTCCAATCCACCTTGCCAGYCACATCCTTTAGAGCAGACAAACACAAAAGTGCCCATAAAGAAATGTGCAATTTTTTTTGTTATTCACTAAAGCATATAAGAAAACRAAGCATTTACAATATCCAGATGCTAACAAGGCATTTCCTGTGTGCACATGAACATCAATAGCCAAAGCTCCTGCCCCTGCTGCAGGAGCCCAGGCTTGCTTGTCTGTACTTGAGGGGGGCTTGAGAGCCGCTTCCTGGAGAATTATGGCAGGTGGAAGCAGATACCATTCTCCTCAGGGACAGTAAGATGAGGAAGCACAGCCCTGCCAGGCTCCCTCTTCCATCTTTCCATTCTGTCTCTGCTCTTTGCCCTCCTCACTCCACTTCCCAAGTCAGGAACAAGTCAATAAGGCCCCTGCACCTTGYACCACAAAACTGACTTTGCCTGCAGAGAAGACTTGGCTGGCTCTCTTTGTACATGACATAAACATAAATGTAGACCTAAATCTGATGGTTTTGATATTCCTTTCCCTGCAGCTGTCCAGGCATTTACACAACATTTAGGGTAGGATTTGCTGTTGAGTCACAGTCTTTGTTCCAGCACTGTCAGTTAACACAGGCAGATCMAAATCAAATGCAAATCTCATAGCCCAGAACAATCTCCTGTAATTCATGCTTCAGTCTGGGATTCAGTTTGAACACGCCTCCAGAGGTCTGCTGATCCCCAAACTTCAGAAAGCACCTGGCAAATAAAGCCACCTCCTCATCAGAGAACAAACTGGACCTGGTCACAGCTGTGAGGGTATTGAACAGGAGACAAGACACTGCTGGCAKTAAATACTGGTCTGGGTGTCCCAGTGTATTCCTGCTTTATACACTGCAACTTATGTTTTATAGAGACACAATGCAAAATGCAGGTCAGACATTACATATGCAGCAGGTATTAGATTTTTACCAAGCCTGTGATGGGCACRAAACTGTGTGAGAGATGGTTATCAGTGAATGCCTTCAGCTGTGGCTTAAAGAGATGCCAAAGAGGAATCTTCCTTGCCGTTCAAAAGGTTTTTGGTTCTCTCAGTTACAGGGTTTATTATATTTTTCAGCTCTGAAAGAAAATCTTGAGCAATTTTATCCAAGTTTGAAGTCAGCTCTGATCTAAGCAGGGTGTGGGACTTGATGGCCTTCCCATGTAAATTTTTCTGGGGTTCTAAAGCGGTGATGGTTGTGAAAAGGAGAGGAAAAGGACCAACTGCATATATTTAGACTCCTARTGTATTTTAATTCCATATTTAATATATAATAGCAGCAATAGTATTCACTTTCATTGCACTTTACAAAACTATTATCTACATTACCACTGGAGCATGGTACTACATGTGATAATCAGAGGGCATTTATGAGGTGAARGATGAGAATAAACTAGAGTTCTGCTCCACAAGGTTTGGCTTTGAAACAAAGAACAATCTGGGTTTTGACCACCATACTGGCTCAAGGTCTCAGGATGCTTTTTCTCTGCAGAATTTAATTTAATAATTAAAATGCTGTTCAGACATTACTTGGGACAAGTGGGTGCTCAGTTCCCTGCCTGGCTGCGCACATTCCAGGGGCTGCACTCTTCCCTTCCATCAGCTGTTGTGCAGCTGCTGGATCACCCCCATCACTTACTGGGCCTTTGCTGAGGAGGAGTTGACCTCATGATCTCCTGCCTATGGACTGGTTTCTGTGCTTGCAACTCTTCTTTGAGGAGTTTTATTTGTGAGGCTGAATTGCAAAAATATGAGCTTACTGTGCAGACAAGCTGCAGTTTCCCATGTGTCCAAAGAACCCAGGCAAAAAGGCCTGAGACAAATAAACCATTCCTTTGTGCATGAAAACAGAGCATTGGCAGCYGGGTGGGGCAGGCTCCGTGGTGAAAGGAGATCTCACCTGTTGTTTACCAATTACAGGTTTGATTTTTTTCCTTATTCCCCATCTTTTACTGCCATCTACTGGCCCTGGCTGACTGGGAATAAACATCTATGGTGTATTCTATTCACTTAAGAGCTACAAGTTTTTGACAAAGGACCCTCAGAAAGAGCTTTGAGGATGGATTAAATGAGAAACATAATTAACATAATTGTGGAATGATAAGCTCAGGCCCTAATTGGGAAGAAATCATGAATAAAGTAAAGAGAAGACATTTCTGAAAAGTCTTAAAGCTTAAAACTTTAAGCTATTAAGTATTGCATTTCAGCACTTGGAAAACAAATCATTTTGGGCTTATTTATTTATTTATTTATTTTGAAGCAAAGCTTTTGTTTCGAAAACAATCCCCAAGAACCCACCCAATATTTCATTTAAAACAAGTCTATACAAAAGGGGCCAAAATGCATCTTTTTCACAATTARCCTGGCACAGGAACTTTTTAGTCCATCCAGATAATGAGACACGTTTCCTCAAACAGATCATCCACATAAATGGGAAGTACAGAAAAGCTCACTGCTGCCACATTCAGAAACCCTTCAGCAAAGYGCTTGGAAAAGCAAAGGTGCTGTGGGATTACCTGGAGTGCCAGGGAACCAGGGTGAAGGTGGGAAGGCAGCACACAGCAAACAGCTTCCAGTGTTTCTCRTTGCAGTTGTTAGAGCAGCACAGCTTCCCTGGARTTTCACATTCAGTGTCTCTTCCAAGCTCAACAGATCAACTAACAGCTACTCCAACATCTCCTTCCTTTGTACTTCAGACTCCTCCAGTGCTATGCTTGCCATGACCCTTTGGGCACAAGGAACCTTCCAGACTGTCCCACAGCTTCATAACCCACCTGCTCCTTTTGGGACAGCTGGATCAGTTCACTGTCCTTTCAGAAAGGATCTTTCTGAATTCTCTTTCTGAACCCAGAACATCCCCAGCTTTGCTTTGCCTTAAATGTTCTGTTTCCTGCACATTTAAGGCCCTTCCAGTGCCTGGCAAGTAAATGACAGCTGAGACTCGAAGCCAAGAGCCTGCCTGGAGAAAGGAACGGTGTGTGCCACAGGACGAGGATCCCAAGCCTGTCACTGCCAACCTTTCACTTCTCACAAGGGCTCCAAGGGCACCAGAACTGTCCCCGCAGGCAGAAATGCCCTCTTGGGAACACCATGAGCTGTCTMCAGTGTGTGACTGCGATTCCAGCTACCGCACAAACTGCGAGCAGCGCTGAACAAACCAGGAACTTACAGAGAAATCAGGGGCAACTGCTCAGCCAACAGCAGCTGCGAGAAAGGCACTGAGCCAGCACCTCACCAAAACTACGTAAAAAAATTGACAACACCATTCACTTCAGTGTTGAATTCCTACRGCAAAACTAAAAGGGATTTTTAGATGCTCGGGAGAAATCCGTCCCATTTTAACCCATTTCTGGGGCTCATTTCCAGCGTGCTGATGCTAATTTCGCAGCTCACAGCGGTATTAAAGCTGGTTCCACACACAGACACAGGCGGCTGCTGCGAGCTGTGATATCAGCAGTTCCCGGGGACATTAACACCACACTCGCCCCCCGCCCCTCAGCCCGGAATCCACCCAGCACTACAGAGAGCTGTGAGGGCGGCAATGCTCCTGCTCCTGCCTGGCAAACCCCGCTTCCAGCTGCGGCCCCTCTCTCACCTCCTGGAACAGCAGAGCTGCTCCTGCCAGACGCTCCGCTCCTCGGGCAGGGGATGGATGCCTCAGGAGCTCCGGTGCCGCTGTTCCCGGGGATTTTGTGTTTCCCGGCATTTCCCCGGGCCGGGAGCGGGCCGGGAGGGCGGGAAAGCCGCGTGCCGCCGCGGGTCCTCGCAGGAGCGTCGCGGCAACGCCGCCACAGAGGTGGCAACGCCACTGCCTGACACCGCCCACTCACATTGCGCCCACCCCCGGCGCCGCTGACCCCACCGCCCGTGTCCCCACACCGGGAAACGCCGCGGAAAATTGCGCTGGAAACGCGGGGTCAGCGTGGCCGTCGGGTCAGGTTCAGGCAGCCGAAAGACGCCTTTGAGAGGAGTGGGGTCCTTCAGGGCGCCGTTTTCCCTCCCTACCCAAGGCGCATGCGCACAATGCCGTCATCTTTGGAAGGGCAACTGCGCCTCATTACGAGCCACCATATTTGATGTGACATCACGTGACTCTCGCTGGTCCGCCATCTTGGGTACTGGCAAAAGCCGCTTTCGGTAACACTACCATATATGGAGTGGTGTCACGTGACTCCGCGTTCACGCCATCTTGGGTACTGGCAGAAGCCACTTCCGGCAGAGCCGCCATCTTTGGTGTTGGTCTCATTAACACCCGCTCCTGTCAAAGCCTTTCCACTGCCTGACCCCGACCCRGCCTGGCGCAGACCCCTCATCCTTCCTGCCATTAAACCTCCCACAMTGATACAAAGGTGATCACCTTAGAAAATGCTGCAAAGACTGTCAATGGCTTCCAAAATWACCCTGAAATTCAAGGGAAAGATCATTTCAAAGAGATGCTGGAGGAGGGAGGCAGCTTGTGCTGAGCTGCTCACGCTAAGCCTCTGCCTGGGCTTTGATCTGCTGCTTCCCACCTTAGAACAAGACTCCCCTTAGACTTCTGATGGCTACTCGGTTCACCTTGACTTCCCTGTCTTCCTTGATTGAGCAGAGAGATGATGAAGGTTGTGCCAATATCAGTTTTTGTTTTGTAGTGCAGGCAAATCCATGTTCAGCRCAGTTTTGTGTGTGGTCTCTGTGCACACGAGTTAATTGTAAATACGCGGTTTGTGGTCTGTGTATGTGGCTGAGGAAGAGATTTCTGAGTTGAAATTTAGGTACCCTGTGCTATCCTTGTTTGCGACTGTAACATAAATTACCACTTGCAAACCCCTTTGCAAACACAGCCATCCTGTTCCTTTGCKTTCTCATGGAGCCAAAAATGGTAAATAAACAAGATCCGAGAGCAAACCAGTGTGACTGCCACTACACAATTCAGGGCCACAGTGAGCTAATTCTTGTCTTGATAAGCTCCTTCCAGTTATACTCTGTTAGAACAACAGCTACTGCACATTTGCTCTGTAGGCCATCTTAACCCCTAAGACCACACAGGGAACCTTGGCCGGAGCACACAAAGCAGCCTGCAGGGAACAGAAGTGGAAAGGGCTGGCCCCTCTTAGGATAAGATGCAGATAGGGACTGCCCACTCGGCCACTGACCAAGCCCAAGAACTGCTTGAACAGGCACATATCAAACTGCCTCCTCAGTTTCTCCATTAGAAGTCATATTTGCATTGTAGTGCAACAATATCTCTGAGYCTTGCCAGCTCCTGGTTTCTGACACAGTGAGAATCTGATCAAAAACTTTGCAGATGTCAATCTAGAAACAGCATTTTCTCTTCATTGATTGCTGGTGAGGTCCTTAATCTCTCAGCAATGAAACCATCATCATCATCATCATCATCATCATCATCATCATCATCATCTTTTTCTCAATTTCATGTCTTTCAACTCTGGCCTGGAATCAGATCCTTCTTATATCACAGACAGCAAGGCAGTCAACATAAATTTGCTCCCAGGTTTTTCCTGTACCTTGTAATGCACAGATCCTGATGGCAGTCCTTTAAAATCTTTGGATCTGAGAGGATGCAAAATTGCCTATGAACAATAATTYTTGGGTACTTCAAGTTTGAAACACACCCTCTGTGTGGTAGAACAAGGCAGTCCGAAGAGTGACTTCAAATCAACAATTAATTGATTAATACCAAATTGTGGGTTATTTAYGATGGAGCAGATATATGTAGACCACTTTGCACCCACTTAACATATCCAAATGGATTCTTTGACAATTTTGAAGTATTTTGTTTATTTCATTTTGCCTGAAATTATTGACTAATGTGGTCTCAACTCACAGAATTCTCTCATAAATTGTCCACTGGAAATTTTATTTCCCAGGTTCAAATTTGTGTTTCTCAGAGCAGTATGGGAGGTGCTTGCAGAACAACATGGAAATTGAAGAACAGARACTTTCCTACAACAGTAACTTTGTTACATTTTCCCAGATCACTTTCGACAGCTTTAATGGGAAATTCGTCCTTTACTTACCACTTGCGTCTTACTCTGAAGCATTCCAGAGACAGGCTGGAGCAGCATTTTGCGTTTGACTGCTGCAGATATTTTATCTATAAACCATTTAGATTCCTTTTAGATGAAAGGATTTACATCACTAGCAAGACTTTCCATTAAAGTCAGTGTCAAGTTTTGGGTCTTTACCCCTTAATGAAAGTCTTCAAAACCTCCCCAACCCTTAAACAACTTGGTAGGTTTTGTAAAACTGCCTTCATTCCAGTGTTAAAGATGTTACTTGAGTAGCACTTGACAATGTAAGATGTAATATATATTACACACTATGCTTCATATTACATAKGTATTTATTTGTCATACATGCACACACAGATATATATATAAAACATTTATAGTCAATATAAAATTACAACATTAAAGTAATTATGATCAATCATTCCTCTACATTTTAGATCAATTCATACACTTTGGGCTTAATTCCAAGCCCATTTTTCAACTGACTTGGTGGATCAAGTGCTACATTTCTTAGTTTGTGATTCTCTGACTTTTTCAACTTGCTTTTAATGTTTTGGTAAGGAAGATAAGGAGAGAGTTTAAATTATCTGCCTGTGGTATATCATTGCATTATCAATATTATGGCTGTTAACGCAGTCATAGCCTGCAGTGGGAAAGTCTCAGTTGCGCCAGGGTTTCTACAAAAGGACACTAAAGAACCATTTATAATTTGAAGAATTTATGYTTTAAATTCATAGTTGTCCAGCTACACCTGGGAAGACCAGGGTTTTCCATTTTAGAGGAAATTCTGTAGCTTTAAATGTCTCTCCTTTCCAAAAATTATAAGAAATAGGAGTATTTCTAGATATATTTTGTAAAACACATTTCTGGAGGAATACTGTTGACTGTAAAGAAAAAAAATTGAGAATTTTTTTTTGTAATACGTGAAATAATTTCAGTACATGGAATTCTTTGGAAATGCTGTGTTGAAATGTTAGTTTCTGCAGTTGTTGAAACAGAACCTTTCTTCTCTATTGAAAGGTGTCATCTCTTTTTTGCCCCCCCCCCTCAAGAAATACAATTACAGAAATTGACTTTTATCTGCAAAWTGTTTATGTTTTGATGAACACCCTTTTCCTAATCACAATATAGGTAAATGCAGGCACCTTGCACATGACCTACCATGTAAAACCTCCAGGAATCCTGATTTTCCCTTCAGATTTCTCAGTAGAGCCTGAGGCCCCTGAAGAGACAYTTTATCAACAGAAAAAGTTATTCATATCCATAAATCACCAAACAGGCTCTGCCTCTGGCATATAGAACTCTTATGGAATACTTTTCCCAATTCCCAACAGGGCAAATTCACTGGGGTTGGTTTAAATAATGAAACTTTTAGAACAATAATGAATTTTAGCTTTTCTGATCAATCTTTTGTTGTTTAAGCCTTAAACAGAGCATTTCAAGATCTTTTCTGCAGCCAGCATGGAGTAAGATGGTAATGCACAAAGAAAGGGAAGCACAGATTTTCAGGTCATGGAAGAACTCCAGAGGCTAAGGACTGTAAAAGACAGCCCTGCAGGACTCCTGTCCCACTCAGCTCGTAAAAACAGCAAGTTCCCTGAAAAAGAAACACATGTATGTTCAAGGCAGCTACCCACGMTCAGCAGATATTTGAAAACAGTAGCATTAATCCCCTTTTGTCTCCAGAATGGAGATGATAATCCCAGCTGTTGCATGATGCATAAAACACATTCATTCACCAGTGCCTGTGATCCAGGGTGCATAACGGTAAAAGCTCCACAGGATCCTGAAGAAAGAAGGGAATGAACTATTCTGCATCTCGTCTGAGGGCTATAGATATGTCAAATAATTGCACATAATGAAGTGAGAAGGATGAAAGGGACTATTGAAAACCAGCTCACTTGCTGAAAAAAAGGTAGGATCCTGTGAGAAGTGGAATTTGTGATCATCTAAGTAAGAAATATGTAATTATCCCTACACTTAAGGGATCTRAGCTTCAAGTTTACAAGTAACCTAATTCCTAGTATTTCATAACTTGTCCTTGTTTAGTCCTGGAGGTCGCTGGTGACAAATTCCTGACCCAAGGGAGAGAGGGAACCAGTGAGAACAGAGGCTCCACTGGACTCCACACTCCTGGACAAGGAAGGGCCCACAGGGCCTTTGCTGCAGTGCCCTTGAGAGGTTGGAGACCCTCCTTGAGAGCAGGGAGAGGGACAAAATGTAACCTCACCACCCTGAAGAGAGACTGGGCTTGGACCTCTTCAAGGATTTTCCCACAACAGTCCCAAGAGATAAGGCTCTGCAGGGAAGATGGCTCAGGAAAGTTGGTTAATATTTAGCAATCACCTTCTCCAAGCTTGAGTTGTCCATTCTGACAAGGAAGAAGGTGGGCAAAAATACATGGATAAACTAGGAGCTCCTAGACCAGAAAAAGGAATGTTTACTCAAATTTTAAAAGGWAGCATAGGGAGGGTGGAAGAAAGGATGTGCAGTTTGGGGGGAATACAAATACACTGTCCAAGAAGTCAGGGATTATGTAACCAAAACCAAAGGAAATGCCAAAAGCAAATGAATCTGGTGAAGGGTGTTAAAGGCAAAAAGGAGTAYTTCTCTAAGTAAATGGGTGAAAGAAAGACCATGAGAGAAAATGGGAGCCCACTGCCAAATGATACAGGGGATGTGGTGACACAGGACATGAAAAAGATTGAGGTTGTGAATCCACTTTTCCCTCAGTCTTTACAAGCAAGAGCAGCTTGCAGGAATCCCAGGTCCCTGAGATCAGAGAGAAAGGCTGTAACACAGAAGATGTGGCCTTGGTGGATGAGGATCTGTTCAAGGAATATGCAGGCAAACTGGACATGCTTGAGTTCATGGGCCTTGATGGCATGCATCCACAAGTGCTGAGGGAGCTGGCAGAGGTCACTGCAAGGCAACTCGTGATACACTTTGATCATGGCAACTGGGAGAAGTGCCGGAGGCTTGGAGGAAAGCAAATGCCACTCCTATCTTCAGTGTGGGCAAGAAGAAGGACCAAGGGAATCACGGGCCAGTCAGCCTCACCTAGATCCATGGGAAAGTTATGGAGCAACTAATCCTGGATTTCCAGACACATGGGTGGAAGCAGCCAGGATGGATTCACCCACGGCATGGCATCTCTGCCAGGAGGAAAGGCAGAGAGGGCTGGGACTGTTGAGAAGGCTCAGGAGAATTACCCGAAGGAAGGGGGCAAAGAGAACAGAGCCAGGCTTTCTCCTGTGGTGTCCAGTGAGAGGACCACAGGCATTGGCCACAAATTGGAATTGTTTTGGAAATTTCTTTTTTACGGTGAGGCTGACTCACAGTAAAAAGACAGAAGCTATGAAGTCTCCATCCTTGGGCCASATGGCCTCCAGAGTTCCCTGCCAATCTCAACCAATCTGTGATTCTGTACTAAGTTCTATGAAATAATAATTTACAACTACTTGATAGGAAGTATTAAAAAAATGTAGAGAGGTAGAAATTATTTTCCACATGCAACAGTTAAAGTTTTTATGAGTTGGTGGATTAATTTCTTCCAACATAATTTTGGAAAAGATTTTGAATAATGAAGCAGAGGAAATGTATTATAAATTGCAAGCAAGARAAGGAAAAGTGAGATTACTCTGCAATTTTTACATTTTTTCATATTAAAATAGAAGATGAAACCCAGAGGAAAACATTGCCCATTTTCTATCACAGTACATTTCACAGCTTGTATATTGTAGTTTTTTCATTGAATGTGTTTTTCAGTAAACTCTAAAACTAACTTGAGGGGGAAAAATTAACTAAAAACTTTGCTGAAAACAGATTTGATGTATCAAGTATATGTCAGTGTCTTGATTATACATTTGCCATAACATAACAAGCATTCTTCTCAAAATTCATTCCAATGAATGAAAGAGCGCCCTCCTAGAAATTGTCATGTACCCTGACAAATGGAAAAGGAAACTAAGTGACATATTCTTAAAGTAATATAATGAACACAGAATTGAAGATTAAAAGGTATGGGATAAAAAARAAAGTTTCTTCTGGGTACAGTGGGATGCAGTGAGAACTGTAATACCAGCAATTTATCTGCTATTTAGAAAATAGTTAATGTAATTGAACTGGGAGTAGTGAAGCCKGTCTGGGTGGAAATACCTCTAAATGCTCTGAAAGCATGCTGAATTTCAAAACAGCTCTCCTGTCCATCATCAGTCTTTACAGTAACCAAGCTGCTGCATTTGTGGRAGGGTCTATGCCACAACATTGTAGCATTTTTTTTCTTTTTGCTCTGACAACTCTCAAATCCAGGTTCCAGAGGGATTTCAGTTTCAGTAGGCTTAAACTTGCGAMGTTTAAGACCTTCCCAGTGACTGCTTCACCTGAGACTGCTTTGGAACTGATGCTGGCATTGCWGTCTGAGGGATGTTCAGCAAGGGATGCTCTCCAAAGACCTCTTTAGTTGAAAGAACTATCCAAGAATTGTTCAGAAGTGGAGATCAGGAGAGCAGATAAAGAAAAAAACAGAGGACCATGCCCTTGAGTGTTCAGATATACAGAGAAGTAAGGCAAAACTCTGTGTATAGAAACACATTTTTCTTTCTTGCCTRTGGCGAAAGTGGAGAAGGCCATGTACCTGACACTCCAAGTCAGGCAACCATCTCATAGAAAATGATGGACACAAGCAAGAAATTATATGAGGGGAATATTGAATWAGGATGGGGTGCTGGTGTGTGTACACTGCAAAAGAGAGTAGAAACACCACCAAAATGACCCTCGCAGAGGCTGTACAAAAACTGGGAGACGGACAGGGAAAAGGAAGAAGACACAGGCAAGAAGCCGAGAAATAYACAGGCAGTGGCAGGGAAATGAGACAGCAGGAGTGAAAAGTAAGCACCCTGGGGAGTGCGAACTGTAGGACACCGCGGGAATCTAAGTGCCGACGTGAGAAAAGTGGAAAAAAACAGGAGTGGCCGCGCCAATGCACGCAACCCACACCCCCTCAGCAGCGCCCCACATGCCCCAAGGAGCAGCCCACACCCCCTCAGAGACACGTTCYTGCCTCCCACGGAACACCCGCACCCCAAACGCCCTCAGGGGGACCCGCCCGCCTGCGCGCCCCCGACCACGGCCCCTCCCCAGCGCCGCGCCCGCGGAGCCGCGCACACAGACAGGCACACACGGACACACACACACGGACACACAGACACACACACACGGACACACGGACACACACGGACACACACGGACACACAGACAGACACACACGGACACACACGGACACACACACACGGACACACGGACACACACAGACACACACAGACACACACGGGCACACAGACAGACACACACGGACAGACAGACACACAGACACACATGGGCACACACGGACACACACACAGACACACACGGACAGACAGACACACAGACACACACAGACACACACGGACACACACAGACACACACGGACAGACACACACGGACAGACAGACACACAGACACACACGGGCACACAGACACACACGGGCACACAGACACACACGGACACACACGGACACACACACAGACACACACGGACACACACACAGACACACACGGACAGACAGACACACAGACACACACAGACACACACGGACACACACAGACACACAGACACACACACGGACAGACAGACACACAGACACACACGGGCACACAGACACACACGGACACACACACACACACAGACACACACGGACACACACACACGGACACACAGACACACACGGACACACAGACAGACACACACGGACAGACAGACACACCTGTGTGCACGTGCGGCCACACGTGTACGCACAGACGGGCACTGACAGGCGGCCGGAGAGCCGTGCCATGCCATGTTCACGAATCSCAGAATAAGCCGAGTTGGAACGCACCCTCAAGGATCGCCGAGTCCCATTCCTGCCCCTGCATAAAACTCTTCCCAACAATCTCGCTCGGTGCCTGAGAAMGGTGTCCAAACGCTCCTGGAGCTCTGTCAGCCTTCGGGCCGTGACCATTCCCTCAGGAGCCTGTTCACTGCCCCACCACCTTTACCTGACTCTCCCCTGACACAGCTCCTTTACCTGAATCTCCCCTGACATATTCCCTCGGCTCCTGTCCCTCCCTGGTCACCACAGAGCAGAGATCGGAGCTTCCCCTCCGCTTCTCCTCACGAAGAAGTTGCAGATGTGATGAGTTGCAGATTGTTGCTTCTTTTCTCGTGCCTTTTCTCGTGCCTTTTCTCGTGCCGTGCCGTGCCGTGCCGTGCCGTGCCGTGCCGTGCCGTGCCGTGCCAACACGAGACGCACACCCAGCACCGCCCGCTGGCTGCCGGCGCGGCCCCTTTAAATGCTAATGAGGCGGCGCGCGTGCCGCGCCGGCCCCCGCTGACTCTGTTAAAACTTCGGCGGGGCCATTTTGGGGGCAGTAAGATCGAGCGCGGTCGAGCACCCAACATCCCTGCCCGGCACCATGAGTGAGGCGCCGGAGACCAGCGCCGCCAGCCCCGCGCCCGCCGCACCGCCCGCGGCTCCCGCGCCGCCCGCGCCTGCCGCCCCGGACGCCGGTCCCAAAAGCCCCGTCAGCGCCGCCGCACCCGGTGCGGCTGTTGCAGCTGTTGCAGCTGTTGCAGCTGTTGCTGAGGCGGCCCCCGGTGCCGCCGCCGCCGCCGCCACAACCGCGGCGACCGAGTCGGAGAAGAAAGTGTTGGGTGAGTACCGGCCCCGCTCCAAACTTGGAGGCGCACCTGCGGCGGGGCAGGGGGGCCGCCCGCAGCCCGGCCCCGCGCTTGCCTACTCCCCCCCTCCGCCCCGCGGTGAGTCAAGCCGGGCCTCCTCCTCCCCCGCGGGCCGGGGGAGCCGCGCGGCGCCGGCCGTGACGCGCTCGGGAGCTGGGCGAGAGCCCGGGTGCGCCTCATCGGCCCGGATCGTGCGGGACAGGGAGTGCGGCACAGCCGGGATCGGCCTCTTCCCGGCACCTGCTGGCGGCATCTCCCCGGGAAGGGCTGCTACTAAAGCTTCTGTACCTCTCTTTAATATTAAGGTCCTGGCACAACTTTTTTTGTCCGTAGAGAATAATGCTTCAATAACGCCTCTGGGATTATTGGGATTTGTTTGTTTTGTTTTTTTTGGGGGGGCGGGGTTTAGTTTCCCCTTTGCTATCAGTAAAAAGGCAAATAAAATGCCATGTTACCGTTTCTGTGCTCAAGCCCGGTGCACAGCAATTGTGGCTCTTTTTCATTGTGATTAAATAGGATCAACCTGTTGAAAAGGGCAAGACTTAAGTCTACAGGCTGCTGCAGATAGACATAAACTGTTTATAACTCTAACTTCCAAGAGTTTGGTAAAGGCAGAGTTGAAGCTGACTAATAGTGTAGAGTCCTAAACTTCCCTGAGGATAAACAAGACCTTCTCTTCTGAAGGGGGAGACTGAGATCTTTCTGCAACAGAGAGAGGAGCCAGGTAAAGAATCTCTCTAGAGTGGAGTTAGGAAGAATTCTAGCAAAACAGAGACTGGAGGCACAGCTTGTGTGATTTTTTTTTTTTTTTCTCCTATTACCTTATTTGTCAGTAATTAGTACACAGGAATCAGCACRTCCATATCTGATGGTATATCTGGCTGCCTCTTGCCTTAATGCGGCTTGTTTCATTCTTTGTAATATTTTTACCTTGTTCACCTATTCCTCTTTCTTGGAGAGAAAGGGTGGGAAGAAGTGAAGGCAGAAGTACCTTTCCCAAACTAGCAGGAAAGTGAAAACCACCATAGTGTTGGCTTTGCACAATTGTCTTCTTGCTAGGCAAACTTTTTATTAGGAATTACGAGGAAAATGATCATTGTCAATGCTAATTGAAAATGGATTTGTGTTAAAGTCTACCTCAAATGTCCCTGTTAGTGGTAACCTGTGTAATTATGTTCACTTAAGCCTCCTTTTACCAAGATCCAATTAGAAGCAAAGCCTTGCGCTTGCTCAGGGCATCCAAATGTCTGACTTCGAGGAATATGGGTAAAAGTTACTCAACTTTCTCTTTTCTCCTGGTCACAGGAAGCTTGGCTCTCCTTGTTTAAAGGCTATTTTGTCATGGGTAGGAGTGGCTGATGATTGTTTCCTCTGATAGCACAAGAGTACGGCATCTTGTAGAAATATGTGGGCTTCCACTTGTTGGTGGGATGTACGTCAGCACATCAACTGCCTTCTGTGACTCATCAATTTAACTGGTTACTATGTTTTCTTCTGGGCTTGTCTTCCTTGCCTGAATTCCCTGTGCCATGGCCTTGTAGATGCTTAGTGTTGTGCTGGTGTCTGAGGTTCTTTTGGCCCATAGTATTACTTAGGGGAGACTGTAAAGGTCTACAGGGAATAGTATTTCTCCAGTACATTGTCTTAGGGAGAATATATTGGCATCTACCCCTGGAACAATATTGTTTTTAAAGAGTGTGCATACTCAAGTGCTTAGCAGCAGCCAGCTGACCACAGAGTGAGTTTTGACTGCCTCTCCTTCCACCAGCCTCTTGATCCCTATGAGGGTTTTTGTCATGCTTCCTAGGCTTCTTCCTAATCTGGTTCAAGTAGGCCAACAGATTCCAAAGCTGTTTTGCAGGGGAGGGAAAGGGTGGTGTTGAGGAAAACAGTGGTACTGGTACTGGCATGGTTTCTTAAAGCAGGCTGAAACCTGCAGATCTTGTTGGCACCTGTTTTTATGTTCTCTCGACCCCTCCTGTTGAGTTGTGTTAGTGCAGGGAGGTCTTTTAGACAATGCCATTGTGGTACCAGCAAGTGTCTGTATGTGGTAGTATCCCTATGAAACTAAAACTCAAAGCACAGCTATAAATACTGATGCTGAAGACTGTTTACTGAATCAGTGTTGGGCATTGAAACCATGTKTTTTCTGTCCTTGTAAACAAGAATTCTTGGGAATGTGTGTTGTTCTTGGCAGAGTCCTTTTTTCTAGGTAATGTTTCGGTCTCAACATGGGTTTGCTGCTTCTAGGTAAGAATGTTTTCTTCTAAAAAAGTGTACTAATGGAGACCAAGACCTTCACTTCTAAAAGTGCCATGAGAAATGGCCTGTTATTGAAAGTAAKAACAGCAGCAGTGCTACAATGGACCACTGTTGTCAGATGTTCTTCCTTGAGGGGTATATGAAAATGGCATSACTGCATGAGACCAAAGGTCTGTCTGGCTCTGTCATCTCCTTGTGAATATTTAGGAAAGAATACAGGTATAGAACAGATGAAGGTAACAATTTACAGTGTGTTCTTGCCTCCAGCAGAGTGGCTTGGRCTTTGAAACTGGAGATTCTCTAGTCTGTTTTCCTTTTAATTGCCTCTTGGTTTACCTGCTAGCCCCAAAACGTGTGTGTTACTTTTTAGCAAGTAGTCATGTGTAGGTGACTAAACCCTTTTCGAGTAAGTACTGCACAGGTTGCACAGGTGTGATCAAGTTGTGTTAACAAGTAATAGATGTTAAATTGTAGAGGCTAAAATTCTCTCCTTTTACTAGAGGTTTAAAAAGTACAAGTTTGTGGTGTCCACCCAGTTGCTGTGAGGTAAGGAGGGGTTGAACTGCCTCCATTACCGAGTTCCTCCTACAAATCCTGTAAGTTGAGGGAACAGGTTTTGCCAGATCCTATAAGACACTGCAATGTGGCTTCTAAGTAGATTTGTTTCAGTGTTGAGACAAGAGCTTGCCTTGATCCTGGAAGTCATGGAATATGAAGTTGGTCATGTTGTAGCTAAACAATCACAGATCAACTTAGAAGTAGGAATTTTTTTTTTTAAAGGCTTGTGGGGTCTTCCTTGGTTAGTGTGATGCTGACAATGCAAGAAAGAGCTTTTGTGGAATAAGGGTTGCTGCCTTTCCACTTTGAGAGGAAGTGTAGTACTTGATACTGCTTCTTCAGGCATTCTGGTTTACAAGGAAGAAAAAAGGGTAGCTGTAAAAGAGGAATTTTAAATTTCCTTCAGTTGTTTTCATGTCCAGCTACTAAGCTAAAGAGAACTGATGAATGGCAGTTGGATTTTCAGCTTTGCTGCTCATTTCTGGGGTAAGAAATTTAAAAAAGGGATGGATGGTCAATTCTGAAAATAGAGCTAGGCTTTGTGCTGTGTGGTAAACTCATGGCTGAAGAACAGTGTGTTAAAGCACTGCATCTTGCTACTGTGTCAGAATAAACTGAACTGGGAGATTAAGGCACTCTTTGAATAGTACAGGATCAGAAKAAGTCTGGTTCCAGCTTCCTTGGCAGTTATAGAAGTACTTTTGTAGCCTTATTGTAGTTTATGTTTTAGATTAACTTCTTTAACTTTCTTTCCAGCCACCAAAGTTCTTGGCACAGTCAAGTGGTTCAATGTCAGAAATGGATATGGCTTTATCAACAGGTATGTTTAAATTCTGATCGTTATATTTGTATATGTACTAAGACTCGTGGTGCAGATGGTAGGCCATGTATTAATAATTGCAACAGAGGCCTGAGGACCTGACTACAAGTTCAAACAGCTGATAGTCAGCTTAGGCCAGGCACTCCACAAGCTTTCTTAAACACCTCAGCCTCCCAATCAAAGGTTGTATGTGTGAGGAAAAAACAGAAACTGTCAAACTCATTACAAATTTGATCTGTTACCTGTTTCTTGTGTTTACTTCTACTACTATCTTAGTGAGTTGCATATTCTTTAGTGACTGCCTGGCTTTTTTTAAAGGCCTAAGAAACGTAGGAGGATGAGGGGAAATACTTTCAGGTAAATTTTAAGTGTTAATTGATTGGCCGGAATACYTCCTGTGGATACTCATTGAGATTCTCTGATAGTATCTCATTGAATATATGCCAGGTCTGGGTTTCACCAAAATTCTCTTTGTATCTTTTGGATTTTTGTCTCTTCTCCTCTGGGCAATRTGAATGGCATTGAGAATCCAAACAGCTGTAGGTGAGAATGATCACACTTCAACCTTAGTTGCAGAAGACCCATGCTTCCAAGTTACTGGAGGAAACTGTCTTTTAAGGCTGAAATATCTTTGGAATTGAGTGGCTTAAATATCTTGTGTGCYTTTTGAGGACTGAAACTCCTGCATGCTGAGCGCTTGTCTTCCAAAAAACATACCTGGCAAGTTATTTCACTCCTCAAGTCCTTGAGCTGTTACACACCAGGTAGATTTGGGAAGATGGACAGTGCAGAGAGGGGCAGAAGACCCCGTGTTCGTGGGTCTAAAGGCAGTTGTGGTGTGGTATTTGTCTCTGGTGGTTGTTATCCAGCGTTATGTAAACTTAAAAGAAAAGTTTTAATAGKAAGTACTCTTGAAATCTGTAAGAGCAGTTGATGTAAGAGCCTTTAGCTGGTTATGGTGTAATAACTTGTTAGCTTTCTTTCTGGCATGAAGTCTACTGTTGCTTCAATCCAGGACAACAAGTTTTAGATTATGAATTACCTTTGCAGACTCTTTGACCCACCTGTTCTCTTTGCAGAGAAGAAATTGAGTGAACAGATGGAAGGGCTTAGGCTCTTTCTTATTGTATGGGAGCACAGATTCAAGGTCTCAGTCTTATCTTTGTGTTTTCAGTGGAAGCCTGAACTGTCTGGGCTAATCCAGAAAACTTCACATTCATGTCTGGGTTCTCCTGTGGACTTTCCTAACACCTCTTGTGCCTGGTTGCTTTGAGTTTCACTGAAAGGAGATCTCTGTTAACAGCTGTGGCTAGTCCTGTTGATAGTCTTGTTTGACCTCTGAGGTAACAGCTCAAGTTGCAGTCCCGCTGGAAGTGTTTTTGGGGAGTTGGAACAGTGAAGAACAAGCAGTCCAGTCATCAACTCTGCCCTGCATAAAAAAAAYCACGCTGAATGTTTGCCAGAAGGTTACAGAGAATCTCCCCCATCCTCTCACRCTTTTGAAGGCTGGGGAGTCCTTTCTGTTCTCAAGCAAATGACCACAGAAGTTCAGAGCAGGGTTTTGGYAGCATAGGCTTAGACAGAATGTATGGAATTCAGGGCATGTGCTACAGCCTGAAAGAAGGAGGGTTTCACTTGAAAAGCTAGGAATTTCTAGTTAAGTCTCTTTAGTCTAAACTCTTATGACTTTTCACTTTCTTTTCACAGAAATGATACCAAAGAAGATGTGTTTGTTCATCAGGTAAGACAGCAGTAGTTGTGGTTAGAGATGTGTACTATGATAGTTCTCTACTGCGGCTTCCTGCAACAGCTACCCAACCTTGTCCTGGCTTCTTGGAATATTTACTGCAGATAACCTAATATTTCTCCATGCRAATTTCAACATACGCATCCACTGAAGTTATGTTTTCCTTCTCTCTGAAGGGCTAGGTATTTTAACCCTTCTCAATCCCGTTTTGTCTGCTCCAATTTGAACACTAAAGGTTTTTTTTTTGGTGTGATTTTAGTTTTGTTTGGTTGTCTCTCCTTGTGAGATGACTCCTTTGTGAATACCTTGCTATGTGTTATCTGTCCTTCCCCCATTTCCTCATGCTCCTTGTGTCTTTTGTTTCTTCTTACCCTCTTCAGTTGCAGGTCTGTTCTGTCTGCCCTCCCTGGTATTGGAGAGAAAGTGATCTAGTCTGGCTCTTGACCAGCTTGGGTTGCCATCAGCTGTTTCTGCACGAGGCAGCTGCTCTTAGGAAGAAGAGGAGGAAGGCTGTGTGCCCAAGCATAAAGAGATTGCCCAGAGGCTTGTTATTGGTTAACTTTCCTTGAGCTGTCAGGAGGAGGCTGTTCTAAGTTTATTCTGTGACTCTCAGGTTGCAGGCAAATAATGGCAAGACAGAGGATGTTGTCTCCATGCTGATGTCAACTGATTAGTTGGCTTAGATTTGGTTTTGCAACATTCGCCAGAAAATGCAGTCTTGCTCCTGGAGTTTATCCCTCTCTAAAATTTCTGCAGGAAATCATGTGATCCTTGAAAGCCTGAACTCTCTCTGTGGCCTAAGTGACAGTATTTTATCAAATGTAAGTTGGAAACTTGTACCCAGAACTGGYCACAAAGAATTAGGATACACACATACATCCATAGTTGATGAGTCAACACAGAGTTATTTAGTTCCTGTGTCTAGATGACTAATAGGCAGTGGTAACTGTGGCAACATTGGTAACTGTTTCTCTGGGTTATAGGGTATACACCCATTATCTGAAACTGGCTGAAGCTGGAAGGGAACCAGTCTAGTGCCTGTAATGAGTGATGTTGGGAAGTATGCACAGTACATATTCCTGGTTCAGTTGGTCAACTTGAGAGCATGAGCTGTTAATACACATACTGGCTTTTAACAGTCCTTTTCCTTSCTTAGCAACCTGTGCTGTGTGTGTGCTGACACATCTGTGGTCTGATGGGATTGTGTCCAGAGGAGGGTGGAGAGAGTTCTAGTAAGAGAAACATGTTCTGGATAGGCAGCTCTGTAAAACTGCCCCGAAGACAAATGAGGTCTCCTTGATACCTGTGAGACAATATCCTGGAAATTGTGCTGATGACAGATAACAGGATCAGTGTTGTTCTGTTTGGGAAGGCTGCCAGCTGAGACCYAAACAGAAAGCTAGTGTTATCTGTGCTGTTTGGTCTCCTTCACCTGTAGAGAAGATTGTTCCCCTAAATGTAAATTGATAGGTGTATGTGGAGGTGGGCACTTCCCATCTCCTGTGGCCGAAGTCCTTTTGGGGTTAGCACAGAACAAAACTGGCCTTGTTTCAGAAATACCACATCATGTGCAGCCGTGCATGGGATTAACCCTCTTGGCAGGCTGAGCGTGACAGAGTAGATGCTTCTAGTGCTGCTCTGGCTTGGCTGCAGTTGGATGTTCCTCCATCCATGCTGTGCATGGATGCACTCACTCTGAGAGCCTAGGATGTTCTGGCCAGAGCTCCTGATGGGGCCGTCCGAGGAGGGAGGCAAATCCATGCTGTGAGCAAACATCTAGCTTCAAGCTCCCTCTGCACCCACAGTGCCTGCTCTGCCCCTCCTTCCTGCCTGGGAGGGGCTGGATTACAGGCCTAATCCCTTCAGAATAAGGCTGACCTAGTTGAATAGATACAGCTTCCTCCCTGCCTCCCCTGCATGCATCCACACGGGGCAGAAACGGGCCAATCTCATGATTGGAATGGGGGTTAGAGCTTGGTGTCTGCCTATTGGATGCTATTTATAACTAGTACAGATTAAAATTCTTTTCTTTTTAGGGCATGCATGGCTTGCTTTGAGTTAACCCTTTGTCTTGCAGGGGCCCCAATCAGTATTTTTGGGAAGGGCAGTTCTTCACCTTGCATCCTTGTCTGGTTGGTTGGTGCAAGGTACYGTCTAGGGCACTGTGTCAGTCAGCTGCAGGTGCTGTGAGCAAAACGGATACATCTGCCTCATGGGCTGGAGTGTACCTTGCAATTTAACACCAGGAAATGTGTCACCAGCMAGAGAAGTTCAATTKAATTAGGCAGAGTTTTAATCAAGAAGCAGYGAGAAGGAGTTACTGTCTCTTTCTCTTCACTTCACTGGATTRTGTTGATTGTGCACAGCCTGGAGTACCTGCACCAGTAATGAGTGTAACAGATTTTGGTTATTACTGTGGCAATGCTGGATGTGCTCGTGATGTGCTGGTATAAGCATATGGAAAGAACTCTTTCAAACAAAAACCTGAAATAGTTCTGAAGGCTCTTGTAGCTGCCTGTTCATCAATGTCCCCTTGGGAAAGGAAAGGCTTTGTTGTTGAGTGCTGTCTGTTAATATGAAACATCTGTCTTCTGAATCAGAGGAGCTGGAGCCTGCAGGATGCTGGTAAACATTAACAGGGAGTATAGTGCTCTCTCCCTTCTGGATACACAGAGTAAAAGTCTTTTCATCAAGCTTACAGCTTAGGCTTGTTAGAGGCTTATTTCAGCAATGTTTATCTGCAGCTGAAGTACTAAAGCTGTATAGTTTCKGCTTGGATTTCTAGGATTTACTTAAAATTGTCCTGATTGCTTTTATAAAACAAGCTCCAGCTTAGTTCAGCCTCTGTCTCCTGTTGGGAGACCAGATCTGGAKTCTTAAGTTTCTGCCCATAAAGCTGGGAATATAACATGTGGAATACTGTTGCTTTTATCTTCCATTATGCTTTTTGAAGGATRTTGAGGAGCTTCATCAATCCTAAGTACACTCTCTGCTGAAAAGAAATTTGTTAGTCCTTTTATTCCTCTGCATTTACAAGGAAGGGGAAGGAGTTTGAAATACAGCTTATTGACATCTCTGTCATATGCAAAGCACAAGTCTTATGAATTTTAGTCAGTTATTTCAGTACAAGTAGTATTAAACCATTAACTAAATCATTAACTTCGCTGCAGATTAAGGGTTTTAATACTAGTATATAACCTTTGTGGAAAAGCAAACACTTCTACTGACTTTTAGAAATGGGACAGTTACGCTAAAAGGTCAGCAGAAAGCAAACGAAGTTATCTGAACTAATTGTGGAGTCTCTGTTTGCTAAAKTAATTCCCAAAGGAATTAACTTGAGCAGCTCCTTTTGTTTCTGTATTTTAGAAAGCCCAAACCTCTTAGGTGGTTTTTGCTTTGCTAGAAATAGTGCGTGCACTCTTGCATCTTTCCTTAAGCTGTTGAGGGACACTGGAGGCTATAGGGGRAGATGTGGCTAGAAGGACATGCTGGTCTGTTGCCTGAAACACAAAGGAGATTGTATTAATCAGCAAGGAGAATATATTTTCTAAACTAGTCAAGATTGGCTTTAAACTGAGTAAGTTTTTCCTTCAGTTGGAAAAGCTTTTGGGCTGTTGTTGACTGAATGAGTACTGTTGCTATGCAAAGGTAACCGCTCCACTGATGGTCATTCTGCCTGTTTTTCCTGACCTGCAGACAGATAGGACAACTGGCTCTTCTGTTTCTGCCCTGCATCCCATTTATTAAGCCAGGTTTATGCCCTGTGTTTTTTCTCTCCTAGTTCTGCACCTCCCTCCTTCCTGCTAACTGAAGRTTCCCAAATCAGAAAACTTAAAGTGAATTGGGTTTAATAATCTAAGATAAGTTAATCTTTCAGTTAGAAAATAGATAGTGGATTAGCTYGTACAATGCATGTCATGGTCTTTTCTCCCTGGCATCTTCCAGTTTGTGAAGCCTTGCCTAATGAGAKTGTAGGCTTGTTTTGCTAACAGCCTTTTGTGGAATCCTAGAAATAGTCCACAGAGTACAAGGTATCTTAGTTGACAGACTGAAAATTGCTTCAGGAGGTTTGAGTGTTCCTGTGAGTCTGAGGAAGTGTACAACTGACTTCCATTCAAACCCATGTTATTTTTATATAACTGTAATAATTACATTATTATTTATAGCTATTACTGTATAACTAAATTTAATAGCTATTCTATCCAGGAGATGGCTAAGATTGCATTTGTCTGCTCTGGTATTATTCCTGTGTTCTTTACAGACTCACCTAATGTTTGGGGTCTCGTTTACAATGCTAAGGTAAAATGCCAATTTATATTACACCASAGTTACAGTAATTCTTTTCTAGTTACAATGATTTCCCACGATACTATGTAGTTAATGCTTCTTCYACAAAAATGCTCTGGGTCATGAGTTCTCTTTAGATGATCTATGGGTCTCCTAATGACTGAAGCCAGGGGCCACTTTTCCTCCTAGAGCTGCCTTGGTACAGCTTGGAGGAGATCAATCACTTAATATGATCTCTGTTTGTGCAGAGATTTGTAATAATTTCCATATTTAGTGCACTGGCCAGAGCAGATCCTATAAATTCATAAATAGCGAGAAAAGAGTAAACTTTGAACTGAGTATTTGTGGGCCTGTGAAATAAAAGACATCTATGTATTTGAAATATCTTGGTGTGGTGATGCTCTGGTGGGCAGAGTTGCAATTGTAGCATAAAAATGCCGCCCTTCCCTCATCCATGGAGCTGTAAATGTGTAAGATAAGTAACATAAAATAATGTTTATGTATCTTTTTTCTTTCAAGACAGCGATAAAGAAAAACAATCCACGGAAGTACCTGCGCAGCGTTGGTGATGGAGAGACTGTAGAATTTGATGTGGTTGAGGGAGAGAAGGTGAGAGATTATGGAGCCTCAGAGTGTGGTCCAACAGAGTTAACATCACACATAACCTTACTTGTATCTCTGGTGTCTGTCTGATCTGKTAATCCCTGGGTAGGTGGCATTCATACTGCTTTTCTGAGTGAGATCTGCTTCATTAATGTATACTTCTAGATATGTATCAAAACTCTGCAAGTAAATTGCATCCTAGTGCTTCTAGAATCTCTAATTGTTACATGATAGCACATTTGAAGCCTACAGCCTGCCTAGTCATGATTAACTGGGGCATATATTGCCCTGAAGAATTTGTCATGGAGTCTGGTAGACTGTATATCTGTAAGAACTTTCAAGTTCTTTACTCCTCTTTCTTGAACATTTTTTGAGAGTTATGAGGGGTTTTTTTTGTTTTTTTTTTACCTCTATATTCAGTTACTTCTTGCTTCTTCCTCTGAACTCAGCCTATTGGATAGGATTTTAGTAYCTTAACTCATGATGGTGTCTCTTGGTTAAGGGTTCGGGAATATCAAATCTGGTTTTTGCACTATGTGGGAGAAAGGAATCACTGTAGCTTGAGACTTGTGCAAAAAAGCCTCGTTCCTGCTTCACCTCCCTGTAGCTGGTTGTCCTTTTCACACCACTCTGGCTCCCTTTCTTTTGTCCTTTTAAGGGTGCAGAAGCAGCTAATGTCACTGGTCCAGATGGAGTCCCTGTGGAAGGCAGCCGCTATGCTGCAGACCGGCGCCGCTACAGACGGGGCTATTTTGGCCGACGCAGAGGACCTCCTCGAAGTGTGAGTTCAATTTCCCTTAATTGCTACTGCCACACACAATACTGGCAGGACTGTTTCTCACCTGACTGTCTGAGGCACTTCTGACCATGCAGCATAGGTCTAATAAACTTTCAAGTTATGGAGTACAAAGCATTCTTGACAAAACCAGAACAGACTGGTATTGCGAAGTGGATAAGTARTATAAAGCTGTCATAAACTGAGAAGTGTTAATTTTTCATTTGAGTTCTGAATCTCTCAATTACACCTCAACTGCTGTCAGATGCTACCTGTTATTATTGTCTATCCTAGTTCCTTTGGGTATTTCGTTATCCTACTTTTATACRTGAGAGAATATCACAGATGATTGTGGGTTTTTTAATTGAATATGATGGTGGTGGTTGAAATAGCTCTGTAGAATGGGAAGGATACCTGTCAAATTTAATGTAGACTGCTAGAGGCTACAGCTTTTGCTTTCTACTGGATCAGATACAGAAGATGCACTTCTGTTTCTAGATGTCAAATTCCTTCTTTTAAAGGGAAGGAGAGTACAYGGGGTCATGTAACATTTTATAAAACAGACATTGCTGATGGCTGGCATTTAAAACCCAAACAACAAACAAAAAAATGAAACTAGAAAAAGCACCCAAACGGGCATACAGCTTTATTAATTAACAACTGACGSGGAAGGATAACCACTTGCATCTCTGAAAGGTTGAAAAGACTGGGTGTGTAGAAAGAGTGTTTTATGTGAGGTAATACAGCTTTTCTATCTTAAATCCCTTGATGTTTTTGTGGAAGTTCTCTGTGGAGTGGGGCTTTGTGTAGAATGTGAAGTGATCTGTGGCAACTTTCTGTGTGATCTGTTTGTTAGCTTTCCAAATTCAGAATTGTCCTGATCAATAGGTGACTCTCCATAACACTCCTTACAGTGCATTGTCATGTACTGAAATGCATTCAATGTGTATCAGAGAGAACTGTTGAGATCTCTACCTTTCTTTGGCAGACAGGGAGGAGACATCATCAGGTAGCTTCTTAGTCCGTGAAGAACAGGGGCAGCACTGTTGACTCTTGGTTTGTCCTCATTTTTAATTTGCCTAAATCAAAGTCTTCTGAGAATCTGCTGCTTCTTTTTACCCATTAACCTGGGGTTTCTGGACTGATGTAGTGGGTTTGCATTCGGGTCATTTGGGTTTATGGTTAATATACTGCCCGTCAAATACAACACTTCTGTTTTCTTTTGATATCAGGGTGGTGAGGGAGAAATCAAGGATGGGGTCACAGAAGGAGGACAACTTCAGCAAGTGCACAGGAMTCCTACCTACCGTCCCCGCTATCGCAGGTTTGTACATTTCCTTTGCTCCAGATGSTGTTTTGTTCTAACAGGCTGCTAAGTGTGGGCACACCTATACAAATGGTAGGGACAGTGAGAARCATTTTAATGAAATTTGAGCATTTTAATGGAAGATGAGCCAGAGGTATAAGGAAACAACTGTAGAATTTGTTTCATGTGCTTGTATGTTCAGAGATTTATTGGCCAAGGAAGGGCAAAGAATTCTTTACATCCCACTACCTCTCACAGCTGAGCAGTGTATTTGAATGAATGACGTGAGTTGCAGGGTCCATGTCATCCCAGCTGAACACTCATACTTTCCTGGACAAGCAATAATCCAAATCCTTTATCTGGGATGGTGCTGGCGGATGAAAACTGTGTGTGAGCTGGTAATGTGGACTTGCAGCCCAGAAAGCCATCCACATCCTGGGCTGCAGCAGGAGCAGCATGGCCATCAGGCTAAGGAAGGTGCCTGCCTAATACTTGAACGGGTTTTATAAGAAAGATGGGGATAAACTTTTTAGCAGGGCCTGTTGTGTTAACATGAAGGTTAATGATTTTATGCTAGAAGAGGGTAGACTTGGAGTAAAGGAAGGAAGACTTTTTTTTTTTTTTTTGGTGTGGTAAAATACTGAAACAGGTTGCCCAGAGAAGTGGTAGATTCCCTTTCTGAGGTTAGGTTGGATGAGGCTCTGTGCAACCTTATGTAGTTGAAGAGGGTTGGACAAATGAYCTTTAAAGGTCCTTAAGGAGCTGATTAATTTGCTGTTCACTCAGTTGCCTCTCTTCCTCTTGTCCTTGTCTATCAAGTAGTTTATGAAGTCAAATGGCAACACTGAATTTAGAGATGAACTATGAAAATTATGTAATCCCCAGTTTTCATGTGTATGTTGGTTCAAATACAAAAGGCAAGMGGCAAATAACAGTGTAAGAGCAGCAACAAGATGCATTTGATAGGGATGACAAGATTTTTCTTAATTGTAATGGCTGCTTGTTCCATGCATAATAGATCCATCCTTTTGGAATCTGGATCTAGAACCACAAACCTTCCACTTCTACTGTGAGCTGTTCTGTTACAAATATTCTTGTTCCGTTTTGCTCTTTTATCTAGGATTGTGGGAAATGGGATACCACTGATGCTTGCTGTTAATTGGGATCTGAGCTAAATAAATTTAATTCCTGAAAGTCTTTGTTAGCTTTCAACAGTCAGAGATACTGTACTTGCTATGGGGCTAAGGYTTCTGCATGTCATGTGGTTGAATCACAGTCTGAGTAATTTGTCCATGACTAATGGAAACTTGTGATTTTCTGATGCATTTTTTCCTATAAGAGGAATGATATATCATATCAGTGCTTCTGTTTGAGTTCATAGGTATAGCTTTTGTTTACAGGCACTAAATCCAGTGACACTGGTGCTTTTGTTAGGTCCCTTTGGAAAAGCTTACTGGCTTTTGGACTAGRTAGCCGTGGATTAGCTAACAGGAATCTAGTTGTGTTTGGACAGTTTATAAACCTACTTCATTTATACTATAAAAAATAGTATAATAGAGGTAAAACAGTATAATAGAGGTAAAATAGTATAATAGGGGTAAAATGCTCTCGTATACATCAAGAACAGGGACTTGGTAGCTTAGTGTTAATGAGCACCTGTGACAGGTGCTGTGCTTTCCAAGATGGTTAAGAGGGGAAACATGAGAGAAAGAACAAAAATCTGGAATGGTTTGCAGGTAGACATGAGGAGGATTGCAAGGAGTGCACCTTTAATTAAGAATAGGACTTGGGCTGGTATGTAGCCATGCTACATTAGCAAAATCAGCCTGCGTGGCCACTACTGGCTTGTTTCTTCTCCTAGCCAGCAATTCAAAAGGGTGAACTGCATCTTCATTGCAGGATAGACAGGAGAATATAATGATGTAGCTTCAGTAATAGAGACACCCACCTTGCTYGTCTTTCCTTTTCAACCATATGCCAGCCAAAGCCCAGAGGGGTGGTTTGCTAGCACTCAAAACTGTGTTGAGGATCATGCTTGGACATGGAAWGTTTTGCTGGGCTAAAATGACTGTAGTTTAACCTTTTTTGGGCTTCCTTCATACTAAACACCTTCTTCTGCCCCTCTGCAGAGGGCCCCCTCGCCCACGCCCTGTCCCGGCAACTGGAGAGGCTGAAAACAAGGAGAACCATCACGAGGCCAATGCCATGAGCCAGCAGCCRCTGCGCCGCGGCTACCGGCGCCCCTACAACTATCGGCGCCGACCGCGCCCAGCCAGCGCTCCAGCACAGGATGGCAAAGAGGTAGGGCCACCAAGCTGCTCAGAGGGAGCCTACAGGAAAGATGGAGAGAGACTCTTGACAAGGGTGACAGGACAAGTGGGCATGGCTTCACACTGACAGAGTATTGATTTGGATTGGATATGGGGAAGAGATTTTTCCCTGTGAGGATGGTGAGGCCCTGGGMCAGGTTGCCTGGAGAAGCTGTGGCTGCCCCATCCCTGCAAGTGYCCAAGGCCAGGTTGGACAGGGCTCTGAGCTACCTGGGATAGTGGAAGATGTCCCTGCCCATGGCAGGTAGTTGGAACGACATGATCTTCAAGGTCCCTTCCAACACAAATCATTTTATGATTCCGTGTGGCAGAGACAGAGGTACTAATGGGATGAATGCTCAAGACCTGCCCTGTGTGAGCATTTAAGTGTATTGTTTGATTTTGTGCTGGTTGATTGAGTCTGATGAGCAGATCTGACATGCTGATTTCCTTGCCTGCTTCTTTTGCCCTGCTTGGAGAATAAGCACCTTATCAAAAGGAACCAGCAGTGGGATAGGGATTGTTTCTGGATAGTTCTTAATTGGGGTCAGACTGTAACAACTATTTTTGAAGTGGAAACAGTTGTTTTCCCACTTCCTCAAACCCGACCTCTGTATGAAGCATGAGATGGGTTTGAAAGCTCTAGACACTCTAATTTTCTCAACTGTTTGAACCACAATTTCAAGAAATTGTTTGCAAACACCAATTCTACATTAATGAAGAAAGATTTTCTCATTCAGTGTCTACTTCAGGTGTTCCCTTGACAGAATCTGCTGTGTAATACTCAGTTGCAGGAAATACACTAAAAGTTAATGCTTTCTGGCAATTCATTTTTCTTAATTGTTTTAAACCCTGGGTTATGATGCCTGTACCATCAAATAGAGAGAGGGTGTGGAGGTCAGCCTTTGCCTATAGTAAGATTTTGTTGTATCTCAGACAAAGGTAACTGAAACACCTGCTGAAAATCCTGCTCCTGTGACAGAGCAGACTGGTGCWGAGTAATGTCCGGCTCCGCAGGCACCTTTACCATCACTCAGGTAAGGAATACAGATAGTGCCTGTTTTCCAATGGAAGCAGCATCTGTATGCTTCTAGGATTTTGGCTACATCCATCCCCTTATGTATGGCTTGATACTTGTGATAAGTTCTGAGAGTGCTGTATAAACAAACCAAGATGCTGCTTTTCTCTTCTTTTTCTACTCTGCCTTTGTGTCCATATTTGCCACAAAGTAAGTTTTGCTTAATAATTTTCTTTTTCAGGAAGCTCTCTGGTCTATGTAGTAATAACATCTGCTGATGAGTTGTTTCATTTTAGGAAGATCCTGATCRCAGACAGGATAAGCCAGTTGTGCTTACCCTAACTCTTCCTTTCATTTGATGTCTCACCCATTTACTGAGAAAATGAAACTTAAACTGCTTTTTTCTAATTTGGCTCTTCAACAGGTGTCCTAAAATGCAACTCAAAAGTAACACCAAAGAAATACACAAGCAATAAATTGTCAACAGTGATAATGAAAGCAAAGATTTGAAATACCAAAATGTAAAAGAAAACAAAATGTACCAGCAGCTGAGATCCAGGGAACGCCTACAAGATAGATGCATGAAGAAAGAGAGCGAGATTGAGAAAGAACAACCTCCCTAGTTTCAACAGCAACTGTGAGGCTATTTGTTTTTTGGGTTTTTTTTCCCTAGAATTTCACTGTTTTGCTAGTATTGGGCTTTTTTTTTTTTTTTCAATTTTTCTTTTGGTATCAAACTGAAAAGGGGAAAAAAACCAACCAAAGAACTAAAATTGAAATAAAATGCTTTTTTTATTGGATGCTGGTGCTAAACCTCCCAAGTGTGAGTTGGTTGTTTTTTTTTTTTTTTTTCTGTGCCAGTCCTGTTCACTGCAGGACGTGGGGAGGACAAACTTCCGCTTTCCTTGTTAAGATCTATTTGAAACTGTGCAGCATGGGTGACGTTCCTCACAAATAAAAGTAATTTCAACTACCAAAAAAATCTGAGTTAGTATGCTTTTTCATGTTTGCTTTTAAAAGAATTCATTATTTCAATTTTGTTGCTTCAGCATTTATATGTGAAAGAGACCTGCCTCTTCCTTCAGTGTGTCTTGCTGGATGATAGGTGAGCATGGTTAGGTGGATACACTTCAGTACAAAACAACTTCTGCAAAGAAACTACACAACACAAGCTATAATTTCTGTCCCCTCTGCTCTTCTGGCTCAAATGATGTTTAATGGTTGGCTTTTCCTGTTACTGTCTTGTGGCAGAAGTTTGGGGGATGTGAATTCCTGGAGTGGTTTTTTTTCCTTATCTGTTTGTTAGACTTTTGTGTTCTGTAAACAGTAGAATCCAAGTTTTGAGACTCCTCTGCTCAAAAAGGACACTGGCTTAGTAACTACCACTTTATCCAAGCTTCTGTTCTGAGTAATAGCAGTGTGCTTGACTGGCCTCTCCACTCTTTCTTATTTCAAACCAGTAAAATCTCTGTAACTGTGCCATCTCCTGTTAATGAGCAAAGTACTGAGCTCTCTTACTAGCATCAGTGGTTTTCTGATGTTCCTCCCTAAAAACTGGCTGTCTTGCAGGTATTATCAGTCTACTTCCAGCTGCTGAATATTGGTGCATATCTCGTGTCCTTCATTCTCTAGTCCAGCATTTCTCACGTTCCTGTCTTGCAGTTGTTGTTACCCAAACCTTAGATAAATGTATTTGTTTCTCAAACAAATATTCCCGTCACTCTTTAGGAAGTAAGCAGAGTGCAAGGCATAATTGCACTTGAAAGCCCTTTGCTTCCAGCCTCTGCACCCTGTTGCCTTTGCCTGGGGGAGAAGGAGGGTAGGAAAAGGCCCCAGATCTGGTGTGCTGTAGACTGGGAAAGATGTTGAGATAAACACAGTGTTACTCTAATGTCCTTCCCTGGAAGACTAGGAAATATGTCTGTTCTGACACAAAATAAAATATTATAAGATGAGAAAATATAAGTAATGTACTTTAAAAAAATTCTTAAGCAGGATAAATCTTATTAGGCTTTTTTTTTAGAACTAAATGTTCAGGCACATTGAGAAGAGGTTGGCAATTTCATCATAACAAACAGATGCAAGATATTCATAGATAGCAAAATGTTACTGCATAARCTAGCCTTTTATTTTATTTTTTTTTTAATGAAAGGAGAAATTGAGGGAGAGATGGAAGGAGTGTCCTAGCATTGGATTCTGTTCGTTATTTCTGTCCTGACTCTGTAATAAGAATGTTTTCATAAAAGAGAAGCTAATGACTTGACATAACCTTCTTCATCCCTGAATTCTTTGGTTATGAAAATACAAGCTTAACTCTAGGAAAGTTTAAAGCGCTTACTAAAATTACATTTTAGATGTATGCCCAGCCTTGGGCTGGGCATAAATTGTTCCTTTACTGTGCCACTTGTGCTCTTGTAGGCTGAATTTGGAAGAAAAGAAATAGAAAGCTAGTGCTCAGAAATGAGGATCATTTCTCTTGGCAACTGGTGCTTATGTACTGTAAAAAGGTTATCAGTTATTTGCCTCAAGCAGAATTTCAGATTGAAGCTTAGTTTGTGTTTTGTTGGTTTGGTTTCTTGAAAAGACACTTTGCTCCATGGATTTTTAATTTGTAGAGGAGATAACATGCTGCAAAAACTTCGCTGTGGCTTTTAAGGAAATAAAGAAAGGAATAAGAAAGTTTTGTAGGCCTTTGTGCACTGTTTCATTTGAACATAATTGCAGTACAAGGCATTCACAATCTGGAGAGATCCGTATCATGTAAGCTTTTGTATTGGACAGTGTTGCTGCCATGAGAGGACTACACAGGTGCAACAAATGCCTTGGAAGTGAAACAGTTTCTGTTGGACAAAAGGAAATAAAGCTTTCRCTGCATAGCTTGCTATAAGGGCTGTGAAATCACCTCTACACATCTGACTCTCAGTTATTTGTTGTAGCTTTTTAGAAAGTCTGTTTGCAGATACTGAGTTCAAAGCCATGGCTTTAAGGCATTATGCTTTCTGCTGGTTTGGCTTTTTAAGAGAACCAGTGAGCCTTCAGGACCACTGTGATTCTGTGGGGAGAAAGTGCATGCTCTGAAATGTTCATAGAGTTGTAGGGAAAAGCAGCTGCATGAACCAAGTGTCAGTGTATCCTCCCTCAAGTGTAAAGGGAATGAGAAGATTTTGGAGGCCATGTCAAACAAGTGGTAGCTTGAACTATCTATTWTGTGTTGTTTGCAATAGTGAAGCAATGCTGCTATGATTTGATTTTGAGTGCTAGAGTGGGATAAAGATTCATGAAGCAGAAAATTAATCTTGATGACTTAATACGACCAGCTGATGAGATGAATAATTACTTTTAATATCTTAAGGTTTTTTTAATGTGATAGAGAAAACTCAGAGCTTCGTTATATTTCCTGACTGATGTCAAAATACATTACTATTCAATGTTTGGCTGTAGGTTTTGACTTGTAAATGATGTTAGTAGGAGCACAAAGGACCTTAGAGTGAATCAATTACACACTACCACTTTCATGCCAGTAGTGCCCATGTGATACAGTTCTTGTTCAGAAAAAARGAACATTATTTTAATAGTATGTGTAAATAGAGGTGTTACAGGCTCAGTTTCAGGAAAAATTGCTGCAAGAATCTGAACTGAAATTTTGAAACAATTTATGCTTAAAGGTAACACAGCTAGGATGGATTTGGAGCCTTTCTGAGAACGTGAATTGGGGCTATAATAAAGAACTGAAGAGCAGTAATAGTAAATAAAGTAAATATTCCAAACAGAACTCTAGGTCATGTTCTGACAAGATCAAGATGGCTGAGTGGGTATGTGAAATGTTCATATTTCAGCCCCCTTTTAGTTGTTTTACACTAGAGAGAAGGGCAGAGTTTCAGTCATCAGAATTTCCATCAGATTTATACAGGATGCTCTGGATAAGTCTAATCTGGGAAACTGTTAATGGAAACTCTGTTTTAAGTATTGAGAATACGTATGGCTCCATTTGTTGGCTCTTGGATAGGTTACTCTTGGGCTACTTCATTTGCCAACAGGTGCAGTGCATAACAGAGCAGTAAATTTTGCTGTGGCATGGGTAGTAAAGGCATTGCAGTGYTACACACCACAGTGCTGCTGACATGTCATCACAGAAAATGGGTGCTGGGGAGTTAAAAGATGTCAGCAATCCCATTTACATGAGCACTAGATGGGGCTGTTAATCCACATATTTTTTCTGAAAATTTATAGACACACCCCTGTGACAGGAAATAAGGGTGTTGCAATGTGGGCTGTCTGGGCTCTGTTGAAGGCTGTAGGGGGGATGAAATGTGGTAGATGGTGAGTAGCAACCCAATAAATGAAGAAATCCAACCTAAAATTAAAAAAAAAAAAAATCCAAGAGTGGTAGAAGTATAAATACTTGCTGTATAGTTTTTCAAGGAATAAGCACTGCTGCCTCTCCCTAAGTTTCCTCTGGTAACCATCACCCAGCTGGAAAGAAAATCTTGGGGGAGAAAGAAGTTCACACATCTTGCCAACTTCTCTCCCTACCGTTTGTCACCATTAGGTGTTTGTGGTTGCATGTGTGAGCATTTTCAGGAGTAAGAAAAAGAGCAGCAGAGATGAAAAATGTTCAGAGGTATCCTCAATACCCCTCCTGTGATGCCATCTGTTGATGGTGGTATAATGCCTTCTCCCTCAGGGGCTCTACAGAAGAAAAAAAAAAAATTCCAAAATTCAGAAAAGAAAAGTTGTAAAGCGCTGACATTTGAGGGCTGAGAAAACATTACCAGTCTCKGTTCATAGAATCATGTCGTGATAATGGCCCTTTGCTCTGGAGAAATACAGTATGTTGACAGTGTTGTGGAAGGTGTCCCAGCCCATGGCAGGGGGCTGGAACATGATGTCCTTAAGGTSTCTTCCAACCCAAACTAGTCTCTGATTCTGTGATTGTAGCCTTCCAATCACAGGAGAGAGATTTCAACTTTACATAAAAGAAACAACTTCACTGGGTGATACAATTAAAAAGTGTATTTTTTAGAAGCATGATTTTTGAGCAGTATTCTCTATTTTTAAACACTGGCCATCTGGTTTAAATGTCTGAATGAAAACTGATCTTTCTGGAAAACCTACAGTCAATCTATACTTAGCATTTTATGGCCAAAAAATGCCAGAAAATCACAAATTCCATTACATTCCTACACAATCTGTTAAAATACTGCCTCRTCAAAGAATTTCATTTTAATACAGAATTAAAATGTGAAGACAATGTAGTCAAAGGTATCCAAGTAACAACAAGCCATTAAAAACCCTCMAGAGATTATTCCCAGTGAAAGTTTTCTCATGCTGCTCTGCCAGTTTGCCGTACCTTGGTTGGAATGAAGACCTACCCACTGGAAAGTCAAGTGCAAGTTTTGTTCTTTACCATTTGTATCTGTATAAATACTTGATAGCATTAAAAAAAGTTTAATTGCTTACATATTTCTTACATATTTTTCACTTMTGTGGATAAACATTCTGTCTGAATTTAGACCAATTTCAAAGAAATACATAGTCAAAAAATCAGCACATTTTTGAGAGATCATTTAGATATGATTTAAATCTCTTCAGAGGAGATTGAGATGCTCTCACTTGCTATATGKTGCTTATTTTTTAGTTAAAAGAGCATGATTTTAATGAAGGGGAAGATCCTTAAAATTGCTGCACCAACTTCTATCTCAGATGAAACATTCATTTATCTATAACCACAAGCCACGAGGTGGTGCTCTTAATCCACRTAATGACTAAAAAAGTAATTTTTTTGTCCTGTTCTAATATTGCACAGTAAGAACATATAGAGAGAAGCATGTTTTATAACATGGTTAGTTAGGTTTCTGCAGCAATGCCACCACACACACTGCAGTCTATAATGGTAAAAAAATTTTACTTAAATAAGTAGTGCCACCTTGAGGGGGTTTGAGAAGAACAATCTTTCTGGGGAAACCAGTTCAAAGAAATGGTTAAAATTCTAATGGAACAAAATGAAACAACTACAGATGACCTATCTGAATAAWAAAACTCTAACTGAACACTTAGCTAACAATCCCACATAAAACCAGCTCAATCTACCTGCAAATCTAGAATTTCACCTGTTTTTCATTTGGAAAAATAAGCAATTCTTCAGTTTTCTTTGCAAGGCATGAACTGGTGCAATGCCACTGTGATGGTCCATTACAGTGCCCCTACCCTCCAGTTTGTTCAAGTCTCAAAGAATTCCAGTTTCATTGACAATGGAGGAAGTTTGATCTCCCAGGAAGAAAGAATTYGTGTAAATTGTGAGTGCAAACACTACAGGGATTACTGATGGGCATACAAATACATTGCTACCTTTTACCTTCAACAATACAAAGCTATATGTGTAATCTCATTAAAATACCTCAAATACTACAAATACTTCAAATACTACAAATACTTCGAATACTACAAATAAGTAGCTCTTAGCAAGATGATAGCAAATCTATTTCCCACAGTGGCTATGAAACCTCCACAGCTGGAAGAAAAAAACAGGCGGGAGTAATTTTCCAAGGGAAGTCGTTCTGCCAGCGTGACTGAGTTCTGAATTCAATTTATTCCTTCTTTTGCCCTTCACCTCTAGATTCCATTAGTGTCTCTTGCCATTTCTTCTCCACCTGCTCTTTGCACCTTAGGAAGGCATCTTCCAAGTGCATCATGGCATTGGCCAGGTCGGGGTTGGTCCGGATGGCTACCAAGTTGTAGGTCATCCAGGTTGCTTGCACTGCAAACATAAGTATTGCTAAACCAGGAATTCTTGGCAGAGAAAAGCAACGGCTGATTCAATAAGCCAATAAAATTAATTATGATSAGAACTCAGAGAAGACTGGAAGATAAAATGGAAACTGCCTACAGTAATTCTCAATAAATAGACTGTTCAGTACTACTTCTTTAGAAATGTCTTAAAATACTTCATAATGAAAGTACACTGATGTAAATTAAGAAAGGAAGATCACCTAAAACTTACAACAAAACAGGTAATCAAACAGAAAGGTTCAAGAGACTGTTTTAAAATATATGTATAGTATGTAAGGAATCCTCTCTCCAGACTACTTACAGCTCAAGTGAGGAGGAGTAAGATCATGCAACATAGAAATGAAAAATTTTAAGAACAACTTAAATAATGAAATTGATTTTGAAATAATGAGTATCTGATGAAACTGAGCAAATAGTTTTAGCCCTTATGTGCCTAATGTCCCTTTTATTTYACCAAGAATTCTCTGTAGTGCACGGACCTGAGAGGTGGCATGTATCCTGCCATTTTTCAGAATGAAGTCTCACTTTATGTACCATATTTTAACAATTGYACATTAAACACCTTAGTAGTATTCCTGTTTTTAACCAAAACAGTGAACTAAGCATTCATCACATATTGATTTTTAATTCTGAGCCATCTGAACAGTCTAAGTTATTTGCATGCTTTTTCCACAATTAAGAACATGAGGGCATTAGTTGATGATTGTTTTAATTTACATTTCTATCACAGAAGTTTGTAGAATAAACAATAAATCTTCAGTGACTTCACTCTAGTACAAAAATCAGTATAATTCTTAATGAAGATCTGTACCTGTATTTTTTTCCATTTGGTCCAGAAGTTCTTCCAAGTCCCTTGAGTGGTCCATCATCCTTTCCATGTTATCATAGTTTCTTTCCTGAGATTCTGATTCAGCCATCTAAAAGGAAACCAGGAATTTCCTACTTTATTTTAATCTAAAGAAAGTTGATTTTCACAGCTGAGACAAAGTAGTATTGCAATAAAAAATAAACTTAAAATAAGCAGATTAATTTTAGATTGAAATGTAAATTCAGCAAAAATATGACATTAAGGTTACTGGTATGCTGCATATTATTTTCAATGCACTTTGAAATCAATTTAAAAATGTTTATGCCAAATAAAGATTTTTTGTGTCACTAATAACCCATATCACTGTGTCAAACTCTTCATGAGCAAACTTCATTACCCTGTTGACGATTTTCTTCAAGCTTCTCTCCCAAATATTCTGATGCAGGGTAACCCCTAATTTTCAAAGTTAGTTATAAAATCCCCATTTGTAACCGGGGTTTATTTCACAACTGCAGGCTCCAGCCAGGTTAGTACAACATTCATTTCTGTCACCACTTAGGAAGCCAAGCGATTATGATTTCCTGACCCCTTCTTAGTTGTAGGGAGTGAAATTCTAGGATGTAAAAAAGCTTGGGGTAAAAACAGTTTTAGAACCTCAGTGTTAATGAAAATGTGACACAAAGCATGGTCTTCAATTTCCTTTTCTGAAAACCACTAATGGATGGGACGGAACCATGTGAAAGAGACAAGAGTTTCACTGTAGTGACTTTATACAKCACACTGCATAATCTTTATCCCATGATTTCTCAGACTCGGAGCATATCTGTTTTACGGGTTTTATTGTCGACACGGGCGGAAGGAACGCCATGGGGGCTTGTAATGGCTTTTCAGCATTTTAAAACAGAGGCAAACCTCAAACGCTGGATGTTCCAGGTCTCTCCATGCAATGAGGTAAAACTGACGCTAACAGGGCAGCCCCTGGAGCCCTGGGAGAGCCCAAGCCTGCCACCCTTCGGCCGCCGCCAGGGCCGCGCCGCCGCCCCCGGGCCCGCCCTCACGGACGGGGCGGGCGGTAACGGGACACCAAAACCTCACCCGGCGCCCGTGCYACACCCTCCCGCCCTCGAGCTCGCGAGCTCGGTTGGTTCTGTGTTTCACGAAAACGCGCGCTGGGGAGAGTTCGGCGGCCCGGGGAGACAGGTGGTTGGCACTGCGCGGAGCCGGGCCCGGGCTGTGGCTGTGTCCCGGCTCCGTGTCCCGGCTCCGTGTCCCGGCTCCGTGTCCCGCCTGCCTCTAGCTTCCAGCGCCGCCGCGGCCGGCTCCGTGCGGCATCACGGACCGAGCCGTGTGTGTGGTTTGGGTGGTTTCTAGGTGTGGTGTAGCTGTCCTGGAGTAAAGGGGATGGTTATGTTAATAAGGTTGCCAGTCTACTGCCATTCAGGGCGCTTAATCATAAGGAAAAAGCAGAGAAGGACAGAGGACGTTAAACAGGACGGTGCCCGCTCCTGGGGCAGGCCGGGTGTGCTGGGCAGCGCCGCGACCCTTGGGCCCTTGGGCAGCGCGGTGCCGAAGCCGCCCGCAGGCCGGACCAGA